>NC_064874.1:73548556-73641056 GCF_943734745.1 Anopheles darlingi | reverse complement strand
TCGCTGTCGTCGTCGTCGTTATTATTTTAAAGTCGGAAACTGTTGGCCCTAAAGTGTCGCCGCGTAAAGAGCAACAGCAGCATCAGCTTCAGCATCTACTACACCACTACACCACGGTACGGTAGCCAGACCAGACCATGCCAGAAGAGGGTTTAACCTCACTTTAACACCTCCAGACGTCCGGGGGTTCCGCTCACTCACTCACTAGGTCTCCCAAAGTTTATGTGCTCATTATGAGGGGTAAGTCGAAGCATAAAGTTTCACCGAAACGCGCGCTCGTTAAAGCGCGGTCAGGGAGGGCTGCTGATGCTGGCCAACATAAATCCGAGTCCGAGAGTCACTGATGACCCGGTTTGTCTGGGTGAGCCAGCCAATGATTCCTCGACAACAACAACAACAACAACAAACGGATGCAAGAACAACAATATGCGTTGCGCCTTGGGGTTGCAATTTACAATCAAACTGACCTAGGACGGTTGCAGGCGCCGCCTTTCAGGTGGTGTGCTTTGATTTATGATGCTCGAGAAATCGGAGATCGAGATCAGAATCAGAAGAGCCGCCGTAGCAGCAGATGATTGACATGGGCGTCGGGTCGGGTCAACCTTCCGAAGAAGCAACCACCGAGAAGCCGAGTTTGAGCATTTGACAAAAGTAAAACGAGGCGCGCCGTGGTGAATGGTGCTGACGTTCTCTTCTGCGTCAGTCGACCGTCAGGCGCGAGTCGCCGACAAAAAAGGTGATCTCAACGCGTGTACCGTGGCGTGCCGAATGCGCCATATCTGCGTATGCTCTCCCTCCTTCCCCGATCCGGAGCTCCGTGGCTACAATAATCGGTCACAACAATCATCTCCTCGTCATGGATGGGAACCAAAAGTATGCCAGACACACACACAAACACACACCGCTCAGTGAAGTACCCTCGAGACTTTGTATGTCAGGCAAGATGCGGTTGCGAAGATCGCGAGTTACTAAATTCCCCCGTTTATCTGTTGTTGTTGTTTCGAGGGGAAGAGCGGCCGAACGATTAGAAGCACTGAGTGTCGCACAAAGCGCGCGCGCACACCGAAAGCGCATGATGTTCAACGCAGCGCAGGATTGTATGTTGATCCGGTGACCGTCTCTCGCACGCCTTTCGTCACTACAAAATGGCGCAGCAGCGGCAGCAGCAGCAGCAGCAGCAACCGTCGTATCTACTACTGTAGCTTGCTCGAGAGCTGTGCAACAGCTCCAACTGTGTGCTGTTGCCGTCCCCACTTGTTGAAATTGTTATGATTTGTACGATAATGATCCGGCGATCCCATCGCACCACCGACCGTTTACATAACCGAGACCCCAAAACAGCATTAGGAGCAGCCGGCTTGTTGACACACCGACGCAATGTGCTGCGGGGGCTTGCGGACGAATTAAAATACAATTTCAGCGGCGACCGAGGGTCGCGCGATCGCGAGCTAACACATACGCTAATGATGATCTGACATGATCTTGCGCGTGTGTGTGTGTGTGTGTGTGTGGGTGCGCGCGCGTGCTCGATCATAATTGAATCGTCGACAGCACAGCGTCCAACAATGGACGCTTCTGCCGGTGCCGGTGATCGAGCGATCTTAAAGTACCGATCAGAACGGGATTAATCAAGCAAAACCGGACGATCGCTCAACAGCCGATCTCATCAGTGCGCGGCATCAGCGGTGAAAGGGAGAGTTGGTGATCTTCGGGTTGAAAAGAGGCCGTTGATCCAACGCCAACCATTACCTTTAGCCGACCTCGAAAGTGACAAATGAGCTGCACAGCAGCGTGTGTTACTGAAGAAGAAGCTTAACGTCCGCCCAACGCCTCAAAGCCACGTTTGGTCCAATTGTGTGGACGTTTAGGAGTGGTCCGTGGCCTTGCGGTGCACTCACGCAACAGGCGACGCGGCACTTAGGAGCTGCGCCAATCCTTGAACAACACACAAATTGAAGCAATATGGAGGGAGAAGTGTTTTATCAGATCGGTCGGCTGTCTGAAGGAGATAGAATCAGGTCAATGTAGAAGCCGACAATACCAAGACGCAGACACACGATCGAGGAACACACGCGCGTCTCGGACCACCACCAAGGCAAACCATTTTTGGCATAATTAACGGAGGCTAATCGCGCTTGGAATGCGCATTCCTGACGGTTCGCTGTCCGTGTTGATAGCAAGGCGCAGGGAGCGAGAAACTGGATCGGGCATAAGATCGGGCTGCCCGGTAGTAGCAGCAGCAGCAGCAGCCAGATTGTCGACTCACTTGGTGGTCAAGGCTCTGGCGGTGGAACGATCGCCCTGACCAGAACAGTTTGATGCACTTTTCAAGGTCCTTTTCCCCCCGGTCGGATCGAACCGGGCACGGATCCGCACAATCACTGCGCGATCGAGGCGCGCTCTCTCTCTGCGCTCCTTCCCTACTTCCCTTGAGCCCTCCCCCCCGCGTCCGACATGACCATGAATCGCCATTAACCGCGCAGAGGCGGTGGCCGGCCGGTCGCATGTTTACACTTTGTAAGCAAATCATTGCCAACAACCACCACCACTCTGTAATTAGAGCCCGAGGACCGCAAGGATCCCGAGGTGTCCCAGGCCCGGGGGATATTGGGACATTAGCACCGGCTGACTACATCGTTTAAGAGGCTCCATTAATTAGGGAGCACCCGGTAGCTCGCGTGGAATTGGGAATTCCTTTGGGAAAAGAGGAGGTCTAGGCGCACACACACACACACAGTTCGCGCATTCGTGGCCCACTAATCTGGCGCATCCATAAAGTCTCATCAGCAGCAGCAGCAGCAGCAGCAGCTTCGACAGTAGATTGGTCGTTTTCTGATTCGCGGCTGAGACAAGTCTCGAAAGTGTGTCCAGCAACAATGTTTGCCCTCCGCGAAACCAGTTCGATCGCTGCAGCGATCTCGGCAACGATGAGCGGCAATTGTCTGCGTCGCGCGCGCACAGCAAGGTCCCGGAGGCCCGAAGCTTGTGGTCAGCAGCAGCAGCAGCTCCGAATGCGCGCGCGTAGGATCCTGCACCTCCTCTGCTCGCGCTTTGATTTGTGGCTTGACTGACGCGCGCGTGAGAGACCCTCGCACACTCTTTTCGTCCCTCTTGCTGGACACACACAATTGGCCGCTGGAAGCTGGGCGACAATGTTGCGACCACCATCGCTGTCGTCGTTGTGTCTTCCTCTCCCGCGACGCGACTGCTGTTGATGCTGCTGCTGCCAATGCGATCACAAGCCGTCGAATCGGCGTAAATTACGATCGTGCGCTAATGATGGCAGAAATCGATTCTGGAACCCTTCCCCGCCACACTATCCACACACATTGCTGGCGGCTAGCGGTTGCGGTTAGGCGGGCAGCAGAAGTCCCAGAGGAGTGAGAATTAAGTACGTCTCGGAGTTCATATGGAGTTGGTTGATATGTATCGTGTTGCGGGAATCACTTCTCGTCTTGAAAGGTCTCCCCTCGGGCGGGGGGAGGGCCGAGGCGAAAGTGAGTGAAGTGCCGTCTCCTCCTGGTGCCCGCTAAAAGGGACTAATGACGTCTCGTCGCACAGGGCCAGGGGCCAGGGGGCGGTGGGGGTGAAAAAGGTCATCGAGAGTGATAAATAGCGGACACTTGAGGCTGGTCAGCTGACCACCACCACCACCACGCTTTTCCAGGACCAGCGAAAGTTGAGGTTAGTGGGCGCGGGCATTCGAAGGCAACCTCTACTCCTCGCCCCCCCTGCCGGAGGCACCACGCGGGCGAAATCGCCTAATTAGACCAGCTGCCCGGTGTGTCCGTAAGTCACGAAATAGAACATTCGTCCGAGCTTCACTCCGAGCCGACCCCGCTACACCGCCGTCTTTCGCCATCAATCCGGATCTCGATTCCGGAGGAATCCGTCACGCGGAAGTGTGAGTGTGAGTGTGTGAGTGTGTGTGTGTGTTTCGTTTGGTCCGAAAACATTCAAATACCGGCGAACCTTTTGGGGGCGCAAACCGCATAGGGTATAAGTGACGGTCTACTCCTTCAAGAGTCCATCATCATCCTCATCAGCGTTATACACACACACACACGCGCGCAGAGGGTGCGCAGCCTTTCACTCCGTGCTGGAAGCTCGGAACGCATCACGATTCTCGGTTGATTTGCGTCAAAAAAACAGCCGGCACTGGACAGCTCGGCGGAGTCTATAGATAGACAAGGGAGGACGGGGGAAGGACAGTAGACCTCCCCCGCTTCGTGCATGAAGGACCGGGAGGACCGGGCTTTCCGCTTGTTAGACGGTGCCGGACAGCAGGAGGAGAAGAAGGAGGATGCCAAAGTTCATCAATTGTGGGGCCCGTATTGGCGCCATTTCTGACCATTAAAAGAGGTCAATGCCGGGCGGTAAGCGGTCCCCTTTTCGAGGCCATGCTTGTGCCATGTGGCCGTGAGTGAGTTAGTGAGTGACCCAAACACCTTGCGCAGACACAACACAACAGAACTTCGATCAGGTTCCCAGCAAAAGGCCGGTAAATTCGATGAACGAGCACCGAGCACCGAGCAATGTGTCCTCTTCAGTTCCTCCTCGCTCTCTATATATATACTTTGCATGCGAAAGGAAAATTGAAGAAAATAATAGGAGGAATCCCTGCGGCGGAAACGGCGTGCAGCAGCAACAACAGCAGCAACAACAGCAGCAACAGCACATCTACCAGTAGCACTGTACTCGACGACGACGACGACGTCGGTAGTAGCGGTATTTGTTCCTTCAGGCGGTGACAAAATTGGGTCAGTGGCGTAGAACCCGTCACGAACTTCCCGACGAGGTGTACGCAGCAGCAGGGCGGGGGGGTGGCGCGGTTTGGTAGATGTAGGTGATAGGTGATGGTGTGGTAGTAGCAGTAATTGCGCTCGTACCGCGAGTACGTTGTACAATAGCTCTTGTAATACGCTCGTTGTATGAGGATTCCCCTGACGTGACGCCTTCTCCTCAGGTTTCGAAATGTTGGACTCCCGTTTGGAGAATTCCGAGAAGTATATCCCTCGCAGTATTCGTGCGAATTGTGGTCAGAAGATTACACCGGAGAAGAAGAGACCTCGCACACTCGCATACTCCCCAGGGAACGGAGAAAGTTGCTTAAAGATCAAAGACTCATCTCGTGTGCTTCTGTTCCCCTCAAGCGACTCCAAGCAACTCCAACCAACCAACCGCTCACGACGCCGCTCACCGGCATCGGCACCGGTGCGATGCGCGTTCGTAAATCATAAAAAGTCCAGGTTCTTGATGCTTTCGTTTTCTAACGGTCCGCTCTGGCCATCGTGGCCATCGACATCGTTTGGTCTACTTATGCTAACGAATGCCCAGCACCACCACCACCATCACTTTCTGTTGCACCGCCGTAGCCGCCGCCTGCAGGCCATGTTCCCATCCCATCTCTCTCTCTCTGGGGAGGGGTCGTATGCATAAAAAGCCCAGTTGCCGGTTGGGCGGCTCTTGAACGGGTCAAATCCGTGGGCTACCGGTGTTTATCCCTAGCCGGTGGGGGGGAACGATATGCGATCCGTTTATGATGATCGAGAAGAGAAACTTTTCTTCCCCGGATCTCCGATCCGAAACCGATCGATCGGCCCTCGATCGACGCGGCGGCGCGGCGTGGTGCCAGCCAGCAGGCGAAAGTGACGCGAGGCGCTGTTTTGCGAAGGCGTTCGGCAAGACGGCTAATGCCATAAAGTTTGGTTTAATTCCTCAATCAAACCGCACTCTTCTGACCTTCGGAGTGGCCGCACGGGGGTTTCCGTCGTAAAAATGGTTTCCAACCTAATCGTGTGGGATGAAGAGGAGGAGATCGATTTTTGATACCGGAGCAGACGCTGGATCGGAATCGCTTGTGCCGTATCCTAATTTGAGATAAGTTCAAGACACAGTTCAAGGTAGGTCTTCACGGGGCCCACATTCCAAGGCGAGGCCCCCCGCCCTCCTGGCAGCAATAAGATTCTGGCCTGAGCTGTGTTGGTTTCGATTTCGTATTTGAAAGTGAAACGCTACTCGCTACTCAGGACACATCCTGGCCTACAACGATGATCACCACCACCGATAGCGCGGGGTCAACCGCGTTTGCAAACTTTGATCTCGCAGGGCCCCGATTCCGTAATGTCTGGCCGGCGTTGAGTTGTGCGCCAACGGGGACGGGATGATTGGTCCTGAGGGTGACACCGGGTAGTGCCCAACCAGAAAAAGGGGCCACGTCAGTCCACGTGCCGACGACGAGCCGAGCCTCGAGAAGCGGAGAGACGAGGTGTCGCCGACGGACGGGCCGCTGGATCCAATCTGGTACCGCGCCGTCCATAGAACGTCTGGTACGTCGATCGAGAGCTCCGGGGCCCGCCACCAAATCGATTACCACCCATCCATCCATCCATCCATCCAGGTTAGGTCGTCGCGTTAGTTGGCCGTAGAAGAGGTCTGCGCTTCGGGGTCCGTGTCTCGTAGGACTTCTTGTTGGTGGTGCTGCAGGATGATTTTGTTCGCTTTCGATTTCCACGACAGCAGCAGCAGCAGCAGCAGGCGCTAAACGCCGTGTCAAAGGCATTAAATCCGATCCACCGATGTCTTGGACAATTGGAGAATCGAAATCGCGGCGTCGTGGCGTCCGTCGCCGACGTCGCCGAGTGACTCTTCCCATCAACCAACCGGTTATAGCTTCCACCCAGCAGCGTAACCATCGGCGGTACTGCATCTCACGAGAGCACCACCGAGAGCCAACCCCTTAGACCGGACCGCTAGCAAAAGGGCTCCTCAGAGAGCTAAGGAACAAAGGACCAGGGAGGATCGCGTAAGCCAATCGGTTGGTTCCGCTCGTTCCCGGCGAGTGTGCAATATGGAAAACCGAGCGGAACGACACTAACGGAGGCCCTATTACGCCAAGACCGATGCCGCGCTTGATGCCAATTGTGTCTGTCTGTGATGGCGATGGGAGGGGACGATGAAAATCGCGCGACGCGACGCGACGCGAAAAGTGCAGCCGCGCGCTGATCGAGCGCACCGGAACTTTCACTTTCGGACAAACCACCCCCAACCCGGGCCGGCGTTTGTTGGCCACCCGGTGCAATGATTAATTCCGATATACCCCGATAGCACCATCCATTGTCTGTGTGTGTGTGTTCAGTCCGGCGGCAGGTCCGGCGAGAGACATTATCCTAAATGATTTCTTCCTCCTCCTGCGCTGTCGTCGAGTGAAGTGGATCGAAATCGGAATTGATGGCCCGTTTGCAGGCTATTTGGGGCCAGTTGTTTCCCCCCCGTAGGGTCCATTAAGGGCATGAGCGTTGCGAGCGAGCGAGCGAACGAACGAATTCCCTAATCCCAAAGGGGTCACACTCGCGGAAGGATCTCGAACCGATCGCATAACAGTTATCATCCGCGTTAGTATGCAAATGGCAGATCCGGATCCAGTGAGGAGGAGGCGGAGGACCACCGGAGGAGCACACACTCCAGGGCAGCTACTCAGTGACAGAGAGTAAACAATGCAGTGCCTGACCGGACCGGACCGGACACTGGCACTCTCTGCCAGTGTGTCTCACGTCAAACTCTTGCTTCTGCTGCTGCTGGTGCCGAGTCAAGGACTGTTGGCTTGTCGAGAATGTTGTCCGCGGTCCAATTCTGCTCTCACTTTTCCCTCACTCCAGCAGCTTCCTTCCCTTGCGGGACTAGTCCGGGAACCTACACACGGGAACCGACAGCGCACGCTCGTGATCCCCCGGGAGGAGTACATGTGTGATGTACTCCCGGCCCGGAGTGCCTCCTCTGATCGGTCGAGCGATATCGTTACGCGGAAACGAAACCAAACGGACGGACGGACACACACACACATCCGACGACAACGGTGAACGATCGGCGCGCGTGTGGCGTATTCGCGAGTAGAGCAGAGCAGAGAAGAAAGGACGGAGAGCACTCGCCTGTCAGCCACTCGAAGATCATTAATTTGGCTGTCAGGTTGGCTGTTGGTTGTGTAGTTGGTTGGCTGACGGCCAGCAGAAAGTCTCGATCCTCGACTCCCGAGTCTCGATCTTCCATCCAGCTCAGCTCCGCTCCGATGATTGGAAGCAACGGTGAGGGGTAAGTATCGAATTCCTCAAGAATTCCGCGCAAGTAGCCAGGAGTAGCCGGACGCGGTGGCATGCAAAATGGCACACCAGCTCACACACACAACCACACATCAACCTACGTGGCCCCCCCGTGAAACTGCCCTACAACATGGCGATCCACATGATGGTGTACCACTAAGGGTGGTGGTGGGCGGCAGAGTGGAAGAACATGATGCTGTACATGCCCGGTGGTGGTGGTGGTGGTGGTGTGCTGCTGCTGGTCGTGGTGTACTCATTAAAAGTGATATTTTCAAAAGTCACAGTACCACAATTAAATTAGACTAGAGACTAGAGACAAGACAAGGCAAGACAAGAAAGAGAGAAAGAGCGAGAAGAGTGAAGAGAGCAGCAGGAGAAGAGGTCTAGAAGTTCCGAGCCCAGAGAAAGGGAAAATAAGGGCGACTATGTGGGGGCACTTATCTAGGCCAAATGCAATTTGCCAAATGAAAATGACAGCGGGCAGCGCGCGGTGAGTACGGGCCCACGGTCATCACCATCATCATCATCATCGATTGAACGATGAGCGATTCTGTCTCACCCGCCAGTTCATGGGAGCTGTCAGGCGGCATCAGCGTCACTCGCTTGACTCTCGAATGGTCAATCGAATGGTCGCAATGCGTACGCAGATGCGTTTAACCTCAAAAAAACGGAGCGAAACGCACACGATGGATGTGTGCGAGCGCGAGCACGCCGACGGTTAATTACACTCCATAGGGCGTCCCTTCGCCGACGTAGATCGATACTGAAGTTAAGCGATCGAGACAGCGCCAGTGCGGCTTGGGACAGTTTGAGATGTACTGAGTGGCCCCTTTAAAAATGAATGGCCACCACCAGCGAAGAAGGAAAACGACACTCTCGTGCGGCAGCAACGAAAGAGTTGCAGCAGCAGCAGATGCGACTGATGCCTGACTTGGCCGCACCACCACTTCCACCGGACAAAGACCACCATGATCGATCGATGGTCTTCGGTGGGACTGCGCGCGCAGCATAATGCGCTCCTTCAAACGCGTTTGCGATGAGGTGACCTATCGGCGAACCAGAAGGTGTTCGATAAATCACACATCTCGTGACAGGAGGCCACCAGCGCGGGTTCCGTCGGCGGTGTCGCTGCAGCAACAGCAACAGGCTGAGACTGGTGACTGTAGAATCGGCGCAGAAATTAGGTGAGCTGTTAAGATGGGCCGCCATACACTGCGGTGCTGTGACCTTTACCCATGACGATGATGGCAACAATGTACAATATGGTGGAGGAGAGAGTGATGGCGCTCAGGCGGTATGCAAATGGCGGCAGAGACAAGAGATTTCTGGTTTCTGACAGTAGAAGGCCTGTTGGGGAAGGGTTTCCATTTGGTTCTGTATTGACCAATTTTTACCGTTCCCTTTCCGAATCCTCGTCTAGGTCTGGTGCGCGAATAGCTTACCGTGAGAATGGCGAGAATGCGAAAAAAAAACCGAGAATTTGAGAATATCAAATCCATACAAATCCGCAGCTAGAATTCTCGCCTATGCGTAGAAAGTGAGAATATAAAGAGAATTGAGCCAACTGTCAAACTATCTGACAAATAGTGCAGTTGCAAATTTGAGCAAAATTCTCGTCATAGTCTTTTCGCTACCGTTTAGACCAGTTCGCTCAAGTGAATAACATCTGTCTGTGAACATCAAGGACATCTAGACGAGAAAAGCATCTGACAATACAACTTTCTTCATCATATTTTCCGGTGCCTGGGGTAGATATGTACCGCCAGACATTCATGAGAATGATTTGGAGCCAGATCCCTGACCTCAATAAGCTACAACTTCCAGAATCCATTTAGGTTCTGGAAGTCATACCCTCATCTTGCTTAAGAGACTCGATACATCCGTTGAGCAGTCCAGAACAATGAAAGTTCCGATTGACAGGGGGCCGACTCTGTGGTAAGAAGACTAATGATCTCGCTGCAGTAGCTGTTCATCTGCGTCCAACGCTCCCATCCCGGGTGCTCTCAGTTCTCAGCTGATGAGCAACTTCCTACTCATTCCGATTCCGGACCCTAGGGAATGTGATTGAACTCTCTCTCTCTCTCTACTAGCAGCAGTAACAGCAGCAACCAAAAACAAAAAAATCCGAAAATTGCGCTCGAACTGAAATATCAAAACAATAAACATTTCCGCTTCCGATGAGCCGCAGAGTTCCGTAATTGGAATGCTGGCCGCAGAGAAGAAGTTACAGCAGCAGCAGCAGCAGCAGCAGCAGCGTGATTACTCCTCCACCACATAGCCACCACACCGGTTCTAAAGTGTGCAGAGCGAAGAGGGGCAAGGAAGATGGAGCTAATCCTCTAACGAGAACCGTACCGAAACACACCAATTTACCCCTCCGAGAGTAGTGCTGATGCTCCTCCCTCCCTCCCTTCCTCCCCCAAAAGCTCCCCCCGCCCCCAGGGATGGAGATAATTGAAGTTCTGAGTTCCTTCAGACCAGAACCACCAGAATGCGGCAGAAAAAAGGTTAAAAAAAAACTAACAACACACACACACACACATACCACACGTACACGCAACAACGATCGTACGCTCCAAAGTGCAGCAGGAAATGGGATGCAGAGATCAGCGCAAAAGAGATGGAGCCCCAAAAATCAGCCTCTTCCTGCCACCGGTGAGCGTGCTGAACTGCTCTGGCTGGATAATCGGAAACTCGGATCTGCTCTCTGATGGGGATGGTGGTTGGAAAAATCAAGATCTGCCTAAAATCATGGTTGGTGAACGACCCCTGAAAAGGGCATCGGCGAGCGGAGGGAAGGAAACGCGAAAAGGCGTACCTCACGCGACCCACCGTTTGATGACTGCCCTTCCGCCCCTCCACTCCCCTGGGCTCTGGGTTGTTTTGCTTTAGGTTTGGCTTTCGGCGTGACCTATAGCGGTAAAATTGGCAACCTCTCCAACTAGCGTGTGCTAGTGGTAAGGTACTAAGAGCTATACAACAGAGGGATACACAAAACGCAAAATTGGCAAACGGTATTGGCTAAGGCACACACACACACACACACGCGGAACCTTGAGGCGACATGGGTTTCGCTGGAGCATGCGCGATCGACGTCGCCTCGTATATCGCCACGATCGGATCAGATCCCTATCTTACTAGCTCCGAGAGTTCATCCGAGTTCGTTCAGCATGCCAGTATGCGCCACTTCCTCCTCCTTCTTCCTCCTGCCACTCATGCGCCGCGCTGCGTATATGCGTTGAGCATGAGGTCCCCCACTCCCCACCCCCCTATGTCTAAGTACCTTAGCATAGATCGAATGATTAGACGAAGTCATTCAGACGGCGGGCCGGGCCGGGCCGGGCCGGGCCATGGGCAGACCGAAAAAGGCAAGCTCAAAACCACTACAATCGGGTATTGTTTGTTTTGGAGACCGATTCCGAGGAATCGGGGAAGAAAAGGTCACATTTCTCCATTTCGCTATTTCGCGTAACATACGGCGAGGGGGTTCGGATCCGAGGGGGGAGGTTAAAGGTAACAGTGTTCGCGTGCATTATGCCGAGTTTAAAAAGGGAGGAAACTCATACTACTTCCGTGAAGGCTTTGCTTTCCTCCCAAGAAGGTGCCATAAGATCCTCGAAGATCGCAGCATTTTATACCAAAGCATTCCAGCCTAACTAGCGTGTTCTAAACCAACAAAACAACCGCAAACAATACACTGAAAACAGTGCGATATTATGCTCGGTTGAAGTCCAGATCTCCCAATAATAAACTAAATAATAACTAGAAGAGGTTCGCTGCTGCCGCATCCATCGAAGTCTTTTGAACGAACGAACGGCGCAAATACTGATCGAAACGATCCACGAGCGCCAATGGCACGAATCCGCGCGCAGCGTACCAGACGACGGTGCAATTAGCTACAATGGATCAGGGCTCAGTAATCGGATCGCGAAATCAAACAAACAAACAAACAAACACAAACACAAGCACTACAGCAGCCGGCAGTGAGTCGCCTACGAGACGCCAGAGAGTCTTGCGGTTCACGAGCGTGATAATAAAGTGACACCCCGCCCCCGACGGAAGGGTCGGCAGAACGGGGTCAGATTGTTATCAACCACCCCCCAACATCCCCTGGCGCCTCAAACCACGCACACACACAGACAGACAGACACACACCGTACCCCAAAATCGTGACCCAATATCGTACCGGCGATCTCGCACCGAAGGGGAGCTAGCTGGAGGAACCTCTCGATCGAGAAGTGGAAAGTTCAAATCTCGCTTCTCGTTCGTTCTCTGTGCGGTGGGGCGAAAGTTTCCTCCTTCCTGTCTCATGTGCGTGTGTGTGTGTGCGAGTGTGCGAGTGTGAACAACGAAATGGTTTGTGTTGGCCCGGAACAGAGTGACAGAGAGACAGAGAGAGAGAGGCCGAGCGGAAGGGGAGGGCAGTCGAGACAGGGGTGGAAAGTGAAAGGATGGATGGAGCATCCGGGAGCGGATGTTGATCTTGACCTGGTACTGTCGTCCGCGTCTGTGGGGCGCCTTTTCGGGGAGCGTCAGCATCGCCGCCAGAGAGCGCACGGACCCAGTTAGGAGGGCTCGTTAGAAGGCTGATGAAGGTTGTCAGATAAGCGAACCGACCGCAGCAACAACGGCAGCAGCAGCAGCAGCAGCATGCGGCACGGTTGGCCACGACCTATTGTCGACGCAGTGCAACCGAGTGGCGACCGAGAGTAGCCGCCGATGGTAGCCGCGGAAGCCGGCCCTTGTCCACCCCGAGAACGCCAGCAAATTGCCCCAAAACCCAATAGCCGCAAAGGTTCGTTCTCATCTCGTTTGGTCTCGGGGGTTTGTGGGGCTCGATCTCATCAAATGATGCTGCTGCTGCTGCTGGCTGCTGTTTGACTCCGAAAATCGGAATCGAAACTCATCAGAATCCTTTGTTGGTCGATCGCGCTTCATTAGTTTACGACTGTTCCTCTCTCTCTCTCTTGCACCGACCGCAGCCGTTGTCGATGATTTCCCATTAATCACCCGCATGAAATGAACCAATCATAAGTTGCTGCTGCTGCTGCTGCTGTTGCTGTTGCTAACCTCCCTTTTTTCATCTTCCTTTTTTCGGTGGCGAGACCAACGTTAACCGATTACCAATCCTCCCCCCGGGGGCCATAGCAAACTGGGAACTGGTCATTGAATCTTCTCATACCGCCTTCGCAGCACTGGCAAGACGGCATCTTCTGGCACAATGCATTGCTCGGCCGAGCGCTCGAGGCGATTGAAACATTGACACGGTGACCAGTGTCCTCGTCGTCTTCGTTCGTCGTTGACGTCGATTGAGTGCAACCGTGGCCTCGTCGTCGTCGTCATGCAACTACTGCGCGCGCGCGCACATTCTTTCAAATTGACCCGTTTTTTTTTCTCTCTCTCGGCGAGATCCATTCCGAGTCCTTTCATAATCCCAAAAGCTCAACGCTGCGCACGCGCATTCAAATTGAAAGTGATATCGTCATCCTCGGGGGGCCTCGGGCCTTACCACACAGTCTCTAAATTGGTTGGCCGCGGGATGATTAAGTGGGTACAGCGCTGGACACACACACACAGTGGCCACCATCACTGTCGGGGTAAACGATTCTACAAGAAATGGATCTCCTCATTTCCATCCAAAATCCATGGTCCCGGTCGAACGGATCGGAACAGTCGGCCACACCGGGGTGAAAGGAAGATCGTTTACCAAACCAACGAAAACCAACGAAGAGAACTTATGAGTTACCGATGTCTTTGTTGAAATGCCTTCCATTCCATGCCATGCCCGGCCAGGCCCGGCCAGGCCTAGCGCGATCGATTGCAAGCCGCTCGGTGCCAATCGTAACCAATCGATTGAGCTACGGACCCGTCCACTCGACCCGTCCGCCGGACGGTGCGGACACAAACCGGAGGCCGACAATTGGCCGACACCCGAGCCCGCCGCCACCTCCGCCGCCGCACCCGGTGAATGGTTTAGTTTGCGGGTTCGTCTATTATATCATCTTAAAATCGCGCTACGGCGGCGATCATGCGTAACCGCGGTCCCCCCGTCGGCCACCACAGCCTCCTGGCCTGGTGGCCTGGCCACCGGAGTTTGTTCTCTCTGCTCTGGCCAGCTGCTCGACCCATCATTTCCAGATGAGGTGCGTTTTATGCGCGATCCTGGGTTCCTGGGCTTCCCGGACTGACGTCTAATATGCGAAGCCTCCCCTCGCCTGTCGACGATCGGATGCCGGCGGAAACGGCCCGGGGGGAAGGCTCGATCAAACAGTCGATTAAATGGCTCGATCGTGCTCGATCGCGCTCGGTGCACAACTTATAATATTCGAATTCGATTCCCACATCCCTAAGCTAAGCAGTTTTGCCCCTGTTCCGGGACCCTCGACGGGGATGAGTGGAAAATGGGGCCAGATTGGAGCCTCCCCCCAATACCAACCAACCAACCAGCCGAGTCACTTTGCTGCCGATGGTTTTTTTTTTATTTTATTTTATTTTAGTCTTTTTTTGCAGAGGAACATGATCCAGGCAATGTTACTGGTGGGAGTTCATCATTAGCGATGGTTTTCATATGCTTGCGCGATCGGAGCCTGGAAACCCCCCCGCGATCATTGCGCGTTTGTTTTCTCATTTTCTTTTTTTTTATTCCCACAGCCCCAACACCGAGCTGTTCGGTTACGTCTGTCCGGACCGTGTCGAACACCGAAGTGCGGATTGCGGAGCCATCCTCTGGCCATTTTCACGCCACCCTTGGAGGTGCCGGAAACCGATCAAAACCGATGGGCAAGACGAGCGCTGAACCGACGGGACAGCGCAGACAGCGCCGGCTGCCTTCCAACCTTCAAAACGCGCGCACACGCACACACGAAGACAGCCTTGAAAAATGATCGGCATCGGATGAGGATGCACAGTCAGCACAATCCGCAGCAGCAGCAGCCAGTCTCAGGAGGACCTAGTTTCGTTAGTTCGTTGGAATCGAATTTTCCGGTCAAGCCCCGTATTGGCGAAGCATAAAAATGATAAATTATGCTTTCTTTTCAATTTAGATGGAAATCTCACGAATCTCGCAATTCGCAGCCCGCGCCACTGACGTCAAGCCGGGGAAGGGTAGCAAAGGAAGGATGGTGAAGACCCTCGTCGTCACGAGATTGCCACGCTCGACACGCTGCCGCCGGTCGGGAATCAAATAGCGGATGGTGGTGCCGCGTTGTTATGCAAGAAGCAACCACCCAACCAGCAACGCATCGCCGGGAATTGGGAATGGTGGAAATGTAGAGCAGAACACAATATTCATCACGCCGCACCAAGGCGACGGTGAAATCGAGCGACAGAGGGCGCAGGGCGCTGACCATCTTATGATGGCCGCGAAAGATTGAATTTGATCTAGGTAGCCGTCGGTTGCTCGCGCTTGCCGCATGGATTTGCAAATCAAACGCAGCAAAAAAAAGCATGTTTTGTGCTACTCTCTCTCTCTCTCTCTCTCTCTCTCTCTCTCTCTCTCTCTTTCTTTCTTTCTCTATCTCTCTCTTTTGAATGCTGGTCGAACCTCGAACACGTAAGATAGTTTACGGAGATAATGGAGAATAAGGCAACAAAAAAAAACCCGGGGGGAGAAAAGCTGGAATATCCATATGCAAATAAGAAATAGACGAAACATGTTGGCAACCTAAAAACCGAACCACCCGCACGCCCACCCACAAATCATATTCACTGATCTTTGTGCATCACGCTTTTTTCCTTCCTTTTCCCCGAGCGAGCATACTGGGCTGAGCATCAAATCTTATTGCTGACCGCCTTGCCATGCCTCGTTGCAAGAACGGTAAGCGTATCCGCATATCGTAGCGGATTGGAACAAACAAAAAAACAAACAACGACCTCATGTGGGGTTGTGGAATGGTTTGTGTAATAATTATATGCATCCTCACAATGTAGAGCATCGGGTCCAAAAAAAAAAAGGAGGAGGAGGGGTAGTGGGTTGAAAGTGGATTGCGATGTGAAACCGTGCGCGCGCACGTCTCGTCCGTGATCACTTGGCCAGCCAGCTGAAGCCACTTCCTCCTTTGCCCGCGCTGAGGCCACTAGCGCGCAGGCCTTTTAGCACCGCTGGGTGGTGGGTGGTTGGATGGTTAGGTCGAGAAGACAGCAGGAAGTGAGCCTCATTCGCCTGTTTTTGTCTTTCGTTTCCAACTCGAATTTGATGGACGGAATGGAAAGGTTATGTGTGTGTGTGTGTGCGAGCGTGCGTGAGCATGATGGGCATCTCTCCGAACAAAGAGATCAGTAGCAGTAGCAGCACACATTGTGGCAGAAGAAACACATCAGAAGCAGACGAAGAAGAAGAAGTGCATGAAGATGTGTAACGCATAAAAAAACCCCCAACCGACCAACCACGCGGGGCAAACTGTAATAATTAAGATCTGGCAATTACTCCACGCCGTGCTGAACGTGATGAGCGCCATGAAGGCAGGGTGGGCAAACCCCGTGCGCATGTTGTTATGTGTTTTTGGAGCGATGAAGATGCCGTCGTTTTTATGAGCGCTCACGATGAGCCCTGTTATCGTGTGGGTGTGCGACGTGAGATCGAGGAGTTGGCGAACATGCAACGAAACGAAGGACACTGGTCGGTCCCAAGTTAACCTTCCACGGCACGTACTACTTGGTGGGAACCTGCTGGCTAGACAACGATGATCGAGGCGCTCACTAGCTCCTAAGCAATGCATGCAAATGTAGTGAACGTGGTTCTGATGCGTCGACGTCTCGACTGCTCGTAACCAGTCAAATGTTAATAAAGCCCTCGCTAGCTAGCGTCTAAGTGAATGCGTGAAATCCAAGTCGGAGCCGAATCGATGTACTCGTCGAATCCTCGACACTGAGAGCTTCCTAGACCACGCCACGATCATAATCCAAACTACCCGTTCCACCGTCTGGACAGACAGGTAACATACGCTTTCTCGCGGCACCCTTATTTGGCGCAATTTTAACGCATTGTAGCGCATCTCAACCGGACGTCCTCCTGCTCGGCCGAAAAGAAGATGAGAAGCTCTCTCGTGCGGAAATAACAACATCGAAAAGCCGTGTCACGGTGATCACGGCGGATTCCACCCAGCAAGGAATAACAGATGCGGCACCACTCCTTCGCACGCACCCAGCAACATCAAAGCCCGAAACGCAACATGCGTCGTCGCGCAGCGAGCCCCTCCTTCGGTCTTAAGTGTTTTATCGTGTCTTCCGGAAATTAACGCACGATGACACTAGCGCTCCCCGGGGATTCAAAGACCCCTAGATTAGAGGGTGAGAAGCTCGAGTTTGGAACTCCGTTTGGAATGGCCGTGACCGAGTAGATGCGCATGCGCTAGCGCTGTGTTGGTGCAGTTGGTGCTGCTGAATACATCTGCCCTTCCGAAACCGCTGATGCGCCGTGATCGATGCAGTCGTTGATGCACTCGATCATGCGTGAAATCATCCATCTCATCCTACTGACCTAAAGACACAGACACACAGACACACGCTCATGAGTCCCGAGGTCAAACGCCCAATGCTGGTACTTACCGATCGAGGAACGGTGTCGAGCTGGAGTCGGAACTCGAAACGTAGCTATGGTAGCCTTCCGACTGTGCATAGGAGGATTGCTTCTGGTGATGATACATGGTTGTCTGTTCGTAGTACGATCGGCTGTACTCCTCGAGACCGGCCTGCGTCAGTATGGTGTTGCCGTTGCCGCCGCCCACCGGCCCTTGATTCCCATTCATCATCAACTGACCGCCCTTGTGGACGTTGTTGCTGCTGTTGTTGTTGTTCATCATTGCTGCTCCTGTCGTAGCACCAGCTGCCGATGCAGGCGAGCAACCACCGTTATTGTTGTTACCAATTTTCGTCGAATGCAGTCCACCGCCGGCATGTAGATGGTTGTTGCCATTGGTGGCCGTGTTGGTAGTGCCGTTGTATCGCAGTGTCGTGGGATCCTCCTGGGAAAGAAGAACAAGCCATACGAGTAAGAAATCAATTAGTATCGACGGCTATACATCACGACATCCGTTCTTTCCGACAACTCCCGCGAGGGAGGACTTTCACTTTAATGCCATTGGCACCGAACGGTACACAGATACCTTCTTCCTAAGTTGCCTAAGACCCCAACGTGCAGATCTACTAACGCGCAGATGCTCTCCCAGACGATCTGTCATCTGGCTGTCAGTATCGATCGATGTTCAAACTACATGGCACCGAGGTGCAGTGTGCAATCGCAAATCGCAGACACTTTCCTCGGCATCCTTAGCCTCCCCATTCCCTCCGTCTCGCTCCTTTCCCCCTGCACACCACACCACGCTTTTCGTGCTAATTTTCTCACGACCATCGCCGACACGATCCCACCCTGAAGGAGGGAAAGCGACCGTTGCTGGTGTCCTCTCGCAGGCCCGGGAAAAAGCTGTAGCAAAACAAATTAAGCATCCCAACGGCCCCCTCCCCGTCTGCCGGGCGTTCCCATCGTTCCCCCCCCCCCCCCCCAACACGGTCGGTGGTTGACAGAATTGACTCATCTTTCTAGAGCGCGTTTCGCGAAGAGAAAGAGCCGAGCGCTGGCTGGGTGGCTTGGTGGAGACGGAACGGGCGGAGGGTCGTGCAAAATTTGAGCAAAACGACAAACAAATTATCTCATTACCGGCTCTATATCGGTGCACGACTGCCGGTGCTGGTGCAATTATGGAGGCCACGGTTCCAGGCTCGACCACGTTTGCCAGAGCGTGACATTATCCCTTTTTGCACCGGAGAAGGGAGGAAACGCAAGCCCGTCGGGGGATAGGGGGCACGAAAAGGGACCCCGCGAATTCTTGCTCCTCTTTTACGGCTTGTGCGCGCGCGCCGTGCACTCCCGGTGCCCCTTTTCTCACAGTTATTACCCTTCGGTTGGCACGGCATTTTCACCGAGCCACTTACACTACTGTGTGTGTCGCTGCTGCTGCTCGCTCGCTGGCGCGGTTTGCAAGTTAGTAATGAACTTGAATTTTCGAGCCGTTTGCGCATTATTGTAATGGTTTTTTGTTTTTGCATTTCTTCAGTGGTCCGTGGAGCAGCGCCAGATTTGGGGCCAATTTCATGCAGTTGCAGGAAGAGATGGAGAAGGAGGAGAGAGTTAGTTCGGTTATTATACAGCGTGGCTGGTGACGAGTTCATTGTCAAGAGTATGCGCAAAGTCTTCAGGTCTTGTAATTTGGTAAATATGTATACAAAAGACTTGTTTAAGATGTTTAAGCTAGCATTCAATACAATGCCTTCGAAATAGTGAACACACTAGTCATCAAGACAAACAGTGAGCTAACGCTTGTAGTTCAGTTGAGTTTAATAGATGAATAAATGTAAAAACAATAGAACTCGTCTTTTGCTCTACAACTGAGTGGCCGATTAATGTGAAAATGTAATATTTTTGCTTAAGAAGGTCTGAACAGCAAAATGTGTATGAAAAATCTCAAAAATACTAGTTCCGTCGAAGTTTTAGCAGAGTGAAATCGACTTTCTATTCTTTTGGCTATCGCAACTTTTAAATTGACAAAAGTAGCATCTTACATGTTGAACTGTAGGGTAAGGTGACACAAAAACAATTATTTGACTCTGATTTAACGGTAGAAGACAGTTTAGCTACTGCTAGCAGCGAGCTATCGTTGTAAAAACAAAAATTAAAGTTTATCATAGATAACCATAAATTTGTAAACTAAACGAAATACCACCACAGGATTTAAGCATTTTAAACAACAAAACGCATTCCAAATGTTCAGACGCCTGTCATTAACACTGATCTACAGCATCCTTATCGTCATCGTTTGAAGAAAAAAAAAAACAGTTTCTTAAAATACATTCCAGAGGCCGGACATCCTTTAAAACGAAACGACTGAACCATGCCATCCATGGTTTCAACACCATGAACCATGGCTTCAACCAATCCATAACTCAACGAGCGAAGACAGAAGAAAGGAATCACGCGCGCCACACCAACATCGGACCGTGATAAGCAGCAGCAGCAGCAAAGCAAAGAAGAACCAATCTACGGAATGTTTCCCCTTTTAAAAGCCTCAAAATCCTAGCCCCGCTAGTCCCCGCTTTCCAACCCCGGTTTCCACCGGTCAAATGATGTCAAAGCGACAGGCGACGACAGGACACGCCGAGCACGCCATGCTGCTGCTGCTGCTGGTGCTGTTGCTGCTGCGGAGGCGGATCTGGTTCCGGTTCTGTGGCCCGGATTTTAGCGCGTGCTGTTGCCACAGCCGGGAGCGGCGTGCTGGACCCCGTGGACAACACAGCGTACCGCGAGCCGACGCGCGTTGTTGTACATCACTAAAAATTATTACCAACCAGCCGACCACAACCAACCTTCCGCGCACGAGATATTCAAATTGAAAAATCGTCGATCCCGGCGAAAGCAACATCACCGCCGAGACACGCAAACGAGGGTCCTTCTTTTGTGCGATCGCGTGCGCTCGGAGCGTGCTGTTTCTGCTGCTGGCCGCTGCTCCATCAGGAAGTTAATTAATCTCTTCTGCGCTCCCTCCCTGAAGACTACTCCTTGCACATTCCTTCGCAGCACTGCATACTGCCACGTCCTTCCTGGCCTCATGCAGTTGAAAGTGAAGATCGATTTCACTCGCAGGCTCGACGTTCTCGCTCTCTCTCTCTCTCTCTCTCTCTCTCTCTCTCTCTCTCTCTCTCTCTCTCTCTCTCTCTTCTTTCTTTCTTTCTCTCTCTCTCTCTCTCTCTCTCTCTCTCTCTTTCCCTCTCTTGCTTTATTTCTCCCACATAGAATGTCCATTTTTTAATTAATTCGGCAGAGGATGTGGATGGTGCGACGCGGGGACCGAATGCTCCCGGGTACCAGTGTCACGAGCGCTACCAAGGACTTGGCGCGTCGGACGATCTGCGCCACAATGAGCACGACGACGACGACGACGACGACGCCCAGCAGGCACGCACGGTCGATCCAGACGATGATCCGGGGTTGCCAGCAGAGGTTGTCAGAATCTTCTACACCTTCAGCGTGCTCCCGGTGTTACGCGGCGATAATAAGCATGCGACGCGGACTGGGGGGAATGATTACCGCGAAATCTGCCCCAGGAATGCCGCCACCACATCGCCGGGCCACTCGTTTATCGTAACATCGCAGCAGCGGGAGCTGGTGGACTAGCAGCAGCAGCAGCAGCAGCCTTCGGACAAACGACGACAGCACAAAGGCGGAGCAGCAGCAGCAGCAGCAGCAGCAACAAGCATGTCATGTTGCTGCTACTGTGCACTTCCCGTACACAAGCAGAAGCTTCTCGAAGCCGAGTGTCGGTGGGCGGTTGTTGTTCACATCCCACTCCTACTACTCCCACTACACTACTACTCGTGGTGGGCCGTGTAAAAATCAAAAATACATGCACAACAAACATGCTCCTCCATAAATTATGGAAAGACACAAAACTGGCGACGGTACATTACCATCGAACAGGGGGGACAACAAATTAGAGTACCTGGAGTGCTGCAGCAGCAGCAGCAGCATCAGATTTGCAAACATTGATACACGCGTTCAAAAACATGAGACGCATAAATGAGTTTGTAGAAAAGATGTCGATGTCGAGGTTAAACAAGTTCGTTCTTATGCGGAACTCAACCACATCCGAACAGCCAGCCAGCCAGATCGGCCACGATCGGTGAAACCGAAAAAAAAACGGAACATCATCCTGACCTGTCATCCGGCATCGAGAATGGCAATGGCAGCTCGAAATGGCGTCGGTCCTCTGTCGGTCGTTCGACGTCGGATTAAGGACAGTAAGGATCGGTTTGGACACGGAACGTCAAGAGCATTGCACAGACCACCGACTGCGAGGATTCCGGATGTTGCGGACTTAGGCGTGATGAGTGATTACTACGGATGACTTACCACCAGAAATGCAACAATTGGCTTCTCGTGTCGAGCGTAGTTATGTTAAAAGAGGAGCATTAGTGTAAAAAAACCATTATTTTCGTTTTTTCTCCTTCAAAACATGCTTTACAGATTAGTATGATGCTGGCGGTTGCGAATGATTGAAAGACTAGAAAGTGATTTGCAGTGCAAAGAAGAAAAAAAATACAGAGAGATAACGCAAAACGGACACACCATGAACGACAGATTCAATTATGTTGTATTGAGGGCCTCCCCCCTAAGTTTAACGACTCCGTTCGTCTCTTTGGACCAATCCCCCCAGTGCTTCCCAAATCCCTTCTTCCCAGTGTAGAGCCCTGGCTAAGCGTGTGCCGGACGCCACGCCGCGACTCGTCGTTACTCATACACCCGCGATTGGGTAGGGACCGGCGATGGAAATGAGAAAGTGTACTTGTCCGGCAGGTAATTTCTGTCGATACGTTTCGATTAGCAAGAACGCGCACACACAACCATTGCATTCGTCCTCCTCCAAAGTGTAAGAAGAGGAATAAACCGGTTTCCACCGGACTAACCAATCGATACCTGATGCATTGGCCACGTTTCGCTCGTTGCTGGGTGCTGCTGCTGATGCTACCACCGACCGGACGCCTGCTGCGACAGGCACAGAGAGCCGGCGTCGTCGTCGTCGACCAGAGAAAAGGAGGACAAAATTTGTTTCTAATGCAACGCATCCATCAACAGCGAGTAGCACGCATGACGATGGCATTCCTCGGAGCCATTCCTGGCGTCGGCGTGTGATGTGTGTCCGAGACAAATTGATGTCCATTTGGTAGTGGCTAGGCGCACCGACCGGAGACGCATCACATAGTGTGCCGGTGGGGATCGTCTCATCGATCGTAGCGCGGCCAGGTTACACCCGACGATCGAGCGTACTACAGAAGGGTGAACCAGGAGGATGACAGATTAGGCATGTTGAGCATGCCTACACAATATACCGAGGGGAGGGCCGACCGTTACCGGCTACCGTCGTTCCGCGTTTGATCTGCTAATGAGCGGCAAAGAACCGGGGGAAGAGTCAGAACCGTCGGCCCGGCGTCGAAAAGTAGAAAATCGTGTAGACGCTACTGCGACGGAAGTGGCACCAAAAACAATTATAAGAAGAGTCCCCCCCCCGCCCATTCGTTGACGGGCCCGTGATCGACGAAGCCACACATTAGTGTGTCACGTGGTCGCCGCTAGAGGGGCTTCCGATTACGAATACGCCGGCGGTTGTTACTCAAGCGAATGGAATGTCTTGAAGCGGCGTAACAACTAGCTCCCAAGGTCTCATCCTCTCGGGTACCCGTGTGCCTCAAGTAAGGACCAACCAGTCCAGTAGTCTAAACGAACCAGGCGTCACTACGTGCGTCGACTATCAAAGAACCCGGGGCTAAGGTGCCACATAACGTTGCTACCGATACAACCTTCTGCGTACGGACTAGACCGAAAAGTCGATTCTGATGCCGAGGTATGAATAGAGCGACTCCAACTCCATGACCGGCCGCTGGTGTTGCCCTAGAGCTTCGAGCCTCTCGGGGCACGTTTCGAAAATCGATTAATTCGAACACAAGCCACGAGACACCGGTAGGCGAGCAGTATGTGTCGCGTGTGCCACAAAACACTCACACCATTCCCCTGGCCTGGCCTGGCGCGTGTGTAGTAGCAACCGTGTGTGTGCTAGACACACGAGACGAGTTGTTTACCATCTGTTGGATGACCTGTTTACGCTGCAGCTGTTGCACTGCAGTAATGGCGACCACTGCGCAAGGTACGGAACCAACATCAAACAGATCCATATCGTCCGCTCAGTCAGCGAGCGCTCTTCTCGATCCATATTTAGTAAAGA
Organism: Anopheles darlingi; assembly: GCF_943734745.1. NCBI lineage: Eukaryota > Metazoa > Arthropoda > Insecta > Diptera > Culicidae > Anopheles > Anopheles darlingi. The sequence goes on along the minus strand of NC_064874.1, from coordinate 73,617,193 downwards.
CACGCGAGCGAGCGATCGATCGAGCGATGTTGTTCATAAATTTGGTCCCCAAAAAACCACTCCTCTCGCCACCGCCGATTTTCGAAACCGGATCACATTGGTGTTTTTGGCTCTTTATTGGTTTTTACTGTAATGGTGTTTTCTGACCTGAGGAACGGGGACAAAATGCGGGGCACGATCGAACCGGACTGGACAGACCGGGCAACGAGGTGTCCCGGTCAGCGCCTTAATCCGACGAAAGGTCAATTTAGTTAATCTGCGGTACAAAACCGAAATCAATGCGATACACGCTATACAATACAATACAACACGACACGCACGACTCGCGCGTCATCATCATCCTCCGATCCCACCAACAACCGACCGAGTAGAGACCGCCCTGAATATATCTTGTCCAGCTTATTGGTCCCCATGGTGCGTTCGACGACGACCACGACGACGACGACGACGACGACGACGACAACGACGTAGCAAGACACAAATCGACAGCAAATTGGACGGTTTTTGATGGAATTTTCTTGTTCCGAAAGCAACTTCGGACACAGACGCACAGACATACACACACGGCACTGCCTCAGTGGACGGTGGTGGTCCCCCGGTTTCCAGCCGGGCGCAGAAGGGAAACAAATTAAATTATGCAACTCTCACTGCGGCCTGCGCCTGCGTGACATTCGGTCCCCGCAGCAGCAGCTCTCGAGTACCAGCTCCCGAGCCACGGGAGGGTGTCGGATGTGGATATGTTTGGGGCCAAGGTGAGAAAGGAAAAGCTAGGCACAAGTAACACCCGGCATAGAAAAAAAACCAACCAACCAATCAACCAACCAACAAGCCAGTGCGTTACGCTTCGGTTACGGACTGAGCGTGTGGTCCCCGGATGGCGACGGATAGACGGAACTACGCCGAGACACTAACAAAATGACGACCGATCGATCGATCGACCATCTAGAGGTGACGGTGAGGTGTTGTACTGGCATTCTCGCCACCCCGCAGGTGGTACTACGCTGCTGCTGATTACTACTCTGTTGTACCTTGTTCGATAAAATGCATTTCGAATCGTAGCGCATGGTTGGGCGACCTTGGGACCACCAGACACACCAGGCAGGCAGGCAGGCAGGCAAAAGGTTAAAATTGATGACTGAACCGGTGTTGGAAATGGCTTCCCTTGGTCGTAATTTGTTAGCTAATGGTTTTTGGAAGCTCCGAAACACGTGCAAAAGTGTCGGCCAGGAAAACGGCACCGAAAAGGATTTGAATGTAGTTGCTCCAATGCACGTATAGAGGGCGCATTATGTTTACTGTCAAAATGTCAGCGCAAACTGCAAAAAACGGCGCGAATCATCTTAGTAGGCCTTGGATTTGCATTTTTCGAAGCCGCAGTGCGATACCAACTAGACCAAACAAACGGAAACAATCAGGTAAATAGTGCGCGCAGCCGACAACCGATTACGAAATTCTATTGTTTAATTATTCTACGCAGGAGCATCATGACTACCGTTGCGCCGTCTGATCGCTCGCTGCTACGCAAATTCCGCCTGGAAACGAAGCGCAACTCCGAAAAGTGCATCCGTGAAGGCTGCACCAACCTCGCTACGATGAGCCCCTACTGGGATGTCGATTTTTGCAGCCGAAAATGTCACGTTCTGCACTGGGGTCAAGTGTTGCAGAACTTTAACGATCGAATGCTCAGCACCGAATACACAATGAGATGTCCCACCTGCGGTGCCCGGCACATTCCGTTGGTTATAGACCCTTTAACCGTATTGTGCGCTAAACTTTCCTTATCTTAGTGTATCTATGTTCCTGTAGTAACAGCCACAGTATTGTAGATAGGTTCCGGGATCCGGAATGTGATGGATGAATGGGGCGACAGTGCGGAATCGCCGCCAGCTAGCTAGCAAACTCAATAAATAGACCACGGGCAGGGTGCCTCTCACCGGACAATGTAAGCAGCAAACCCTAATATACGACACTTGTTGAGACATATTCGCCCTCATATTTCAGGTTAACAAATTGCAGCCTGGCCGGCCGGCCGGCCGGCCGGTCTATTCAGGGCCTTCCTGGTTAGCTGGCACAGCGACTGGCAGACAGGCCAGTCTGCCAACTGACGCCCATGACACCGAACATCGACACGCAAATAAGGCTCGACGGCGGCTTCCGGTTCAGGAGAAATGGGCAACCTGGCGTTCGGACCGTACGTACCGACCCCGTGTACCACAAACCGCGTTAGCAAACCGATCATATCATATGCCGGCCCGTGGTTGGCGGCGTGGCTTTGCATCCTTTGGCGAAAGTGAAAGAGCCTTCACTGACCTAGCCTCGCTTTGCATTCCCATGGTGTACACGCGTTGCGCCGCGTTGATTTAGGCCATCGGGCAGCAGTGCGGGTGTAGGATTTGGGAAGTACCGGCGCAAAACCCTTTTCCCGTCATCATTCCGCCCGTGACCGACTCCGGCTATCAATCCGGCCCCCAGGGTGGGGGGGGGGGACTTGTGCCGGAATGTCTGGAGTCGAAGCAGCCTCAACAGCAGCAGCAGCGGCAGAGAGATAGAGAGAAAGGGATCGAGTGCGCCCGGCTTAGGCCAGGCGACATGCGGTGATGAAATAGGGAACATGCCACAGGGTGTTACAGTGTTGCCGCGTGGTCCCTTCCAGCCGGAATGCCGCCCTCGTCTATCGACAACAACTTGACGTCTCCTTGCGGCACACGACCGCAAATGGGAAGACAGTCTCCAGGCGGGGATGAGACACGCATATCGTGGGGGCTTGTCGACGCCCATACGCAACCACTCCTCAGTAGGCGTTCATAGCAGCCAGCCCTATCGACTCCTACTCTATTTCCTGCTATCGCTATCGCCGCTCTAGAAAGGAATCGACTTATTTCCGACGACACTGGGCGTGTGTCTGTGGCCCTCGTGCTTTGTCGCAACCACCGGCGGCATCAGGCAGACATCATATGTTCGTAGATTCCGACAAAGTAACGGTCTGCTACAAATGCTGCTACATTGCCGGTAGGCAGCATCGACCTTCAATGCAGTTCTTCTCTCTCGCTCTTTCATCGCCTGCTAAGAGCAATTCGCAAACGCACCGCAACGAGGCTAGCCGGAAATCGATGACTAGATCAGTGCCTCCTCCTCGTCGTTGTCATACTGGTCTTCACCTGGCAACATGGACTCTAGAAGAAAATGTGGAACACAAGGAGCCTGATGAGGAGAATGCATCCCATCAACCCGATGGACACTATCGCCCCAAAACCGAATGCCTCTGCCGAAGATACAGTTAATTGTAATAGGTAGGTTGGTTGGTTTTGCGTCCAACCGGACACCATCTGCCCACGCGTAAAAAGTGACCATCAAAATGTAAGTGTTTGTGCGTGTACCAACAACGCGGTCGTCGTTGTGCTGGAAGCAAACAATCGGTACCAACAACGGTTCCCGTCTTTGGCTGCCCTACCCAGTAGTATTCCCCCCCCCCCCCCCCCATCCCCAAAAACCAACGCCAAGCGAGGAAAATTCTCGCGAAACTCTCTCGCCGTAAAACAATTCTTTTCGGTGGCCATCACCAGGCACAGACTAGGGAAGGTAATAATTTTTGGTTGCTCTGCCCGTGCTTGCTTTAATGATTTATGACCTAGTAAAATCAATTCTCTCGCCCGCTCATGATGATGATGATGATGATAATGATGATGATGGGACGAAGAAATACGGTTAACAAATTAGTTTGCACTGCTGCCTTTCTTCGCCAGCAGTGGCCAGCAGTGGGGCCAGCACCATGGTTCCCGTTTTGTTTGTTGAAATTGAATAACCCGAGTACCACCAATCCGGTGATCTAAATCCAGCTTTGTAAATTTGATGTAAATTAAGTGAATCATCAAATGGGTTGCAGACGCGCTAATGGATGCAGAGAAGGAATGGGAATGCGATTGTTCTACTTACTGCGCCTTGCCTTCCAAAACAAACGCGCTCAATTCAATTAAACAATCCCGCAAAGAATCGACTCGGAGAGTGCAGCACCACCGGACACTCAACTCAGTTCACATGTTCCACGTGTATTTGGCTGCTTTCGAATCGGTTCTAGACGCTGCAAATGGTCTCTGTCCAGATAAAAGGGATCCACCACAGCAAATGAATTAAAAGTATCAAGTACCGTTGTGGCTAAGGCTAACGTTTGTTAGCCGCTAAAACACGTATTCAAACCCGGTACATACCCGGTGCACTAACCGGAAGCCTTAGAACGGTTTCAGGTTGAATGTTTCTGCAGCTCCGGCACCAAACACTGCCTGCGATGCCGTTGGACCGTGGATCGATGGATTATGGATTAAGGTTCATTAGTAACTGCGGTGCGAGCCTTGTCCAGACAGGAGGTGGCTATGTCAACTGCGCTGTTTGGTTCACGCTTTTCCCAGGAATTGCTGCTAATCCCCGACTCACGCTAAACCGCGACCAGATCCGGGACTAGACCGGGAGAAAATGTAGGTTACTACTCGACACGGTTGTTACTGCTTCCAATCTAGCCGAGCATTACCTTTTGCCGGATTTTGTTCTCCTTTTTTCTGACTGTTTCGAGACATTTCGAACGCAAATATTCAATTACGACAAGTGGTTCTGCCAACTCCATCCCGGCGACTTCAGACTCTGAAACTGATGTTCATAGGCTACCATGATGGTCGTGTCGTTGCGTGAAATGCGATTCAACTCAAACCAGCGAGCACTTGGATCCTTTTTTGCCATACATTGTACGGGAGCTCCCGGTTTTCTCTCTAATCACCATGTTCCACCCCGAATGGACACCGTTAATCTTGACGTCACCGCGCGTGAACCGATTTAACTCGCAAACCACAAAGCCTGCAAAGACCTGTCCCTTTCTCCTAGCAGCGCCGTCGCCGTCGCCACCACGAGACGTCGGTTTGCTCTAACGCTGGCCTACGTCTTCATCCGCATATGTGACATGTTCTGGTCCGGGGACATGATCGGCCGCCGGTCGATGCCGATGAAATATTGCTTCCAACTGTCCAACCCTGCGCGCCGCTAGCTGGTTGGCTGGATGGCAGGCTGGCAGGCTGGCAGGCTGGCAATCCCGAACAATCCGTTACCTCTCGTGGAAACGTTGTCCGGAGGCGACGTCCCCCAGACACACATTGTGGCCGCATGCGCGTGCACACGAGCACAAGAAATATGTGGAATCCGCTGGAGGATGATGTGGCGGCGACCACCACCACCATCGGTTGTTGGGTTGATTTCCAGTTTTCGCGAAAATTTGCTCGACACACACACACACACGTTCGCCGGGGCCACGGCATCCCGCATCGCGAGTTCCACATTGCCTATTGGAACCCCTCCCCTACATCTCTTCCTGCTTCGTCTGCTTCGAGGTCCCCCCTCCGCGATCGTGGTTCAATTAATCAATAAAAGGCAAGAATTTATATCATTTACAATTCAATAAAAATAAGTCAAACGGAAAACACTGAAGAAGACGTGGAGCGGTGCTTCCGATCCGTGGCCGGGCCGAGCCCGGGCCCGGTTCTTCGTTGCGGGCCTACCGGTCGCGGTCAAAACCGGTCCCCTGGCTTCCCTTCTCGCCGACTTCGCGAAGGTGAACAGGCTCCAGTATCAAGGGCATTTGCGAAGATGCAGAACCCGCGGGGATGGGGGAAGGTGCGAGATGATGATACGCAGGAGGAGCTGACTGGCCAATCTCCAGTTAGATGTGTCCTGCACTGCGACGACGACGACGACGACGACGATAGTGACCGATTGTGGTCCGGACATAACGTAACCTATAAATCAATTGGCCGGCCGCATGCCTCGGTCTCGGTGTGCCTGGGATTCGTTCGTTCTGGGAGCGGAGAAGAACAGAAACCGGGCAGAGCAGACGGGGATCTATGACAAGCCAGAAACTGGACGCGCAATTGAGTTCCGGTTTGACGATCATCGTGGGACGTTACGTGGTTGGTTCAATTCCATTCCATTCCTCATCCCTTTCCGTGCCACTAGCGGTGCTTTCGATCGAGCCAGATCACTATCGCGGCCCTTCCCATTTCAGTTGCCCACCACACGTACGCACACACACACACACATATATACGCTCGGTAACTCGGTAGCAGTCCGGGAGCGAGCTTCCTAATCGCCAGCAAGGCTAGGGCCAGTGCGTCGCGGGGCACGCGATACAATTAAGAGATAATAAATTGAAATCATCGCTTCGCAGCACCTGACGGAGCAAAACCCGTACGTCACCAGCTGCCAGCGAGCCAGCCAGCCAAAGGCAGCTGGGAAGGGCCCCCCCCCCATGGTCGTCTTCTCGGACCTCGGCCACCTCCTGCTAGTGGAACGGCATCAGGCGATGAGGCGGCAGAACATACGCAGGGAGCATACACACACACACAAACACACACGACCCATTGCCCGATCCCGTTTTTCACGATCGCTGATGCCATCAATCTCTTGGGAAAGCGAGTACCGTTTGCTGCGCCAACCCTGGCCATCCTCATTCTCCATCCCTCTCCACCCTTTCGACACCATAAAAGGTCCACACCGGCGAGGAACGAGCGAGTGCGCGCGCGCGCGCGCGAGCATATCACACATATCACGGAACGCAGTTCTTTCTTTTTGTTTTATCGCGGTGAACTTGTTTTCCCGAAGCTTTCTTTTACCACCTGCCCACCCCCCCCCCCCCCCCTCTTACCCATCTCCCATCTTCGACCAGGGTACCAGGCCAGGCCAGACGCAACCACCGAGCATGGTTGCGCACACATCACACAAGTCAGCAGTTAGCCGTGCGGCGATTGTGCTGATTTCGTGCTTCTTTTGCGGATCTTCGTTCTTTGTCTGCTTCTTGCTCAACCTCTGGGATACCAGAGACGGACGGGCGGAACGGGAGTGGGGGACCTGTTTCTATTGCATTGTTCAAGGTCGAGAGCCCGGCCGATCGATAGAAAGCCGTTACGAACGAAACGAAACGAAAGACTCACCAAGCCAAGCGACGAACCCCATCGTGTCGTCGAACACACACCACTGTGGTGCAGATGGAAGACTGGTCGGTTGAGGGAGAGGGGTGGTTAGGAGTAGGGTGAAAAGTATTTCACCTTCTGCGTGATGAAAATTCTTCCCCAACGACGGCGACGACGACGACGATAAGCACCGTTAAAGCATCGCGTGCATGACGTCGCGCGCGCCATCATGTGTGTGTGTGTGTGACCATCAAAAACCGTTTGAATCCCCGTGCGTGCGTGGTCCAGAGACCCCTCCTTCCTCACCCTTTTTGCAATTTTTCTCTCCCTTCCTCCCTCCTCTAGACTCTCGTGACGAGTAATCGGGTGTAACGTTTTCACGCGAAAACGGCATCCGGCGGCCGGTCGCGATGGCGGCGATGGTGGTGGCGATGGTGGCGGCGGCCCCGCTTCTAATGACGATCGCGTTTTGTCCGTAATGGAATGATTAAGCAGCGACGATTACGCGCCATTCCCATTCGCCACGATTTAGACGCCGCGCTGCGCCCGGCCGGTGGCCTCATCATTCTTGGCCTCTACTCCGCTCCGGGGACCCTCGGTGGTTGTTGGGCAAACAGCAAATTAGCGGCAATAATTCGAAGTCCTCGCTTTATTTATGTGGCCACCGCCACCGATCAACCACCACCGCTACTGTTGCTACTCTTCATGCGCGAGATCGCGCCTCAAAAGCAATCGGTTGCCCATTGAAGCCGGGGACCGGGGGAGCCCGTTTGAACTGCTCTCGTGGCAGTCGGTACGAGACGACGGTGCTCGATGAGATCAATGAGCATAAATCACACTGCACTGAAGGGAAGCCGGCAGCGCGCGCGCAGGTCGCAGGTAATCATGATCAGAGGCACAGGTAAGTGAGTGACCCCTCACCACCACCACCGAAATCGGAGTGCGAAATGTCAAACAGTGGTTCTCGCGCTCTTTGGTCGTCGTGTCCAGAGCCTAATTAACGCACTTTAGTGAAAAACATAATTCCATTCAAGCCCTCAACAACCAGCAGCAGCAACGGCAGCAGTGGTTGAGGGTACAGCGGAGTAATTGAGGTACGCAATTGACAGCCCCCGAAACGGTAGGTTAATTGTGACGCTTCTCATCCACTGCTGCTATGCTATGCTATATTGCTTTTGTATGTACGATGGGACCCTGAAATCGTCGTGATATGGTGGTCCACACACGAACGCTGCAGCTCACAGACTCTTCAAGATCATCATCGATCAGAATCGAGAGTGTAATCGATTGTGCTACCTGTTTCGTCTCGAATCTCGGCTTCCGCTGAAGGCCACCGCATTGGATGCGCCTTGGAAGCGATCGATTGAGCTTTTCCCTTTTTACGTGCTTTTGGTTTTCGCCAAAAAGCTGAAGCTCGCTGATCGATTGATCGATAAGCATGGCGTTACCCCGCTTGCTAGCCTTCAGTCTACTAATCTCTTTCACTTTGTTTTTTTTTTATTGTTTCCACCATCAGCGAACTGTGCGTTCACTTTTGTGCGCAAAACCTCCGGAGATCGGTGATGCTCCAATAGGCATTATATAGCCGGCAGTTTGGTTTTTTGTTGTTCTTTTTTCTCTCTCGCCACTCCGCGTTAAATCGATTTAGTGTCTTGTTTTTTTTTTTTTGCTCATCTTGACCCCCGCCGACCATTTTGTACCGTTTAATCTCACGGTTTTAATGCTGAGCGCGAGTCCCGCTTCGTCTTTTACTTTTGCGTTTGACTCTCCTTCAGTTCGCTCCTAATCGATCATAATTTAATTAATCTAGCGAAAGTAAACCATTTCCAAGCGTTATCCGACGCCATCGCGACGGTGCAGTGTTGAACCGAACGGGACCGCTTCCGGTTGCATCGTCCCCGGTAGTACACCGCCGAGTTTATGGTTTATGTAACGAAGGGAAAAAAAAGTGTTCAATGTTTCGTCGTTTGGAGCGCTGGTTATTAATTTGAAGCTCGCGAGCCTAGTAAGCAGCTCATTATCGATACCGATCTCCTCATCATCTGTAGCGCGATTGGGATGCAATCGGATTTGAATGTCTTAATGTGGTCCACATGCTGGTCTCGGTGTAACCAGCGCGATCATACGTGCCGCTCATTGGAGGATAGGCAACCGAGCGAGAGTCAATTAAAAATTAGACCAACATTTCGGTGTCGTAGAGGGGTATAACAGCATAATTAAAGCACAGACACACACACACACAGGCACACGCAAGCGGCACAAGCTTTGAAACAAAATGTCTCAAAAAAAACAAACAATCCACTAAATCCAACATCCTGCTGTTGCTACTGTTGCTAGTGGCGAAGGAGGTGAAAGGGCGGGATGTTTCGACACATCCCGCCGATAATAGGCCGCATACGGTGGAGCGGCTTTGCAACCAACGCACACCGAACAACCGATTATCGCTGTTGCTAACAAACTGCTAAATGGTCGATCGAGCAACGGATCGTGTGTCGGTTCCGTTTATCGTGTCGGTCAACCATCGACGAGGCTATCAACATGCTGCTGCTGTCACGTCACCGTCGTCGCAGGGCAATATCATAATAGTTTATGCTATTTCTCTCTCTCTCTCTCTCTCTTTCACTCTCGCCACCTATAGTGCACACTTGATCCTCGATCTATCCACGATGGCCTCGCGTCGCGTCCCCAAAAAAAAAGTAGCTCAATAAAGCTTAAGTTTCATGAATCCTCTAAACAAATGATATACCTGGCCTGCTAGACGCTGAACGATCAGGAAATGGTAATGCGTCGAACAAGATACTAATAATTTGCTCCACTATCACCTTCTACCTCACCCTGCTCGAGACTTTCTGCTCTTCTCTTCCGTTGGCGGAGCTTCCAGTGGAGTCTCGCTCGTCGATGGTAATAATTTAGCAGAAATTACGAGTTACAAACAAGTAGGCAGGGCTAGGGGACTCTAGGGGTTGTTCGGGCAGAGTGGTTTAGGATTACCCCTTCGCGAGGTCCCCGCTAGCGCCGTTATATATCAACCGGGCTACGGCCTCGCCCTCCCTCTTTCTCTTCCACGCTTTTTCGCTTGACAAACGATAACCTTTCCCCAAAGCTAAATCGCGTGTCGCATGTTACGTCGCCTGCTAGGCGCTGGCCAGTGTTCTCGAAGGCTGCTGCTGCTGCTGCTGCTGCTGTTGCTCATAATGAGCATAAATTGGATCTCGGGAGGCCGTGCAGTAAAGTGTCGTGAAGGTGGAAGTGGCGGTGGCCACACGCCTACCGAAAAATCCAAAAACAGGCAAAGCAAAGGTCTCAGCAACCCATGCCCGAGCCCTCGACCCGGTTACATAAGTGACACTTTTGCGCCGCGCACTCGTGTCGTGTGTGTGTGTCTCCGTCTGGTCGCGGTGTGGCGGACCGAACGTTGGACCCCGTGGTTTTTGGCCCTTTGCCACAGCGCGCGACGCGGATTTGGACGACCCATATCTGGGCGAAGCCGTGGATACCTTGTCGGCGTCACATAAGCTGCTCGCAGAGTCGTTAGCGCGCTGGATGGACATCAGACCATCCAGCCAGACAGCCACAGCCAGATCACACACACCACACACACCAGGTCCTGGTGGTTGGTTTTCGGTCCAGAGCAGACGGTGCAGCAGCAGAAAACGGAACATCGGTAGACGCCAGCGCCAAACCTGGCACACACCGAAATGTCAACCAGAATTGAGGTTATGTCGTCGCCGCTTCAGCTTTCCTGTTGGGCAAAAGCAAGAACCAATCGACCGATGGCCAGTGCCATTTGGTAGCCATTTTAGGAAACCATTTGCCTGGCCGCACTAGACGACAGTTCTAGAGTGGGTTCTCCAGGTGTGCGGGTGTGTGTGTGTGTGTGTGTACCGAGACAGTGATCGATCTGGTTTGGTGTGCAGCGGCGAGCATCCATCAACGCCTCTACAGGAGATTTGAAGCGATCAGCAGCAGGCTCTAGATCGTCGCCACTAGATTAACGAGTGATTGAGCAGCCGCAACAGCAGCAGCAGCAGTTGTGGAACTGATTGGCCAAATCACACACACACACACACACACGCACGCATGGTGGTTGAAATTGCATCAGCACCTTCTCAGCATGTCGCTTCTTGGCATTCCTGCTGCTGCTTGCCAGGATTACATACCACGAAACGAAATGTCCAAACGAACGGGGAGAGAGGGAGTACGATGTCATGTCGCTTCATGTCGCACTCATTGCCAGGTCAAAGAGCACCAGACACTGGTGCTTGGCAAGGGAGCAACTCTGGTCCAACCAATCAAATGACAACCAATTTGTTGCCTTCGCCTTTTTGCGCCAATCGGCATTACGGCACCGCGAGAGCGACCACCTGCCTGCGTCCTGGCTGGTGTGACACAGCAGGCTCTAACACACACACACACACCCAAACACACACAACGTGTGGTCCAAACAGCGTAATAAAGACGCAGTTTTATTGCATTTTAATACAAATTTATGACGATGGCCAAGATGGCCGCGTCGTGAGTCAGGCGCACGTACACATGACCGGTGCATCGGTCATGCGGTGCGTCATGTTGATCGAGAATCATGAATCAAACAACCTATGGTGGCCAAACCATAAGCGGCTTCGAAAAGGTTCGAAAGCAATTCTCAGCAGCAGCAACAGCAGCATCGCCGCTGCACGGCATTTTTACAACTCCCGCGAAACCAACGCAACGCGTGCGCACTCCACGCCGTATGTCACAGTTCAACTGGAGCAGTCTGCATCGCCTCTGCACTTTTGGCTAAACCAGCTCTCCTGCGCTTTGATCCTGCAGCAATCAACTTCAAGGCGCGCTAGGCCCAATAAAAAGTTTGATTATCGATCAACGAGGTGCACAAAACCGCGAAATGCCATTTGGCGCGGCACATAAACGGTTTACGATCTGTTTAGGATGCGCTATTTGCACGTCGTATTTGGCGGAGTTTGTGGAGTGCCCATCGCAAGCCATCGCAAAACCATCGCGTTGGCAGCACGTTGCTATGGAGGAGTGGGACCTTCGGATTGGGGAGTTTCCTCTCGCGGTGGCAATCGAAGTAGGAAAATTGGTGTTTTTTTTGGGACTAATGGTGATGCTACATCGTACCTCTCACGCACGTTGACACTCTATCATTCTCGAGGGTCATTCAGTAACGCACAAAAAGCACCTATTCCTCCCATTTAAACGGCATTTTAATTTAATTTTCAAATTTAACTCTCGATGTGGACGCATCCTCTCTCTCTCTCTCTCTCTTTCTATCTCTCTCTAGAGTGAGTGGCAGCTCGAGTGGACAACGCAGTGCTTACGATAAATATGCAAACACAAATTACCCTCAAAAGCTCAATCGCCAATAGACAAACCCCCTCAAACTATGCGCATAAGACACGCACACACACATACGTCGTGTGCATGCAAAACCCGCGATTTGTCTGGGCCCACCCAAGTAGTAGCAGCAGCAGCAGCAGCTAGTGCTAGTGTTGTTGCTCACTCACTATGCGAAAGGTCAGTGCTTTCCCAAAAAAATAAACCCACCGCGCAACAGAACCGCGTGCTTGTGCGTGCTCCAAACAGATACCCCTCTCCTTCGTCAGTCCGACGATCCGAGTGAGTGGTGGGTGCAGCACTAGCGCGAGCACGAGCACGAGAGGCGCTAAAACAAAGGTAACATTCCATGCGAATAAATTGCGAATCAATTGGGGTGGGAGGCGGGGAGACCTGCGGAGCGAATGAATGAGAAGGTGCTGAAGGAATGATGCTAATGCTCGGAGGGTCTCGGTGACAGATATCTGATGTTGGCTGCATGCCGAAAAGGTTAGCTTCTCGCTCTCTCTCTCTCTTTCGATCTCTCTTTACAGCATTCATTGAAAAACGCGAGAAGATCAATCGGTGGTGGTGCTGCAAATTGGACATTTCAATTTTCGTTAAAAAAAAACGTCCCAAAGAGCATAAACAGCAAAAGAGAGAGAGAGAGAGAGAATGCCACATGTCGAGAACTGGCCACTGCTGGACGTACTGAAGGGGTAATTAGCACACAACGGGCGCCAGCTAATGCATAAGCGCTACAACCACGCCACGTTACATGCCAACTATGCGCCAATAGGGAACGCATCTGAAAGCGAACGTACCACGAAGCTTTGGTTACGGCACCAGTAGTGGACACGCTTCGAATTGGTGCCGAGCGTGAAGTTGCTTTGGCAGTTCTTAATCTTCATCTCGCTCCAACCACTCCAATCCATTCAAACGTGGTGTGCAGCGAACCGTGGAACGTTGGGTATACGTTTCGCATTTTTCCTTCGTCTCTCGACCGATCCGGCACCAGACACCACACTTGTGCGTGCCAAAAAGGGCGTGTGGCCATCACTCACCTTTTGTCGCCCAAAGCAAGTTCCGTGCTGCAGGTTCTATTTCGCTTCGTTCTCACCGGTGGAAAATCGTCGGAAAACCCCATGTTGCTCTCGCGCGCGCGCGCATTGAACTTTGCGCTCACTTCACGCGAAACTCGCGAAACAATCACTTCCTACGCACTTTCTCCCCGGCGTGCGACCTTACGCAATCATGCGTTGAACCGAGGGCGCGCGCGCGTGCGTGTGTGTGTGTGTGCGAGCACCCCAAAGTCATTAATCCGGCCATCAAGAAACCAATAGGCTTTCCATGGCTGGTATTGCCATTTCTATGCAAAACGCACTCGGCACCGGACACGATCGCGAAGGGGCGCGAGAGCAAAACGGAAACAATGCCAGACAGAGAGATGGAGAGAGTGCGCGCGTACCACGGAAGTGCATTTAAGCCCCTTTCGATCGGGAATCCAAACGCCAAACGACGCAACACGCTTACGCACCCCCCCCCCCGGGACCGAGGCCAAACTGTCATCTTAGAGACCGGCATCGTGTCCGGCAGATCGCCGCTCGATCGTTTAGCACACCAGCAGCACTAACCAGCAACAGCAGCAGCAGCAGCAGCAGGAAGAGGTAAATACTGTTTAATCGATTGCAATAAGTCATTTCGCGGGTTCGCAGATACGTTCGGCGTCTCAACTGGGCAGGCAGGCAGGCAGCTGGCAGAACGCGGCCGGCCACGGACAGCAAAACAGACGCATCCGGTGTTTGCTGGCTGGCGTTTGATTACACCTCGAGACCGGAGAGAGAGAGAGAGCGAGAGAGTCAAGCGCGTGTTGTTGCGACGAGACACGAGCTCGAACGCGCAAAGCCCTGGCTTGCTTCCAGACAAAAGGTTGGCGTTTGTGTGATTGAAAAGGATTTCCTTTTCTCTCTCTCTCTCTCTCTACCTCCAGGTGCGACTGACAGTGACTGGTACAGGAGGAAGGAAAGCTCGCTCCTGTCACACCGGGCGTCAATTTCTGGTTAGCTCCTGTTGGTGGCAGCAGCAGCAGCTGGTCACGTCGCGTGCCTGCAAGATCATCCCCGGGATCCGGTTGGACCAAAACGGGGAATAGGCTAGCATAAGCTCCTGGTTTTCTATTTTCCAAAGACTCCAACATGATTTTTTTTTTTGCATATCGACACGCCATACGCTCGGTGCGTTAGCGGACCTTCCCTCCAAGGAGCTAGACGGCCGCCGCCTGCAGTCTGACGAGCAAATGAAAGAGCATCCCAGCAAACCCGGGGAGCCAAGCGGAGCTTCAAACCGTACCCAAGCCAGAAGGCTCGTACACACGAGCCGCAGCGAAACATGAGTTGATCGGTGAATGCCAACCAGTCAGCCATCTTTTCTTTTTTGTGCTGCCGATCCCTCGTGAGCGCGAGACGAGGGGCCACTACGAAGACGGCTGCTGCTGCAAGTGCCCATTAAAATCACAGCTGGATGTGAAAATGCATAATCAAGAAAATGGAAAATCCACATTTACACACCGGGGCGGGGGGGCGAGCGCAATGGTGGTCGTGGGCGATAACAAACAAAACGAAAAGAAAACGGACGCCGTTTGTTGGCTGGATGGCGGGTTGCTTGGTTGGTGCCGGTGGTGATAACACCCACCACCAGCACCAGCACCAGCACCAGGCACCAGAGGATGCTACCGTAGCTTCGTCAGCTACTAGCTTTAGCGCTGCGATAGGATGGGATGTGGCGCGGTGGCGTGCGTGGCGTGCGGTGAAATTGAAATGCCAACCGGAACAACACGAAAACCGCGGCCACAACGTTCGTTCGTGAAGAAGACCTCTCACTCCGGTGCGCCGTGCCGGGGTGTCTAAGGTGTAATTGATTCTCGCGCGTACGCTGCAGCCCAGCGTAAGAGCATTCTTGATTAAAACATGATCTTAAGTGCATTAGGTTGAGGTGATCATCCGTTGGCGATCGGGGTGTGCCAGGTGGTAGAAGCAACCTTCCGAGTGCGAAATTCCGAACGGAGAAACCTACGATTTGAGTGCTCGACATCTGCATAGCGAAAGGGGCACAGCATTGTTGGCTGGATTGGCGCTGGCATTTGCGGATTGAGCAGTGATCTTGGCAGTTCCGAATGAAACGATCTTCATGTACAATATTAGACTTAGGAGTTGTAGTAGCTATGTCGGAACTATATAGTACTTCAATCGAACATATCCAAGAAGCTTGAAAACAAATACTGATCACAAGTTCTACAGGTGTCTCCTACAGCTACTCTATTTGGAATGACAATCAGGAAGTTCGTCATTCAGCTCCAAAGGATTTTTTCCTACAATCGATAGTATCAATATAGGGCCAGCGATCAGGATTCTTCTAATTCTAATTTCATGCCTATATCGATCTTCATTAAAAATACAGATAGTCTATGACAATTCCATACTGTTTTCATGTGCTGAGGAACTTATCCTAGATTGCTCTAGTCTTATGGCTTTAAGAATTAGCTGGGAATAAAGGTTCTGTCCTTAAAATATTTGAAGGAATCCCATATAACCACATCTACACAAAAACTTCTTCTGCAACACCTTCTTGGAATTGGCTTCTAAGTCCAAACTACTCGTGAAACATCTGTCAATGTGCCATAAGAAGATGCAAGACGCACACTTCTCCCAAAACAATTCCCTTCGTAAAGTATTGTTTACCCCATACCCTCTTGAATGTTACCTACTTCAATGCCCTATTGTGGCCCAACTTTCGGCATCCAAATCGGCATCGGCCTCTAACCAACCCGTCAACATGCACTAATGTGCGGTTTGTTTGTTGGTTTGTTACATAAAAAAATAGGCTGCATAAAATTCAAATAACCCCTTGTGAGCCCTTTCGTGGGGCACAATGGTACTGCTCCCTCCCGCTTTTTACTGGAGCTGGATTGTAATTCCCACTTTCTAGCCTCTAACTCCCTCACTACCACTGGGCACCAGCAGCTAACCAGATTTCTAATCGTCGGCACTTTGCGCTATCAGCGTCAGCGGAGGGAGGTGAAGGTGGCGGTACACCTTTAGCATAAGGGAAAACCTCCCACCCGAACCCAAAAATCGCTGTTTCACTTTCCTAATCTTCCGCACTTCCCCATGCCCCTCCCGCACCTTTTCCTCCATTGCTTATCCAGCAAACGAAACAAACTTTCTTTGACCGACGGCCGGCTTTTGGGGGGAAAAAAAAAGTCGTGACCGATGAACCACGATGGACCGCTGATGTGCGTTTGACCGGATGACCTTTAGCGTCCTGGAAAAGGGTCCACTTTAAAGCAGTTGCTCGCTGAATTACGGCTCGCGGTTCTAGTTTGCTAGAGAATCTAGTTTGCATAGAGGGATCCGAATTTGAATATTCGTCCGTCGGGCGTCGATCGTGGCATCGCGAACTCGTGCCGTGTTCCTATCGAATCAGGGATCCCTCCCATAAATCCCTCGCGACCGGCACCACCAGCAGCCAGCAGCACCAGCAGCAGCCAGATTACGTTTATTAGCATTCACAGCATCCGGGAGCTCTTGTAGTACGACGACGACGCAGCACTGCCGGCAAAGTGCCGGTGCAGCAGCAGCTGCTGCTGATCAGCGCGCAAATGGTTTATTTATGCAACCGCAAAGCTTTAGCATGTGCACCCTGTCACGGGACACACACACACACACACGGGAGAGATGTAATGATGATGCTCGATGGATGGGACGAGAACAAACAGCAAAAGGAGGGTCGCAGCAAGATGATCGCACTCGGCGCGAGGTTCTTTCTCCACGCGATACATTGTAATGATCATCTCGCACCACCACCTTCCTGTGCACGCGCACACACACACCCAGGCATACATATGCATTGCGTGGATTGCTAAGGGAAATGGGGTAAGCAACCACAAGAAAAGTGCAGCCCTCGACGACGACGACAACGACGTCGCCATCAAGCCTAGCCACTAAGTGGCTCACATAACACGTCGCGCGGTAAGAATAGATTCCGCTACATCACCACCACCACCACCACCACCACCACCACCACCACCAGCACCACCAGTTGGCCGAACCATGTTCTTAACTTTGCTTTACTGATTTTGCTGATCTCTTGTGCTGGCTAGTGCTGGCTAGTGCTGGCTGGCAGCTGGTCTCACGACTGCAGGCACCAGCCCTTTTTACTGTTGAATATTCATCAGAACATCGAGAGAGGCTCTCGTTGCTCGTGAGGCGGCCAGAATGCAGGCGGCCGCCCCTCGTCCACCCCGTCGTCGTCGTCGTTGCATCACCGATAGAGAGAGAGTGCAGAGCAGAGCAGAGCGAGGTGCATAAATTGAGCACGACCAGTGCAGCATTGCAGGAATGAAAATGGGCCAAAGAGGCTTATCCCGACAAAAACGGTACCTCTCCCCCTGTCGGGCATCGGGAGGGACGATGATTTGACGCAATGCACCGCAATCATAACCTGGCGATCGATCGTCGATCGGGCGGTTTGCGGATCCCGGGATCCCGGGAGTGTCGAGAGTCGCCTGGTTCCGTTCTGGGCCTGGGAAAAAGGTTTGGAAAATTCAAATCATCGTCACGGCCACAGCTGGGGCCACTGGTGGACACGCCAGGCTTTCTAGCGCGGACCCGTGAGCGTGAGCGGATGATCGCTGGCGGGAAAATTTGCAACAACAACAACAAAAAACGGCTTGTTTTGCATTTTTATGTAATTCCTTTCGCCCAGATTCCTCTCCAGGCCACCGAGATGTTGGGGGCCCGAAATATTGTACCGAAAGAGAGAGAGAGCTAGAGAGAGAGCGAGAGAGAGAAAGACCCGGCCACCGATTATGATAACCTCGTTCGAACTGATCGCTGATCGTTTTTTTTTTCTTTTTTTTGGGAGGGGGAGGGGGTTGCTTTCGACGGAGTGGTGCCGGAGAATGATCGCCTTCTCCACTTAATGCCTTCCCTCCCTCTCCTCTTAATGATGTTTGAACTCCATTGCGAGGTTGCGAAAATCACGATCACCTCTCGATATCTTGTCGATCTTGTCTCTGCGATCTGCTCGAATATTGCTGGCTGCGGCTGGTCCCGGTAATGTTCACCGAAAAAGCCTCGTGCTGCACCTGCACTGCTTCTTCTCCTCTTCTTTTGTCTCTCCCTCGATCATCCCACTTATTGCATTATCATAATTTCCCACCGCCAGCCGCACAACGACGATGGCGACGGCGACGAGATCTCGCGGAACACGCAAACGGAGCAACGACCTCCAGCGCACCAGCAGCAGCAGTCGAATGAGGAGGCAGCGGCTCCGGTACACAATTAAAGTCGTATCATTTGCACTTTTATGGCTTTATTTTTCAAGCTTTCTTCCGATTTTTTTTTGTTTTTGGTGCCTTGAGATCTTTCTTTCCGCTGCTTCCGCTTCCCTCTCTGCTGCTGCTGCTGCAACAGCTGCCATTGCCGATCATTATGATGAGTTTTGTGGTGCGGGTGGTGCCCATCGCGAGACGAGGCGAGATGAGGTACCGTAGCGGCAGCAGCAGCAGGTCATAACACCGTCATCATTGTCGCGTACCGTACCAATGGCTGATGGTTCCAGAGGATCTCTTTCTC
This sequence comes from Anopheles darlingi, assembly GCF_943734745.1. NCBI lineage: Eukaryota > Metazoa > Arthropoda > Insecta > Diptera > Culicidae > Anopheles > Anopheles darlingi. Next base: position 73,598,298 of record NC_064874.1, on the reverse strand, counting down.
TTTGCGTGAAAATGAAGATAATCCGATTGTGGTGACTGTGACAACGGGTGACACTCGCGCTGGAACACAATGTGTCACCGGTCGCGGCTCGTCATTTTAATGAACTTCCCAAGAGCGCAACAGAGAGAGTGAGAGAGCCCCGGGGGTCTCGGTGCACCACCATAAAGCACACCGGATTCCGGTTCGTCTCGGGCTCGGAGGATCTCTCTCGGTCGTGGCTCCAATTTGTGACGCTCGAGTGGCACTCCCGCGCAGTGGCCACGCTGGTCTTTGTCCGGCCATTTTAAGCCTCGCATCAAAAGGGAAAAGGGGGGAGGGCATAAATCTTCGGCATCAAACTCTGGCCGCAGCAGTAGTGTGCCAGATTGTCACAACACGATAGTATCTGATCCCGCGCCTTCACTAAGCAAACATCATAAAAAAGCCCTCCCCCCGGTGGTTGCACTGTATCTTTGCTGCATGATCTGGCCAACCTCACGGCCGGCGACGCTCGTCTCTTCTCATCGCACTGACACCGGCCATAAACCAATAAAACTGTCAGCAGCTGAGCAAATCACCGAAAACCGCACGTCGCTCACTAATTAGAGCTTTCATCAGAGCGATCGAACGCGATCGAACGCGATCGATCGATCGATGGCCAGTTAATCCCGCCTCTCTCCGTCTAAAGACAGCTAAATCACAGTTTGTTGTCACAGCCAGGGGGACGGGGAATAAACGTCACACAATTAGCATACCAATTTGAAGGCAAATTGCGACAACAAACGAAAAGAAACGAAAAACAAAAACTCAACTCAACTCAACGGCAACGCAAGCCAACAAACGCGATCGCGCTTGCTGCTTGCACTCGATCAATCAATTAGTGGTCCGGAGGTGGTTTGGCGAACGCGATTCGCATCGTTTCGTGGCGCGATCGTCCACCACCACGACCACCACCACCACCGCGGCAATTGCTTTCGCTTGTCAACTGAACTAATTAACACAACGCCGCAAAGCGTTCCGGTTGACGGGACGGGACGCCTGCATCGCCGTGCCTACGGGTGACTCGCCTGTGGCAGCATTGATGCTTTTCCAACTCGATCGCAATGTGATCCTCCCTCTCTCTCTCTCTCTTTACGAGGTTAATATTTGCCAACAGTACCTCCTGCAGGGCCTTTTTTTTGCTGAGTTGCGCGATTTGGGGCGATTTGAAGACACTTTACGATCGCCTTTCCCCCCGGCAAGCGGCCTTCTGCATCCCCTCCTCCCAAAGGGGGTTGGCTAACGGTGCGGTGCTCATTACCATATTTACCGATATATATATACATTTGCAGCGAGGCTCTAATTAGCGTGGCGGGGGAGCCTCTGAGCACTCTGGATTGACTTTGGGATCGGGATCGGGCATTGCAACAATTATCCCGTCTCTCTCTCTCTCAACGCCCCCAGCACTGTTCTCTTCGATCACTTGCCGATCAATCCAGCGATCGGATGGGATGAGAGTAGTTTCCAACGAGGAATGGGGTGGCTGGTGAGAAGCTGGAGGGTTCGTTGATTGCAGCATCGCATCGGATCGCATCGAAGCCACCCACATGAGGGCGCATGAATTTCCATTAGTCCGGCTTTGGGTTCCAAAGAAAACTTTTCCGAAACTCGATTCCTCATCATACACACACACAAACACCCGGACTGGGGTCTCAACCAATAGTGCACACGTTGTGGAATGCTTGGGAATCAAATGGACACCACCGTTGGGGTGCCACAGAAAGAGAGAAAGAGAGAGAGAGAGAGAGAGAGAGAGAGAGAGAGAGAGAGAGAGAAGAGGTCGCGGGCACGCGGATCGTTACCGATTGCAAGATATACATTACAACATAATTAAACCGAGTGCAATCATCGAGGAGTGAGGAGGCGAGTCGAGCACTCGGCACCGGCGTTTTGGGGCGGCAATTAAAACCCCCTTCCCTCCCCTACACAGAGGGGTGGATCACGATCCTCGATCGACCATTCCATATGCACGATTGATTGAAGCTGGCATAATGTTTTTTGTGGGGATGAGGAGGCCAGAAGGGAGTACAAGGGATGCTGGCCTAAGCCGAAAGCAATAAATTCCTCGTGGAATTAAGCAAATTGAAATCGACAAATTGGCGCCACTGTCAGTGGTTGCTGCGGATGGTTTCGATGCGTGGCACACAAAAAATGACAAATTTCCAGCGATCAGCTCAGGCGCAGCGATCGCGGCCAACATCAAAGTCACGGACCTTAAGAAGAAAGAAAAGGAAAGAAAGAAGCCAAGGGTTCCCCGAAACCCCAATTTACAATCAGCATAAAGTGGCAAGCCGATTGAGGTTTCGAAAGGAACCACGGTACGTTGTTTTCGATGGAAGCCAAACCCATACGTTATCGTAATTTAGCGTTTAACGACTTTTCAAAACGATTACCTCCCCGGGCGGACGATCGGTTCCGAAAATCGATCGGAGCGGAACCACCACCATCAGCGGTAACTAATAAATCATTTTTACTACTTTACTAATTCGCCTAATCCTCGCACGGTTACTACCGTATACCGTCGCATAGTAAACATAAAAAAGCGCACACACGCACACACACACAGACACACAGAAACAAGCAACCGATCACCCGTGATCGTGAGCCTTTTGCGCAAACGGCCTTTTATTGCCTCGCTCGCGTTGTTGACGAACGTTGTATCCGCCCGTGGCTTAATCCTTTTTGACGTTTGATGATCGGAATCATCCGAATGTGAAGGTCAGCATACATTTCGTCGGCCACCGGCAACCGATCTCAATGCACAGAGCGGCCTCGCCGGGACGAGGCATGTCTAGCGCAAACATAATGCCACACTTTATGGTGGTTCTCGTAAATTATGAAATTTCTTTACAAAAAAAATGTATTATGCTAACTCCACCTTCCGGTGTCCCGGATCCCTACTCGGAACGCACGATGAGTGGCGAAAGAGCGACGATATCGGGTGATCGTTTCGGGTGCGATATGGTCAGTCGGCCACCACAAAAACAGACTCCTACGCACTACAAGGCGGCCGTCCCTCCCCTTGGGCAACTGAGCCTCAGGCTCCGTTATTAGTGAATCGTCACATTAAATTGGATTAGCCGACCCCCGCACACATTCACACATACACGCGCCCTTGTTGGGATCGGTTTTCGTCTTTTCTCCTTCTAAACAACGGCGCACCATTCAGAGACATCAAAGTCGCGTCAGCGAAGTCCCGTTTGGCGGGCGCGCGACTCGCACCCCCTTTCGCGAGTCCGACGAGTTCCAAGACCAAAGACCAAAAGGTATCGTCCGATGCTGCTGCTGTCGAGACAAATGGCGCGTGAGACGCAGACGAGAGAAAGAGAGAAGAGAGAGATAAACGAAACCGTTTGGAAGGTGCGTTTTATGAGATCTTGAGGTCTTCATACGGCGCGACATTTGCTACTCGCCAAGCTTCCAGCTTTCGATCTCCGGCGCTGCCGCTGTCGTCCAGCCCTAGGGGTCTTTGAGTGCACTTTGAGGCTTTCCAGGCCAAGCGATAGCCCCGAAGCGGCTAGCAGCGAAGCAGAACGTCGACGACGACGACGCGTGGACGCGCTTCTCTGACTTCGCGCGATGGTCGGTTCACCGGAATCGGCATCGAACTGGTTGTGCTGCCGTGGTCCGCGGGGTGCCGTCCACTTTTGGGCACGTGACACTCGGTCGCGTGCGTGTCTATGGTTTCTCTCTCTCTCCCTAGCGACGATTGATGAGACGCTGCAGTAGTAGCTGCTGGTGTCGTAGTAGCCCTCGCCCTTAGAAGACCTTCGAGCCAAGGCGACAACAACGACCAATACATCAACCGCCCGGTGCGTGTCACCCGTTTTTGGGTGACAATCATTTCCAGTAACTTGCTTTTTGTTGTGCCAACGCACACTAACCACTAGGCCAGGCGGTCGGCAGCAAATCATCATCTTGCCGGCGGCGGTTTGGACGACAGAGCCCACCGACCGATTGACCGCAACTGCGTTACGCCCGAGTGACTCGTCTGAGGGGTTCACTCTTAATATGACCAGCCAGCGCCAGCCTGGTATAAGAAGGGCCCCCCGTCAAACTGTCACATCTGTCGGCTGTGCGGTGCGAGACTGGGAGTGAGGACCACGTTTAGGACTTACGATGAATGCAACTACTACTACTACAACGAAAGCCAAGCTTTTGACCCAGTTCAGGGCTAGTACATGCACCGCACGTTCAAGTGCCGTTTTTGTGGTTGTGCGTAAAGGGAGTAATTAGTGTCCCTCGATGAGCATCGACGATCGGCGGTGACCATAAGGAGCGACACTTCATTGAGCTCATCAGTCACAGGACGCGGGTAGCGCACCGTTCGTTGAAGTTTCAATCCCGATGGGAGTTATTCGAAGACGCAGAAGAAATTAAAAAGATTGCTTAATGTCACATGCAATCAAAGGAGACATATAGAAAGTGGATAAACAACTCAGCATTTTATAGGGAAACGTAGTAAATGAACGGATGAATGGGACAAATGTAGAAAAAACAGTCAAAACTTTTCAAATAATATGTACGTGTGCCGTAGATGCATGTATTATACACTTCATTGACAGGTTGTTACTCGCTTTTAAAGGAATAACCATATGTTATGCAACCATAAGTACTAAAAATAAAACATTTCAGTGTAAAACATTTAGCAAAACGAATTATTAAACAGAAATCAGCCATATCATTTCCAAACATTGTTAATTTAATGCTTCCGTACCACTAAAACGCCCCAAAAATTAAATATTATACCAGATAGTCCAACGAATTGAGCCTAACCAATGTCTACCCTTGCCCCACTTTATGCTACTTTTTATGCTCTCCGTACTCATTAGCTTACATCATAACGATGATTGCCGCTAGCATGAGATGGCGACTGCAATAAAGTAATTATAAATGTTTACCGTCGAGCAAACAAAAAAAAAATCCCCCATTCATCACCAGCCAGCCGAAAGCAACGCGCGAGCTCGCGCACGATAATTACGCAAAACTCCGTCATCTTGCGCACCGAAAACGGATCATCGACGATTGGAGTTTAGTTTAGAACTTTTATAGTGCGAGCTCTCCCGCTCTCTCTCTCTCTAAAACGATTAAAGGAAATTAAAAGCCGGCGAAAGGCAAGCTGGACTAACATTTCTAAAAATACCAAACCCAGCAGAGCAATGTGCGCAGCGGTATCGATTCGGGACCAGCCAATGCGGCTGGTTGGTCTGCCAGCCAGTCGACCGGAAATTACCCCGATCGATGATGCTGGAAAAAAAAACACCGAGCGAAAATGTCTCGCAAAAATGATCGGCACTCTGGCCCCCGGTGGTGGTGGTGGTCGTGGTGGTGGTGGGTTAGCCAAAATTAATTGGTCTCGTTTTGGGCCGTGCGTTGGGAGGATTGGCGGGGTCGAAAGGCGGAACCACCGTTGCTGCACCCGGGGGTACAGTTAGCTCTGAACCGATCGACTGACTGACTGACTGACCGGCCAACGGATCGCAGCAGCGCAAGAAAGAGCGAACTGCCAGGCAGTAAATAGAATCAGGAATTACATTAACCCATATCCATTAGCGTGTTACGGCCACACTGCTGTTCCCTTCGCTGGTCCCTTCCCAGCTTGGTCCACAGCGGCCACAACAGAATCTTGGCGACGATGAGAACCCGAGCCTGGGCGCCTTCGACCAGGGAATCGAATCTCTCCGTCTGGTATCATCTGTGCATGCAATAAGCTCTCTCTCTCTCTACCCTTCTGCCGGTGCTACATTGTGGACCACACCGACCGACACACACACACACACACCACGACCTCGCACAAAATGATGTACGCACGCACGCGGCCAGAAACCGAGCTTGGTCTTCGAGTGAACCGAACGATCCATCATCCCGTTTATGCTGATTGCTTCGACCGGGTGTCCGGCCGTTCTTCGGTGTTCCCTGCTACGGCTCCGGAGGTCATCACATCGCACCGGTCGGCGGTCACGAATGGCCTTCCGTGCACGGTGCACGACGACCCCCAAAAAGATTCCCCCAAAAACTGATCTTGAAAAGGATGGGCCAACAACAGGCAGACACCACACTCAACTCATTACCCGGTTATGGTTGATAATCAACGGCCGCCCTTTTGCTGCGCTCTTGAAGGATGAGAACGCAGACCCCGCCCCCGGTCTACCATCCGACGATACTAATTTATTGGACCCAGGCGTTACCGCGGAGGCCACGGAGACCACGCAGCAGCAGCATCAGCATCTGCACCACGAGACCACAAGATGTTCATATTCAAATAGCTTATTACTCAGCGGCCAACGGCGCCAGTCTTTCCGGTGAAACAGCGCTCATTACGTCGCACCCGACGGTTCCTTCCATGATTGGGAATGACATTTTGGAGCTCGCCACAACACCGAGCATCAGGGTCAACACAGGGCAGGAGCGCACGCGCATTGACTTGCCGAAAAGGCATCTCATTTGCGAGTTGCGGTGCGGTGCTGCTTGCGCTTGCTAATTAGTTGAGAACTTGCGGAAATGCCACAAATCGCACCCCACGCAGAGAGGGCGCGCGCGCGCCATTCAATGGCGCAGGCGCCACACAACGGTCTGGTAACTGATATGCGGGGAGTGGAACGAACGAATGGAGGCCCTCCCTTCTTTCCATTCTTGTGACGAACGGAGAGGCGGGCGTGGGCTCTCTCTCTAAGGTGGCTTTCATCTAATAAGCACATCCGCCATCGGCCAGCCCTGAAGGTTGCCACTTCCGTCGGGGTGTCAGTTATGTCAAATAGTAGCAACTCACGCCATGGGAGGGAGCTTCTCCCACTGTACTGAAGCGTAGTCTCGCAGAAGTGGGTCAGTTCCGATGATCCGACTACAAGAACGCATGCTCACGATCCGTAGTAACATCTTCCGTGCACGCACGCGACATGACATGGTTGCGTCTGATGCGTCACCACCCCGCAGAGACGCAACGCCCTGAGACCTATATACAGCTCCTCGCAGGGCGGGCGCAGTGTATTGTCATCGTCATCGGTGCTTGTCATCTTTGCCGGTTGGTCGATCCGATCTGTGCGAAAAAGCAGTCTGTGCTCACAAACGAAAAGCACTAATCATTCGCGATGATGAGAACCGAAGCAGAGCGGCAGAGGGCGCCCCAAAAAAGCTGACGCAAAATTACCACCACCGACGGTTGCCACGCGGTCACCACGCGGTACTGCTTGCTCCAGAAACCGATTGGCCGGGATTGGACGTGGGCTGGGAAGTTGGTGCTACCTCTTCTGCTTCTGCTTCGTTTCTCGGCCCCGGGCTTCACGTGCCCAACCACGATTCTATTTACGCTTAATCAGCACGCACATACCTGCGGAAGAAATGGGAGAAAGAAAGAAAGAAAAAAAAAGGTTAATACGTAATAGACCGTGCGGTGCGAACGGATAGAATCGGGGGGGAAAAAACGTCTGCAAAAACTCAAAGACCCAAGATAGTCCCAAGAGGAGAACCGGACGATAGACGGATCGAGGGGGTTTTGCATAACGATGTGCGTACGCTCACACACAGTACCACAGAGCCGCACGACGATCGCAGCGAATGTCATAAACTGTGGCGAAGAGCGTACGCTAATCGGCCCTTAACCTTCCACCCCCACCGCGAGTGCGCCATTTTGGGGTTTGACCATAAATTCTTATGACCTCTGCTGCGATGGCGAAGGCCGCGCAGCCCCCGGGAAGAATCCAAAGCAATGCGCTAATGACCGAAAATGCCGTGCCGTTAATGCGGAAATATTTGTCCGAGAGATTAAGCCAAGTCCTTCCTGCCTTCCTTCCTTCCTTCCTTCCTTCCTTCCTGTCTCCTGTGTCTTTCTCTTTTTGAGGGGAAAGGGGGGTGGGGTCTCCGGTAAAAGCGGCTTATCACCCAGGGGTCAAGCGAAGATCGTTTTTCGGTAGCCGACGTGAAAGGAAGAGACTAAAACCGTAGTAACGTAAATCGTGCATAATAGTTAATTAAATAAATTTTCCCCAGAATCTTAAATCCCACAAAATGGGACAGGCTAAAGGCACCAGGTAGGTATCTCACAAAATGGCCGCTTGGGAGTAAATCACCTCGAATGGTGTCGAAAATACACTGTCAATGCCAGTTCTGCGAGTTCTGCTAGTAGCCAAGTAGTGAATCGGTGAACCGTGTAAACCGACATCGATCGGTCGGAGCCACGGCGACATCTGTTATCAATCAAAGCAAACAATGGCGCAAAGTAGCTCAATCAATCATTAGATCCAATTACGGTCAGCTCCCCAGTAATGATGCCATGCGCGTACCCTTCCGATCGGCACTGTCTCTGCACAACTACGTGTCTCCTCGTAATGGTAATCCTCTCTTGCTCTTCTTCTTCTTCTTCTACCTACACGTCGATCACTCAACAAGCGCCCCACGCACGCCATGTCGCAGCGCTGCTGTGCATCTTCATGCCGAGTGTTGCGCAAAGGAAATTGGAGCAACAGCCGCCAGGCATTATGGCTACGGCTACAACAACTACTAACCAAATGACCGAAAAGCATGTGGCCAGGTGCGGCTCAGCGGCTGCCTGTCTGCTCCCCTTAACCGCGAAGGTAAAGAGTTCAATTTTGCAGTTCAACTCACGGCGCACGGCCTCAGCCGTGTGTGCGCATCCTACTTCATTTGGAAGGAAGAGACCCCACAGAGGTTGCTAGTAGGAGGTTGCTCGTCGTCGTCGTCGTTACCGGCGTCACCGCGCCATCACCACCATCATCGAATTGGAGTGGTGCGCGACTGACCTGCTTTCGTTTCATTGCCTGTGTGTTCGCTCATTTCATCGTTATTATTTGTATGTGGCTCTGGCCGCCGGGGCGTGTGGTGCGTGATTTTTCTTTATTTTGCGGCACATTTTTGGTGTTTTCTCTCGCACCGCGAGGCGAGTCCGCACGCACCGGCACTTTGTGGTGGTGGTTACGATCGCGCGTCGCTTCAATTTACTTCAATTTTCGGCCACCGGCACAAACGGCCTCCGGAGAGACTCCGAAGTTCCCCGGGCGCAGTTCGAGCAGCCGCCGCGACCGATTCAATAGACGATGCGCGATAGTTGGAAAAGAAAGTCGGCGGACCAAAGCGGCGCAAAGGTCGAAAACAAAACTTCCCTCTCACTGACCAGAAAAGTTCATCAAAAATTGATTCGTAATCAATCGAAAACTCATTGGCCCGGTCTCTCTGCTCAGTGTGAGGAGCTGGACCCGATCCGTGGCCCTCCATGGCCTACACATCAACAGCTGCAGCTTCTAACGCAACCCATAGAATCCGCACGACAACGCTTCGGAAGCGCGGTAATCAAACCTCAATCCAAGCCACCACCGAGCGAACGGCATTGAATGAAGGTCATCTGGCGCGGCGTTGCGCGAAAGTTACTTCGTCATCGGGCCCAGGGAGGATACCTGGAATGGTTTTGGGCGACCGAGTGTGACCAGCACCAGCATCCTGGTCCTGGTTTATGCTCGGGCGAGCGCGCACACACACACACACGCGCGCAGTATTGTGGCCCAGTTTTGGGCAATAATTCGAAGACGCAGACCGGCGGCATTAAACTCACCCAAAAACCGATGACCCTATTCCATCGCCACCACCAGCACATATTCGACACACTCGCGCTGGCTCGACTTGGCTGTGGCCAACGCAGCGGGCTATCCGGGAACAATGTTGAATGGAGATGTGGTGCTGGAACCACACCGGATTCCATGCGTGCGCGGCGCGTCGTTACTCTCTCGGCATGTAACCGACGAAGTCCGACATGATGCTTAAACTCAAACGCAGACGCAGACGACTCATCTGCAGTTCCCAGAACTCGCCCCATCGAGTGATGAACTCCCACCCAAAGGGGTTTTTGACAACCTCTCCAGAAGGGGAACTATGGGAGCGTCTGATTAGCGGGCACAATGGCGTGTGGTGCGCGCCGAACACCGGGCCGGGTGCCATGGCGAGAGATATGTGCATCCACACAACGAGACACAAGGGCCATTATTTCCCGAAAAAACATTCCACGTTCCGCCTCAATCCGAACTGCACCCCCTCTGCCATTATCTGCTGCTTCGTTAATCCAACTAGCGCTCCAGTTTGTGTGCGAAGACCAGAGCAGCGCCAGAAACGTCAGTCGCTCTCTAGAGGGTCCAAGGCAGGGCCGTTTAGATGCCCATAGTCCCCCCCCCCTTTAGCCGTCATCGTCGGATTGCACTGATCCATTTCGTGATCCCTACTCTGGAGACCTTACGGCAACAAGCGGGAATCGCGACGCGCCGAGATTCAAGCGAAAGAGATACAAGGGAAGAAGATACCCCAAAACAACAACAACCATAGAAATCAGAACCGTAAAACAGCCAAGCCATGACCCCCCGCTTGGCCCCCCATTTCTCGTCGTAACCATCGCAGTCGCAGTTGGATTCACATGGCTGGGAACAGTGTCGAGTCGAGTCGAGACCACACCGAGCAGCAGTAGTAGAAGCAGCACTAGCAGCAGCAGGTACCCTTTTCTCATCTCTGGTGCCTTATCTGATATCTCATTAGAACGAGGCGCTTCTCCGCGGAGCATAACGAGAGACTCTTTCAGCATCTTTCACCGTCCTTTCTTCTACCCGCTGGTCCGTCTAGTCTAGTCTAGACTATGTTGCGGTCACATCGCACTGCGTTGCCCCTGGTAACGGCGAGACCAGACCGAAGGCAGGGCGAATGAATGCCATAAAAATGGCAAAACGAATCAACAGACACATCATCAAAAAGTCTATGGTCCCTCGCCTCAGCTCACTACCAGGAGAAAAAGGTCCGGTATGGAGGGAGCGGTGGGTGGTTTCGGGAAAAAACGGGGAATCCGCGAATCCCCAGACATTCCTCTCTCCAGTCGCGGAGCAGTTCGCGTCGCGTTCTCACGCCTTGCTTGCTCGAGGTGCAGGGTGACAGACTGGTCGTCGGTTGGGCGCGTATCGCTGCCTTTTACGTTTAATGACCTTCCTCCGTCCGTCCGTGCACCAACCGACTTCACAGCTGGTCCTCCGCCGTACCGTAAACACGGCAGTTCGCGCAGCTCTTTTTGGCGACGACACTTCGGGTTCTGGGAACCCGGGGCTAGCCAGGAATAGAACCTAGCAGCTGACAGCAGGGGTAGGAGGAGGAGGAGGATTCGCAGAACGTTATCTTAATCATAGAGCGAACGAAACCTAATGATGGTGCACCGCACCGGTCGGTCGGTCGGGAACGTCCGTTTGATGGATGAGCGTTTGCCAATTCAGCTAGATACAGCGGAGGGCCATTCCGGAATTTCGCTTAAGGAAGTCATTTAGTCAAGACTGGAAATAGAGTTCTTATGGAGCAATACTCTCAGCTTAGCTGTTTGGGGAATGGAGGTGCCTATTAATTAGTTCCATCCTTGCAGCCATATAGAATTCCCTTCAAAAGAACACTATTTGGACAAAGTATAATTGGATACCTTGGATGTGAGTCTAATCTGCATAAAGTTCGCACGCTAGACTTGGAAGCAATAGCCCTACATACCCGCTGGACTGTTTAGATGACCCGAAAGGCGACGTCGGCGAACAAAAGGGGATATGTGACCGACATACCGAACGACATCTCGTTAGTTCCACAACACTTACGATGCGGCAGTTGCGCGAAGAGAAGGGGGTGTGTGTGTAGGGGGGTATTTTATGTGCTTTCCTTCATCCTTCACCTCGGTAACCTAATTCCCGGCCCGGGAGTCTGGTCGATCGTCTGGCGATTTGACGTTTTTTGCTCGCTTTTCACCAGTTTCTACAAACAATCTCCATGATCCGGCGGCAAGAGCAACAGCAGAAGTATGACAAGAAGTAAAAATCATACTCCAGGTATGGGCCCCGTTGCCGCTCGCTCTATTCACCTCGATTAGCCTCTGTATAGTGGCGAACACGACTGCGCCCCCTTACGACCCCCATGAAGTGGTCAACTTCTCACACAGTTATGTGTCATACTCTCCGTCCTAATACTGGTCCGCGACGCCACCGCCGACGCCGCCATGGACCATAAGGTTCTCCGGTCACCCCGTGACACACACACAACCGCAAGAAAATGGTTCACCGAAAACCGCAAACGCGACGACGCCGTGGTTTTACGATGAGTCACCGCCGTCGCCGCCCGCCGTCCAGTTCGACCTCGCAGGAACCAATGACGGCCATTGGCCACCGGGTCCCACTTCAATCGCCATCGATCTCCAACACGGCACGGCACCACCGCAGTGGTTGCGCTGTTATTCCTTTTTTTCTTTTTGCTGACACAAGCACCTCTGAAGGTCACTCTTGAAACACGCGGACAGCTGTCACACCCAGCGAACCCTTGGGGGAGGGGGTGAAGTACTGAGTTGCCCGGGAGCCACTGCTGCTGCCACTGGATTCACGCAATTTTCTTCTTCTGCTATTCTTTTTTTTTGCTGTCGTTGTTGTTGTTGTTGGTTTTGGTGCTGGTGTTTTGTGTGACGAATGAAGGAAATGAAACGTGAAACCCACTCCGAAAGTGTGCGTGATGTGATGGATTGGTGTATGTTTTTGAGCTTGTCCGCATACCTTTGCAGCTGCTAGGTACTACAAGTGCTCCGTACCGGGCTGCCAAATAGCACCGCAAAAGCGCACTCGCCTGGTAGCAGACAGGAAGCCAATGAGTCAAATAAAAAAACGAAGAGAGCGAAAAGTTATCCGCTTAAGCTCGGTATGTAAGCACAACGGGGGCACGTTGGAACGTTGGTTCACTGGAATGCCCCCACAACGTACTTTTAGAATTGGCTAAAGTCTACAATTTGTGGAGCAACTTTCGGTTCTAGCGCTGCACCGGAAGTGAACGACCACGGACCTCACCCTCCAGTCGGCAGGCTGGTTGGTCACAAGAACGTACGGAGTACCGCACATAGGCGGTCCAACGGAGTCAAGCGTGGTCGTCTAAGAACGATCATAATCTATTTCCAAATTTGTTGGAACTGGACAATGGACGGAAGGTGCGCGTCCGCACCCACGAGGTGCGTCGTGCGTCGCGACCATTCCACCTCCCGTATCGGGGGATTCGCGCGATCAATGACCGTTTAGGAACGCTCAGCACCTTCATCGAAGAGCTGCTTATTTGCATCGGTAACCGTTTCGGCACAGCCAGGTAGAACTGCTGCCACTGCTGGTGCCATAGTCCGTACTCGTCCGACGTGATTTATGCAATAGAAGAGTCTTATAGCATCATGGCCAAGAATAGAACGGACGTAGAATTCGGTGTGCTCGACGCCTGACGCTGACATCATACACGACGCCATGACACGATAAATAATCCGCGCGCGAGACGTGCCGTCTGGCCATTCAGATACCTTATCATGCCGGCGGGGGGATAGTTCCCGTAATTCATCGCGAGTGCGCACCACATAACAATGGTGTCCATCACTTTCCCCAAACATCAAAACAGACGCACACATTGTGCAACATGGTGATGCTCCTTTGTCTAGTTGTTTGTTACAAATGGCCGACAAGAGGTGTATCATAGAGTGGAGCGGTGCGAGTGAGTCCAGGAGGGAATCGTGGTTTTCCCACGGCATGGACCCGTGGTGATCGGCATTGACGTTGATTGGTCTGTCAGTCAGCTAGTCCGATCCTAGAGTGTCCGATCAGTCAACACACACACACACACACACGCGCGCAGCATCTCCTCACAAAAACGGGCGCCACACACATTGACGTAACATTGATGTTACATTTTAAGCAGAGCAGGCGGAAGGGCCACCCATCGCTTCGCCAGCCCTTGGTCCACGCTTGGCGAAGTTGATCGTTTTCCCCTTCCATTAGCGCTCGTGGTAATTGAGAGTAGTGCTTTTCAATACCTTTTTTCCTCCACTTTTTAATCTATAACGCTGTGTGCGTTTTGTTCAGTGTGCGACAGACACACTGAAGTGACCGATCACGGACAGGCGTCCCTTTGTACCATGGACTCGCTGCGCCTGCCGACAGTGGACAGTGCCTTTGAAGGGTTCGCTTGGTTTTGCGCTCTCCAGAAATCGATCCCTGGCCACTTCAAACCGATCGATTTCCCGAGCAGCAAACGCGCGCACCGTTTGCACGAGTAGATGCCTACTTTGTTGTTCCTGCTCCTTGTGGAGGGGTTGCACGAACTACCATCACACTCGTAAAACAATACCACCTCGCCTACTACCTACCTACCGGTGTACCATCGATTGCATTCATCATCCCGCGGCTGCTGCTGCTGCTGCGTCAGAGGCCATCCGTCAAAAACCGATCTGTCAAACCGCGGAACACTCGCGCGAACCAAACGACTGACAACCATGGAAAGTGAAAATGAGCGAAGATGGTGCCGATGGCCCTTGGACACCGCTTCGAGAGCTCCGCTCGCTCTGCGGCTCGCTGCCCTTTCTGTTGTTTGCCAACCCAAACATGATTCATTACTTTGCAACCACCTAATGGTCTCGGTCGGTCTCAGATGCAACAGATTTAGTGCAGAAAGCCCATTGCGGCTGGTCCAGAAGGCCGCAACAGCAGCAACAGGCGGGGAACCGCAACCGCCGCCATTGCTTCACCGTAAAAGCGCGGTTTCGATGGATGGATTGTTTATTGGAAAGAAGGTTTCCACCCGGCAAAGCGAAGGGACGTCTCGTGTGGTAACGTTTGTGCTTTTGGTAGGATGGCTGCCGTTGGGACCGTCCAAATTGTGCAACAAGCGTCAAGTCTCCGAGGGACGAGGAACCCATCGCTGTACAGCTGTAAATCCCGCTTTTGACACGACCTTGACTAACGGTGCGCATACAGCAGCATAGAACAATCCCTGTTCGTGAACAGACGGCCCACATCTCATCACAAGAAATGCCATTTTGAATTCGCACGCACGCACAGTGTACGGTGGTGCGGATACTAGCGCGCCAAAACGCGTACACTGCTGACAGCTGTCATAAAAGTGAGGTTAAGTAAATGGCAGAGCGCAAATTGGACCCTCAATGTGCTAATGGTTTCGGTTCGTTTCGGGTTCAGCAAAATGAAGGCCATGGGCCACGGACTTGGTCCAGGCACATTCTTGGCGCTTGACACTCCTCCCGCCATCAAAACATCTTTGGCGTCCAGTCCAGTGCTGTAAAAGCGACGCGCGGATGAGCTCGCTTCCTTTCAGTTGCTTAACCACTTCGCGCAACCCAAAACAAAGACTCAAATTGCCCCAATAAGCTTTATCATCCCGCTATTGCTGAAAAGCTGAACGAGTTTTTAATTGGTCACGTCTCGTATCGCTTCACCTACATACACATCTACCCGGGCGGAGACGCGCGCGCGGTATCTTGGCAAGGCCACAGAGTCCGAAAGAAAAACGGTCAACCTGCTCTCGCTCGCCACACAAACAAAGAGCCGAAATATAGTTCAACGGAGCGAAAGGAGCGGAACCGCCACTTCCTAATTGCGAATTCTCTCCACATAGCGCAACTTCTTCGCGGCCACGCGCAGTTTGTGCCAACAAATATGGGACGACACGAATTTTGAAAACGGCGAACACTGGAAACTCCTGAACTATAAGTCGTCGTATCGGATATGGAGCAAAGCTTCCGGATGGGGTGAAAGGGTGCAGTTGCTTGCAACGGGAAGATGCCAACCATCTGACACACAGCCATTAGTGACAGGAAGACCTCGAACTGCTCAGCACGCGTCAACCGATACAGAGTAGAGCATAGGCACACTAGCTGTATGCCGGGAAATGGACTTCATCTGCTGCTGCTTCTGCTCGAGGATGTGACCATTCGAGGTTTAAATTGGATGGCGAAACAAGTTCGACGACCACGCCGAAGTGGCACAGACACACAAACACACACATACCTTGCGAGTTCGGGCTGCAGACTCTTCACCGAACTAGCACTAGCCTTAGGACCGTATGGTGGACCCTTTAGGTTGTCTGAAGCTTGAGAGAGAGAGAGTGCGAGAGTAGCACAGAGATCAGTAACTCAATTAGCAACCTTCGCAGGTGTGTCTGTGAGTCTGTGGTCGTGTTGGTAATTTAGATATAATTATTATTGATTGTAATTATTACCAGCGCTATTAAGCTTCAAATTTGCTCACCATCAATTATTGCTCCACTACACCACTTGAAGCACCACCGCCGCACCAGCTTCGACCCTGAACTGGCGAACTGACGATCGAACCATCGTCCATTGGCCGCACAACGGTACACGACGCAGTACACTTCAGAGCCTACCTCGCAGTAACCTCAACCATAGTTGGATTGAATGATGGCGCTACCGTAGTGCGCGCCGCCTCTGTCATTCAATGCAAACGCCTCAAACCGAACGACCGACCGCCACAGACACAGCACAGGTTTATGATTTATTCAATCCGCATCTGCACACCACGTCACGGTCTAGCCACAAACACAACCACGTATGCACGCCGAGAAACCAAATTAAAAGTTTCACAAACCAGACACACATGGCAAGAGACCGCGGTGGCCGACACACCGCGTTCTGCCGTTCTCGACCGTTAGTAGAGAGCCGCATCGTAACCGGGCAACGGGTTCCAAAGCCGGAGAAAGAGCAGCTCTCTGCATACGATTGCCCGATCGTCGGCTAATATGTGCAGTGTGATGGTGTATACGATGGTCAGTTGCCTTTTTCGGAATTGGAAGACCTTCCTAAGATCCCTCGCGGCACCTGGTGGTGCATACGTGAATTAGCGAACGCCAAACGCCATATAACGCCCGCCCCTTCCCCTGTTGGTGCGATTAATTTCTTTGAAATACTGGCCCCACAGTATATACTCGAGCGTTAGTGGAATGAATGTCATGTGTGATGCAAAGAATGTGTGACGTGGGGTCCAAATGAGCCAGCAAAAGGCCGACGGAGGTGACAGGTTCGTGGCGTCGGTATCGGTCTGGGGGGGCTACTCTCGCCGGGATTCGCTTCAGGCATCCCTCCAGCTCTGCCCCAGCGCAACTCCTTTTAGTCTCCTAATCTAATTTATTACGTTTCATTATTGGATTGGACACCGAGCAGTAGCCGCGGCAGCAGCAGCAGCAGCAGCAGGCGATAGAAGACAGAGAGACACCCCGTGGCCCACAGTGCGCAGTTCGTTGGACTCGCGGCACTCGAGTTATGGAGCTGCTCTCAGAAGCAACCAGATCCGCGCGGGACCAGCGCGGGGCTATACAAGGGGCTATAGCGTAAGTGACCGCGTGTACGTGACTGTGATAGCTGCTGCGCGCACGGAGCCGTTGTTGAACTTCTCTCGCACGTACCCCAAGTACGCCGTGTATCTGGGAGGGGGTGATGTCCAAGAACTCGAGATCCACTCACTCGGTTGCTCGATCTCAATTACGGACGTGCCCACGATGGTTCCAGGGATATCGCGCAAGATGCCCACCAAACGTTACATGATGTCCTTGCGATGTAGATTAGAAACCAACCAACCAAGTGAGGAACGAAATCGAATCCAAGTGTGCGCTTATCAGGCCAAGGGACCAACCATCAGAGAGGGTTTTAGTGAAATCTAGCTACACATGTCCACGTCCAAGTAGCCTCTCGGAGGAAGGGTTGAGTTACAGCCACAGCACCGCCGTTTAAGCACCGTTTACACCGGCCGGTCGCGACCTAATTGCCAATAAGTAAATTAGAAAGTTTACCTTCGCTGGCGATCGATCGATTAGAGCCGTTCAGGAATGATTTGCCTCCAGGGACTCCAGAGACAGACACACACACAGAGACACACTCACACGAACAGACCTTGAGAGAGTAGCAGCAGCAACAGCAGCACACTCCGGGGAGGTCTAGAGACTCTCGAGCGATGCCTTACTTGGCCACTGTAGTAGTTTGAAGTCAATTGGAAGCAAGAAGTTTGGAAGAAGCTGCAACAAGCCTGCTGCGTGTCTTCGCGTGGGGTCGACCCCTACTCACCTGGTACACGGCTCACCTGTATCGGATGGCAACCGAAACCGACTTCGACCAGATTGGTACAAAAAAAAGGTTCACCAAAATATTTTTGGCATTGACCGAGAGCACGAGAACGGAGTCAACGAAGCAGAACAAACAACTTAATTTTGCTTCATAGGCGTTCTTACCGAATTGTGGAGAGATAATGAAACAAAAAAAAACAAGAAACGGAACGTCATTGAGACGAGAACGTAGGATAAGTAGGTGAAAAACGATATCCCAGATAAAGATCCAGCCCATTTTTTTTTTCATGATATTCATATCTGCACTCAAGCACCTCTCACGGGATCTGCATGCTTTTAGCAGCAGCAGCAACAGCATACACAAGGACACTGTGGTCAGAGTGGTGTCCAGACCATTCAGGGGATTCCTGAAAACCCGTTCCCGTACTTTGTCACCAAAGTACACGCCGCCTCCCCTCGGGAACGAACTACACAATGTACTGGGTGCATGTAGAGCGCTCTACAAGCCGAATGCACCCTTCCCCGCCCGTGGTGCACCCACCCTGGTGATGTAATTCCCTGTCAAAGTGGAGCACCTTAAGCGTATTGTTTATTCACGAAAGAACCAACGCGGTTCTGTCTGAGGAACACGAGCACCACCGACCCAGCGTTCGAAAGGCGTAGGAGTTGTTTCCTGGATTGTGTTCGGAACACGCCCTGCGATATAATCCTGCGGCGGAAAGTCCGGCTGCAGCGAGCGCGCGCGCCCAGCATTCACCTGCGTAGCCGTGATCCGTACGATCCGGGAGTCAGTTAACGGTTGACAGTTTAACTGTTATTCCCAGCAACCAGGCAGCAACCAGCAGGGGTCCAAAGCGCCCAAGAGAGAGGTATTTCTGGACTTAATCTGGCAACGTTTATAATCCATACAAATTGCAACCGACCGTACGACCGGGAGCGGTCCAGCGGATTCCAGAAGTCTGAGATTCTGGAACGGAAACGTCAAGCTCAGTTCACGTCGGACTTCCTTGGCCTACTAGACGGAAGGTATTTTTTTGGAGCTATTCTCGTAATGCCCTGTCCTTGTTATATTTAAGGAATCCCTCAAATAGGCGAACGGATCTTCTGGAATGTAACGCACAACAATTGAGCCAATCATAACCGATTCGCGCTCGGTTCGACCTTTGCTTCCCTCCCTGTAGATACCGAGCTGGAAAGCACCATAAAGCTCTCCCACCCATATACACGCACAGACAAATACACCGATAGAGGACAAGTCAAGCTCATTTATCTTCGAGCAGCCGACGCCATCGCGTTGGCGCGACATTGCGATCTATCCCGGGGGGGCCGGAGACATCCGGTTACAATGTCGATTGTGATCAATGGCGGCTTCGCACAAAGCTCGAGGAGAGGGGGGTGACTCTCCTGG
The DNA here is from genome assembly GCF_943734745.1 of Anopheles darlingi. Taxonomy (NCBI): domain Eukaryota; kingdom Metazoa; phylum Arthropoda; class Insecta; order Diptera; family Culicidae; genus Anopheles; species Anopheles darlingi. The sequence continues at coordinate 73,578,983 of NC_064874.1, read as the reverse complement.
TTGAAATATGCGAACCAAATCCCAAGACCACTCGGCGGGCGAGGGAAAGGATGATAGTGGGATCCGTTACCTTGTGGCGACACACTCTGGTGATCAACCAGAGTTCCCCATTCTGCGGGCAAGAGGAGGATCTTCAGCTAGACGACCACGGCGGCAAGTGCCATATGTCATTGACCTAGGCTCACCTCGGCGTCGCGACGACACCGTGACTCTGACGCTGGCGTTGGCACATTTCGTGAAAAGGTCACACACATGGATCGCCGTTCCGGACCGTTACGTTGTCGCCTCTCGTCGCCTTTAACGTCCCCACCGACAGCAAAGAACACCAATTCTGACAGTTAGAACCATTGAATCCGCCCCGATAATCAGAACATGACAGCAGCCCGGGACCGTTCGCGGATCGCGATCGCGAGACGGCAATGGAGGCGGGCGAACGCGTGCCCACCATCCTGGAAGGCGCCTTCGTGTAATACTGTGTCCGGTAACGAGCCTCGGTACAGGGAGTAGACCGAAGGGTACATAAACTAAACCAAAGTGGACAGCTGGACAAGGCAGGAAAAAGGGTCTAGCCACAAGACGGACCATCGTTCCATCCCATTCCCCCGCTCGCAGATAGTACTTTCGTCGATACTCCGCCGTAACAAGCCAATCTCTTCGTGCCCTCCCCGGGCACACGACGACTGGACAATGGACTGGACACCATGAGCTGAAACCACAGACGATCGCGACGCGCAGTGCGCCACGACCGTTCTTTGTTGCTCCAGCGTCGCATCGCACACCGCATCGATCGACGGCCAGTGCACGATGTCCCTGGACCACGACGGCGACGACAACCGAGCATCGTGTCGTCTGTGGCCACACCAAGCGGCGGCTGAGGAATACGGCGACACCGAACACGACGACGACGTCCCCTAGGCTGCCTGCGCCTGCTACGATAACTTCAACTTCTTCCAATCCAAGAACACTGCGACTGCTGTTGGCTGGCTGGCCTGATAAAGACCTGACGCACCCGGCACCAAGATGGACAACAGAGGGAGAGATCGCGCGCGCGCGTGTGTGTGTATGACAGAGAGAGAGAGATAGGGCGACATGGCGAAATTATTGTTGCCATTATTGCCTCCCAATCAAAACGGGTCCCGCGCGACGGCGACGCCAACTACGACGACAACGACGGCGACGTCGACGACTCTACACAGATTCGCCTTCTCCACCTTTTGGGGTCTTCTTCTGACGTTCTCAACACCGAAAGCTCGCTCGTCCATTCGCTTCTTATCGCCGTTGTGGTGATGCCATGGAGAAGGGTAAGCAAAAGAAGTCAACAGCTCTTCTTTTCCATCTCCGCCAACATTCTCCAGTGCTGGGTGTGTGTGTGTGTGTGTGTGCGAGTGTGGCTGCAACATAAAATATTGATCTTTGATGCTGGTGCTATTCATCCGAACCACATGATGCCAATGGTTTGAAGTTTATCCTCCTTCTCCTCCTCCTCCTCCTCCTCCTCCTCTCTATCTCTCCACTTCTGAACTCAGACACACTGACACACGTCGTCTAGCCTCTCGGTCTGCACTCATACATATATTTATGATAGGCTGTATCGACCGAGCATGGCAAAACCGTGCAGGTTTGCAGACCAGACCCCCTAGACAATGGTTTGCGCCACCCCTTATTGTTGCCCACTCTTCCACCCGCCCGGCCAGGGGAAGAGGGAGGTAAACCCACGAAGCATCAACTAATCTCACCGGGGTCACCGGCAACCGGCTCCATCCGCCATCCGACCAGGCATGATCGTGAGGACACTGGAGAACGAGAAGGAGAGAGAAAGAGAGAGAGAAAGAGAGAGAGAGAGAGAGAAAGGAGACACGGCGCACGGCGAGTCTGATACACCCTGGTGCCGGGTATACCGGTTACTGGGCTGCTAAGATTTGCATTGATGACCTCCCCGGGGCTCCGGGAAGTCGGCTGGACCGGCTGGTTCGATTCTTTTTCCCCACCACCCGATTGGAGCTACCTTCCACTTGGCTTGTGCTTGTGGAGTTCTTCTTCTTCTTATGCTTGTTGAAGGCGGGCGAAGGGAAGTCAGTAGTTATGCAATCAGCAGCAACATATCACCCCGGTGTTCTTCAGGTCCTATCTAGGACAGACAGCTACTGCTATTTGGGTAACAGACTCTCTCTCGTTGTATTGAAGTTCTGGAACAGATCCATGGTACACCTTTTCCTGAAGACTGAAGAACGAAGTACGACTTCGACTAGAAAGAACTTCCCATAATTTAGCACCCGATAGCGATACCACAGCGAGACTCCAGGTATACCAGGACAGGCACCAGATAAGCTAGGGGCCACCGGAAGAAGCTCCCGGTGATCCTCAAATCCACCACCACCAGGTCGAACAAACTGGCGATCTATTGAGTCTACAGCAACAAGCAGCATTAAGCAATCAAACATTTCCTGCTACTAACCCCCATTTTTGGGGTCTATCCCGGCCCGGCAACATGCTGATGCCCCAACACTGCCAGACCTAGAGCCCCCGAAAACGGAACCAGGACGCAGACGCAGACGGGCCGCAGCAGCAGCAACAGCAGCGCTTTGAAATAATTGGATTAAAACGTAATTCGCTACAACATCCGGTCGAACGCCAGCAAAGCAAAGTGTCGGAAGTGGCGGACGCCGAACGCCGAGGGCCGGAGCAGCCGATACGCCAGGGACGCCACCGGGAATGGAGCATCAACATCTTATTTAACCATAGTTTTCGCTGCGATGATTCCACTTAATTTGCTTCGCTTCTCTCACTCTCTCTCCCTCTCTCTCTGCGCGGCGCTCCAGGTCCAACAATCCAGCATTCCAGCAGTAGAAGTTGAATCAAGGCGCCCGAATTTACGCTCGAACCTATCTGGACGGTATCTGGACCATCGTGCGGGCGTTAATCGGTCCCGGGCGCCTTATCTATCGTATATCAGTGAGATCTCTCTCGCTCTCTCACCCTGTGTGGGACGAGAGGAGCTGGCCCCGAATAAAAAAAAACCCTCCCGGGCGGAACAATAAGTTCGAACTACAGTTAGGAAGAGGCTTAGCCGGGTAATGATAGGTTTGGCGCGTTTTGAACACCCCCTCCCCCGGACGCACCGGGCTACTGTCCTGCCGAGGGTTCGGCTATTGTGTGGCCAAACGTACGACGCGACAAACATCGCAGTCGTTGGTCTACCATTGGAAGTCACGACAGACGCCACGACGGTTAGTGTTAGTGTCTGCCAGACCGTCGAGACTGACTCTGGAGGTCACTTGCGGAGTATCCAAAAAAAAAATCAGGCAACAGTTGTTGGAACCAGTTGTTCAGGTCTACAAGAAATGCTCCCAAAACCCCTCACTAATCAGGGTCCACAACCACCAACAGACATCGACAAACGGCAGAGCGCGCGTGTGTGTGTGTAGTGTGCCATTTCGCCGGTGTGCCAACACGCCCGCAGACAAAAACTCCCGTCGACCTGCCTCCCGTCAATCCATCAATGTCCACGGGGAAGAGCTTGCCCCGCCACCCCCGGGGTCTAAGCCAACGCTTCTCCTATGGCATCAGATAACCTAAACCTTCGACGAGCGCGTGTCTCGTGGTGTCCGGTCGTGGTGAACCCCCGGGAGAAGGGGGCGACGAAAAAGTGGTTCAAGACCAAGGCGAAGGCGAAGAGACCTCTCCGGAGGAGTACTCCAGAATGTGGCTATTATCGTCGCAAAGCCCAAGGAGGTCCTCTCGGCGGCGGCTGCTGCTGCTGCTGCTGCTGCTATTGCTGTTGCTGCTGCTATTGGTGCTATCACACTGGGAAGATCAAAATAGCGGCAGAGAGCGAGGAGAGAGGAACTCGGCTGGGACACACACACACACACACACACACACACACACACACACACGTAGCCACACTCTACCAGCTAGAACTGATGGTGGCGGTGGGTGGGACCACCCTCCCTTGAGAGATGAAATCCGAGAGATATGCAAATGAGATTAAGATAAAGGTCAGCCCTTTTGGTTCTCCCTCTCCCAAGGGTTTTCCAGCGACCCTCCAGAGCTGCAGAGCTGCAGGTGCCGTTCAAGTTCTATCCTCCGTTCCTCTGGAGGAATCTCTCGCATAGAATCTCCCCTGAATGCTTGGGGCAGGTGCGATCCCGTCTCTCCTCCTCGCCGCGTGCTGACAAGCTACAAGAAGCAGCAGCAAAGAGCTCGCTAGCAGGACCACCAAACCATCTCATGACGGCGACGGCGGTGGTGGCGGCGGCGATGATGATGATGATGATCTGCCCCTATATGCAACAAACCGGCACACGGTACACAGCCAGCGGTCGTGTGTGTGTGTTGGCGTGAGGGAGCGTATCTAGTTGTTAATCACTTCATTTACCATTCTACCGGGTCCCCGGGGGCTGCTTTCCAACCGATACCACGCCACGCCACCAGCAGCAGCATCAGCTGCTGCCGCCACCGCAATCAGTGAAGCGTGATCGATCCATCCGTTTCCTATGGCCCTCCCAGGAACATCGCCCCAAGAGCCTTGGCGATGGCGGCAGCGACGGCGGCGTGAGAGAACGCGCTCAGTTCTGTCCGGTGTTTCGATGAGAGCAGATCCTTGAGTTGGGCTCAAGCGCAAAGATCGTACCGATAGAAACCTCGACACATCCGCACTCCCTCATGCGCGCGCACACACACACATACACACACGCCGGTATACGCCGCGCATTGCTCTCTAATAGATTCATCCTGCGGCTCATCGGATACGGTGTTGAGCTCGATGGAGGAGGAGGAGAAGCAACAGAAGGAGCAGGGGAAATGGAAATTAAAACAGCAGCAAACTTAATCTAAATGCCTCATTCCACAAGCCGAGTCGAGGTAGGTAGTCCCTGGAGGCGCAGTAGGCGTCTGGAGTTGCAGTTTCCTTCCATTTCATTATCACTGCCTTCCTCTCGGCTCCTGCAAGGAAAGGCAGCAACCGAAAGAATCTAGCCGCAGGAATGCTCGTCGGTGAAACCTAGAACACGGAGCAGCGCACATCAACTGTTCCAAGGTAAGGAAGCAAGCAGCCCAAGAAAAATCACATTCCCATTGCTTCTTGGATCGTTCAGCGTTTCGTGGCCACCAGCGTTTTCCCAAATTTCGACAAGTCATTCTTCCACCGCCGGCCCCGAAAACGGGGCTCTCGGATGCAGTTCCGAGAGGTTTCTTGGATTTCTTGGACGCAGCGCACAGGCGAGAGAATGGCCGATAATATCTGGGTAGATCGGCGGCCGTGTGGTGCGACTGTTGTTGCGTCTTTCCTAGAATTTTGTTAACAAAACTTTTAACCTCAGCATTAATACCGGCCAGAAGTCACGAGAGGTGCGTGAGAACTATGGTGGGGCGGTCCTGCTGGAAGCGGAGTAGATTACGTTTAAATAACCGCGCGGGCCCAGTGTGAATCAGCGCGTTTGCGTTTGCGCACACACAAATACGCCGGCCGGCCGAATCCTTAACCTCACAAATCCCCGTAGATGACTCCATTCGAAAGGTGCTTTCTGCTGGGGCCGTGGCATCGCTTCGATCGCTTCGTACCGGATGGTTTAAGCTAGGCTGCCAATGCGGACAGGACCGAAAACAACAACAACAAAAAATCAGATCGAAAACGAAACGACAAACAACAACGGCAACTACTACTACTACTGCCACAATGAATTCTGCCGTGCCTGGTATGCTCTGTGGCGGAATCAGCAGAACAGCACCGCAGCAACGCAACTCACGAGAAACGCGCAACGCGCAAACCACATCGAAGAAACGAACGGAGCAGCAGCAAGCCACGACGCCGACGGAGAAACTTCATCATCGAGAAAAGACTTCAACGGCCGGGCCAGCGACGAACCACTTTGCAAAAAGGGGAAAAAGAGAAGAAAAGCAACGGCCACAGAACGGAGGGAAATAGCGACAGAGAGAGAGACACGGAGTGTGTGTATGTGCGCGTTAGAGAGAGAGAGAGAGAGAGCAATGGAAGGGAGCAAAGAAGGAGGGAGTTCATTGACTCGGCCCCACCGTTCGCCATTCTTTCGCGAACCGCGCGTTCTTGCTGCTTTTGCTGCACGAATTATTCTACCGCATAGCCTGCTCCTGCTGCTGCTGTTGCTGCGGCTTACCTTTCGCTCGCGATCAAGCCCATGCACAGCAGAGGGACTGAGGGAAGCGTTTTGTGGCCTTTTTCCTTTCCTTTCGTTTCCCTCTCTTTCTCTCTCTCTCTCTCTCTCTCTCTCTCTCTCTCTCTGCTGGAAGGAAGCAGCAGCAAGCGAAATGCGAACGAGCTGCAGCAGCAGCGATGATGATGGTGGAACGCGAATGTCATGGCCCGAGAACGCGATCAGCGCGTCCGCAAACATCTCGGAGAACCTCGAGATCATCATCATCATCATCGTCGTCGTGCCCGGACACGCCGGACTATTTTGCTAATGATTTTTGTGTTTGGTTTTGGGAATTTTATTTTTTTGCTTTCGTTCCGCGACGTTCCGCGGTATGATCGAAGTCGATCGTCGCCGTCGCCGTCGCCGGTTTCTTAAAAAAAAAAAGCTCAAGACAAGAATGTTGAGATCACCGACAAGAATGCCAACCAATGCCGGGGGGACAAGTGGCTAGCGGGTGCGGGGTAGTAAGAGCAATCGTTCTGACCGGTAGAAATGATGGCAAAGTAAGCGAAGCAAAGATGAAACATCCGGCAATCTTTAAAAATTGCAATAAACATCATTAACCCCCCGAAGACTTGGTTTTTTTTTTGTTTTTGGGCCGGAGATGCTGCTGCTGATTATGTACGTAGGGGTAGAGAGAAAGAGAGAGAGAGAGAGAGAGAGAGAAAGAAGAAAGAAGAAAGAGAGAGAGCAACACGAGAAAGAGTGAAATAAGTGAAGCTTCTCTTCGTCTTCGACAGAAACTGAAGTTGATGACAGCACGTCAGTAGCAGCAGCAACAGCAGCAGCACTCGATCGCCGGTTTCCTTCTCTCGTACACTTCATTTTCATTCTTTAGCCCACACCTCACCCTTCCATTCCTTACTCCTTCGTTACGGTTAGTTGAAATGAAGGAAGGTTTCGAAGGCGAAAGCAAGTGTTTCGTTCTGATGGCGGTGGTGGCGGCGGCGGCGGTAGCGACCTTGAGAGCACCGCGAACACGCCGTTGCCTTCCCGGTACGCCGCCCAAAATCGTCATCGTCACATTCGGGGCCGATGCTCGACAAACGTGAGGCGAGAGAGAGAGAGAGAGAGAGAGAGAGATCATACGAAGAACACGCTCCGAGGATGAAAAGGAAACGACAACAATGTATCGCCGCTACCATCGCATCGTTTATGCTATCGGACCGGATCGGCTACTATCATCCGGCGTTGTTCCCACAATCGTCGATCGCCAGTCAACAACCAAAAACAAAAATGGCCTCCCTTGGGCAGCTTACACGATCGCAAACGACATAAAACAAACCGTTTACAACAAGCAAATCGCACCGTTTGTCGCTAGGCTAGTGACCTTATCTCACCATTCGAAGCCCTTCTCCGTTCCATCATAATCAGGCAGGCATCACCGACCGACGCCAGCAGCCAGCAACGATCAGCGATTACACACGCAATAAAATATGTAAATTTCAAATTCTCCGATCTCCGAGCACATCCTGTGGATGCGGAGTCGCGATCATCGCGATCAGACGAGACCCTTTTTCCGCTTCTTGGTGCTTTGGATTTCGATTTCTATGCTGACGCGCCGAAAACTAAAGCGAAAAAAAATGAAACACTAAAAGGGATAAATAATTCACTGCTCTTCGGCTGCCGGGCCGGAATTTTGGCGCGCTCGCAGACCGGTTCTCCGGTTCGTCCGCAGTCGCGAGCGGTGACAGTTCGCGATCCCGAAGCTTTATACCTCCAAGCGGTCCACCGCCCTCCCGCTTCGGACTCCGGCGATCGTTTGCTAATTTATTCCGATCTGGCGTTTTGGGGCTGGGGAATGTTCTCCTTCTAGTCTCCTTCCCCCAAAAGGGGTAAAAAAAAAACAGACCCAAGTCATCAACCCAAAGAACCATTCCTCTCCATCCATAATGCTAATTGATTGCTAGATTAAATGGTTCGGTTCTTCGGTTCTGCGCGTGTCTAGCCATTGAGGTCCAGGACTAGAAAGATGGTTGTCGCAACGCCGCGAGCCTCATTTCGGTGTGTAGGAGGTGTAGGTTTTTGATCCTCGCGCGGGCGACTCGAGAAGTGCACTTGCTCTCTCTCTCTCTCTCTCCACTAGGTGCAAGGTGGTGCGCGCACGATGCACGTTCGTTGATCTCACGCCACGGACACGCCGGACCGCGCGATCTGGTTTGCCTTCGAATTGATTTATCGATCGATGGATCGATGTCCGTTTACGTTGTTCCCTACGTCGCGGTCGTTCTGTTCTGTTCGATTTCTTTTTTCTCTTCTCTCGGACTCGCTGTCGCCTTTATCTGTCGTTCTCTATCAGCTGTGTGCGTGTGTCTGTTTGCGGACATAAATCAACACACAGAATCGATCGCGATCGCGATACAACCGCAGAAAAGAATCCTTACAACAGCTCGATTCACGACATCAGCCAGATGTCTGTGTGAACCATTGCAGGGCGGCTTTCACCTGGAAGGGGGTCTTCGCAGACGCCTTGGACCAATCGATGACCATCCATTAGCGAGTTCCTTCCCTTCCATAAATCACGGTGCGAGTGGACCGAGGCGCACACACACGGAAGCATCTCTCTCTCTCTCTCTGTCTCTCTTTCGCTGGCTAAAGATTAGCTCGACGCCACCGAGGAAGGAGCGCAATTGTAATCAGCAAAACTGTCGCCCGTTCGTTGGCACAAAGCCTCCGCTTTTCGAAGCTTTTAAACGAATCCCCCCAGGGGATTGGGGAACCTTTCAATTGCAGAAGCCATTCGGCCAGACCATTTTTAAGTGCCAGCACCGCTCCAACCACCGCAGATTAAACGCCGCGCGACCGCCGATCAAGCGGGACCAGCGAGTCCCGTTAATCGAATCGTCGTAAAAGGCGTTAAAAGGTGTCCTTTTACCAGAACACCGATCATCGGGTTCATTCGCGGGCGACGCGACATTCCGCACGACACGATCGCACACGCCTACACACGCCACCCCCGTGCACCGCGCGCGCACGCTTTAAGCGTCTTCCTTATCGGCAAAACCGAGCGCGTCCTGAGCGCGAGGTTCCGGATGGATTATCGGGACCATGGTTCACAACCGGTTCGAGATCGTGCGTGACAAAACGGGAACCCGGTGGTCGGCGGTCTCTGGAAGCACACCATTACATCACCCTTACGGGGCCCGCGATCGAGCCGGCATTCGTGCGAGCGAGCTTTTCGTGATAAATTTAAAGGAAAAACGAGTTTTAATTGTTCGCTAGCAGCAGCAGCAGCAACAGTAACGTCGTGTGATGAGAGCATTTAAAACACGTTTAACACCTCCGAACGCGCTGTTGATCCTCCGTGAGTGTGACGCACACACACACGATCAATCAATCGAGATAAGATAGGATGCACTAGCGTGTCTCGATGTGTAGTGTATCTCGAGCTCTCATAAAAATAGCTTCGACGATCTTGCCACAGACGCCACAGCGCCTGATCGGTGATCCGTGTTGCACGATCGATAGACGATAAGATTGCGAGGCGACAGCAACTCAAGCCTGGACCACAAAGGAACACACACCTGCACTTAGCGGTGGCTGGTGCTGGTGCTGGTGGCTTGTAAGTGTCGGGGAATTTGCATTTTCGCGCACTAGAAAGCATTTTCAAGTTAGCTTCCCCTCTCACGCCGCAGCTCGGCGTCAGCCGCGTCGAGTGACCATGAAGAAGGATCAACAGTGGCTCGCCGTGAAGAGTGCATCGTTGGGATCACCTTCGTGCGATGGTGGTGTCCTTCGGCGCGACAAGTGAACCGAAGACAGAAAACAAATAGCTTAATAATCATCGAGCGGCACACACCACCGGCGGAAGTGGCACATTTGTCATTTGTTGCGCGATACGGTTGCTTGTTACAACATAGCAGCAACATTAGTAGTAGTAGTGGCCACACATAACCGGAAGCACAGACTAGAGACAGACGGACAGCGAAACGACTCTAGCGACAGCAAGATGCGAGATGGTGTAGTGGAGTGCTTCTAGCCAGGAGCTCACCTGCTGTGATGTCGCATCCGGATACGCCGGTCGCCGGTGATAGGAGACGGTGGAGGCGCTCGTGTCGATGACCGCCATCGCCGTAGCTACCACGACCGATGATGACTCGGATGGTGGCATTGCTGCTGGCATAGATGATGCTGTAGTGCTACTACCACCACCAGCACCACCCAGGGCGCTCGATTGCTGCGAAGACGTTGACGATGCCGATGACGACGACGACGACGACGAGGAGGAGGAAGACGAAGAGGACGACGAGGAAGACGAACCCGGTGTCGTCGTCGTATCGTGGTTCGGTCGCATACTGTTGCGTTTCAGATTGTTCGCACTATTGTTGTTGTTGTTGTTGCCGCTGTTGACGTTGTTTGGCGTTGGTTGCGATGCGCCGCCTACTGCCGTTGCACTCGCGCACGCCGGAACGTTGCCACCACTAGCAACCGCAGGGGGTCCAGCAGCAACAGCAGCCCCAGCAGCAGCACCGCTTGCGCTCATCTCTGAAGCGATGCTTGGGGATGGGTTAGTAGCCGGCACTGGCGGTGTGGCCACTGCAACCCCACCTCCACCGTAACGTGACGTTTCCATTGTGCCTCAAACACACATAGACACTCGCACGGGCGCGTACACACACACACACACGCGCGCGCACACACACCTATTCACTGCTGACGCGAACACACGGGCACACGGGCTGTCTAGGAGCGCGCGCGCCAGTTTTCCACCAAAAACCGACCCCCGAAATTTTCCTTCAAATTCAAACGCCTCACACCACCCTCAACCTTCTTTCTTCTTCTTAGATTTCTTCTTCTTTTGGCACACGCACGCACGCACGCACGGACGCACTCGAAGCACTCGGTTTTCCACACAACACACGATTTCACACTTTGCCTTCAGGCGTCGGCGGCATCACCTTCTCATCAGCATCATCATCAGCATCATCATCATCATCACGTTCGCGTTCGCATTCGCATTCGCGATCATCAGCCGCTTCACTTTTCACCGGGCTGAGAAAAAAAAGAGTTGTATTTTCACTCCGCTTTTCACGCTCGCGGCGGCGGCGGCGGCTTCGTTGTTGTTGTCCGCGCCCTCCCGACCGAACAACAATGCAATGCGTCGGCGTTGCACGAGCCCCCTTGGCCCTGGGTTGCCAAACCGCTGCTGCTGCTGCTGCTTTTCTTCACATTTTCCAGGCCGCGACAGACACCGCACCGTGGCGGGCATGAATGGCGTTAGAGGGGATTCCAGAGGGCGTCACTCCCGGTCACAGCACACAGGTTGCCTTTGCTTTCGCACCGATGCGCGCGTCCCTTGGTCTGTGCGGTGCGGTGAGGTCATAAGCCAAGATGGGAAGAAAAAGAAGAAGAAGATAATTAGAAAAATGGATCAAACAGCGTGCGGATGCGGCAAGTGGTGGTACCGCACAATAATGAGATAAGAAGCTGCGAGGGGAAAACAAAAGGCATCGCGAGCGCGATTTCGATTTGCCCTTTCGCACGCACTCTGGACCCCATCCCTCCTCCCACCCCTTTGTGAAGAAGGGGGTTGCTTGGAGCATCAAAGAAAAGCTTAGCTTAGATCCGGCCAGCGGAGGGTCGCTGCTAATACTACTACTACTACTTTCCCTTTAACTTTTCCTGTCAGGGCAAGGGTAAATGAAAAAAAAAACGTGAAGGAAAATCCACTCGCTGTAGCTTCCATTTTCAGTTTGGCTCGCAAAAGGATGGGATACCAAATGTGGAGCAAACTGGAGTATGCCGGGACCTCTGACTACCACGCTCTTCGATCGATCGGTCTCTGTGCGGATCTGCAACACAATCATTCACCCTCCACCTCCTCCTCCCGCCCATCGAGATCACTTTCGAAATCAGCATTATCGCTGGCCACTTTGCGCGTTGTTGGAAAAGCGCACCATTCCACACGCGGTCTCTCCTCGGACTCACACGCTTGGGATTTTTTTTTCCTCCGATCTCGATCACGGCAAATTCGATGGAAAATTAGTTCGATAATCTGTACGGTGCAGATCCGGAACGCACCATTCCGCGGCAGACTAATCTGCAGGCGCTGACGGTAACCGGCGGCAGCGGCAGCGGTGGCGGCGGCGGCGGCCTTTGACCGTATCCAAATCGAAACCGGGGCTCAGCGATGCGCGCAAGAGGAACCACCAAACAACCAAAAGTAAAAAAAAAAAAGCTTTTAAAAGCCGATCGCGCGCCAAATTGCGCCCGATCCATTAGAGAGAGCAGCATCCTTCCATTTCCATATGAGAGTGCACACACACACACACGGGCGCGCACATGGCAGTCCAAAAACAAACAAAAGCAACACAAAACTGTGGCGGCGCAACACCCAGAAATCAAACGATCGATACAGCCCCAGCATTAGAGGTGCGCGTTCCGGGCACCACTTTATGGAAATCGATACCGGCTGGTGCCCACCTCCACCCCGCCATGGCCAGCAATTATCGGGCGCAATTGCGCCCGGCCCACCCCCCGAGGGGGTAAGTAAACCGTATCACGTGATTGATGTTTGCTTTGTTATCGCGTACACCGCGATCCGGGCGATCCGGGCACTAACGCTTCGCGTTCATCTCTTCCTTCTCCGTGCGTAATGCTAATGATTGAAGTGCATCAAGCGAGGGTGAACGAAGATTGAACGTACTGGTGAACCGCACTGGCATTGGCGAGGCACAATAAAGCGCGATAAGAGCGCACTCGATGTTACGGATAACTAAAAAAAAAGGTCATTAGTAAGGTTAGGAACCTCAACAGAGCGACTAGAACGTAGCAGCTCACTGTTGCCATGCTTACTTTGCTGATACCTTCTCTAATGGACCGAGGAATCCGAGGAAATAATAACTGAAAACCAAGGAATCGAAGCATGCCCAGGACACACACACGCGTTAAAAGGACGCGGAAAAACCTCAAAATTCCAACAATAACAAAGTTTGACTCATCAAAAATCAATCAATATTCCTCCCCTGCCCTTCATTCACGATCCACAAAAGTTCACCATCACCACCATTCCGATAGGCCTAGCGTTCAAGTGCCCATCGAGCACTCGAGACGAATCCAGCAAACACTTCTACGAAAGACTTCCCCCGAGCCGAGCGCAACAAGCGACGAACCCGAACCTTCCTCAGGCCCTTCTCGCTCGGCTGTTTGCTTTCCAGGCCCCTTTATGCCATTCGGTTTCCTTTTGTTTGCGCTGACATTTTTCACCTACACCCTCGCGGTGGTGGTGATGGTGGCGGAGAGAATGCGAGCCTCTTACCTCCTAGGACCCCGTTGTGACCGCTGTCTGTGTCTGTGTCTTGTGTTTTTCCCCTTTTATTTTCTCCCGAATTTCTTTTCGCTCTTTTTCTACTCTAGCACTCTGTCAGTTGGAACTCCAGCTTTCGATGTGTTTCTTCTTTGTACGCGTATATCCTTGCTGCTGACCCTTTTGCTGGCCCGAACCGTTTTCGGGGATCAAACCGAACCCAATAGATTCATTTACCAAATGCACCCCGATCCTTCCGTGGCTCGCGACCGATAAGTTATGTTCTGTTTACTTTCCACACCGTACCGGACCACGCGGCACACCCAGATATTGAGGATCTCTTGAAGCAAAGACGGTGATAAAGCAAAAGAACAGAGCTAGAACGGTCCACGGTTACGGTTAAAGGAGAGATCCAGACGCGTACACCACAAGAATGTGAAGGAAATGTTCGGCCACATTCTGAATTGAATCACCGGACCACAAACCTTTAATTACTGATTCTCGGTAGCTCTGCATCTCTCCCATTTCCTGCTGTCTCTGTTATTTTTCTATTAACTTTGTTAAATGCCTCCAATACAATACAATTCATGTTCAAAACCAAGGTTCATACACTTTAAATAGCATGTCGTCGGTTGGTGGAATACTAAAAAAACGATTTTACCAGCATCGTAACCTTGAGAGAGCTAGAAAGTATCAATCCCTGTATCCGTACCGCATCCCTGTGTATATTGTCCATCATCAGCATCATCATCCTCAGCATCGGACTTCTAACACGCATTTAATTGCGACAGGAACCCCGGGAGTCGTCTTCACTTGCGGCTCTCGCTTTGCCCACCACCGTGGGAGGCCTGGCTGGCAATACGATCGGCAACAACGACGACGGCGACGACGCCGACCATTTCATGGCCCGATATCGGTCGATGGCGCCGCCATCCCGTCCCGTTCCTGGCGAGGTAATGCTACCATCTCGGAAGCTCAGAACCTTCCTTTCCCTTCGTCTTCTTTCCTCCATTTCGCTCTACCCTGGACGCCGTTGTTGCCGGTTACAACACAGGCAACGTCGCTCATTGCAACGACTGGGATCAAAGGAAATCCAGCAAAAACACAAAAACAACGAAGAGCTCTCTGCCTGGTGGAAGCTCAGCACACTCTCAGAGGGGTCGAATTATGTTTTATATGCTGCAAGAGGGGTGTCCAATTGTTTTAAAAGCATCCAGTACTTGGTTATTGTTTTTTTCTTCTGTTCTGTAAACGCCCGATCTACCGAACAAGAATACTTGCTTCGAGATGCTTCAAGAAAGTTCGTTTTTTTATCAGCTCCTCCCACACCGGGGGTAAGGATCATGGTGTTGTCTATATTCAAGCAACAGCGTTACATCGGAACCAACTACCTGCTGTGCGTATGTGTGTGTGTGTGTATGAAGTAGTGTGGCCAATTAGCCAATTATAATTCTACGGCAAGGGGCCAACAAGGTAATAGGCCCCGCCGTTACATCCGTTCCGAGAGGGCAGAGGGAGGCAGGCTAGCGTTTCAATGTAATCCTCCCAACGCATCCGCTGTGTGCTGCGTGTGAAAGATCACCTCTTCAGCATTTCCCTCCTCTCCTTCTCGTTCCCTCGGTCGGTGATTAGGAATTAAGGAGTCTGATCGCCACCGCGCCCGGCGATGAAAGCCGATGCTGGGTGTTCTGATTTACGAGCAAATAAATTGTCCACTAATTGTGGGGGGTAGGGAGGCCCTCATGTTTACTCACGAGGATCGCACGGTATTTACCTTAACGATGATTGAAATATTTATCCCTTCCCCTAATCATACACATCGGCGCTTCGGGAGTCTCATGAATTCCCCGTTATCTACCAGCAGAGGAGGAGCTTTTAGCTTTTACGGCCTCCGTGCCTGCTCCAACTACTACTATTGTTACGGTTTAATGTTGCCCAAAATGGCCGGTTGACCATCAGGTCAGGTGCCGCCGAGATACAAGGTAGATTCGATTACGATCGTTTAAGCAACTGCTCTCTGGCCCTGTCGCTCTCGCACTCTCTATGCTGCATGATCATAGATAGAAGCATCAACCACACGCGTCGTCGTCATCGTCGTCGTCGACGACGTCGTGATGCAATCGGGGATCTGACGCAGCAAAACAATGGAACCAGATGTGGTCAGCGAAGCGGAGAAAGAGCACACAGAACGCACGGTTTTACCCGTTGTTGGTGCTTCTATGGCCACCGTAAACGACGATCTAGAAGATGGTTGCTTTGCATTTTTGGGGTGGGGGCTAGAATTCGGTTCCCAAACTCCTCGAAAAAACCGAAGCCGTAGCATGAAGCATGAAAATAATCGCCATAAATCGAGACGACGATGACGCTCTCGTTTGATGGTTCACCTGAACCTGTACCAAGCAGCGCATGATGACGATGATGATGATGATGAATTGTCTTCATCACCAACGGGAAGCAGCGCGAGGATTACGGCCCCCGGGGAATGGCAGATAAATCATCAATCTAATCGCAGATAACGAGCTTAGCAACAGCACTCACAACAGGCCCGCCGTTGCCAGTCTCGGGGATTCGCGAAACCAATTTCACCTTCGCCAGCTCCACAAGCGTGAAGCGAGTGCGATCCCATTGGCTTTACCACCAGCAGCAGCAACACCAGCAACTAGAATGTTGGCTAACGGATTAAGAAGAATTGCCCCCGGGCGCGTTGGTGGCGAAACCGGAAAGAATGGTTCCTTCACTTCTTCGCGTTCTTACGCGTCTTAGGGCCTGTGAAACCGTTTAGCACCACCGGGTACCGACCGGCACCCTAGAGGGTGAGAATTGCTAGCCCAACCGAGGGCACTTGTTGGGCTCTCGCTGCTCGATCGACTATGCTTGAGCTTTTCTTGGACTCCAAACGTTTGTTGGCCTCGGCTCGGGGGCCAAAAGGGTCAAGCGTTCCGGCGGAAGCAACTGAAAGGGGATTTCGAGATTCGAATTCGGATTCCTTCAGCCTATGGCTTCCGAGCGTCCGGAAGTGCGAGGGACACGACCGTAAAATTCCAAAACCCATACAAATGCTGCAACTAAACCATCAAAAACCATCGCGCGATCGATGCGCTTCGATTACACTCGGTCTGTGGAGGGGAAGACGTTCGAATGCCTTTCGTTGGCATTGTAAGAAGCTGGTTAACAGCACCGGCAGCAGCACCAGCACCAGACTCTAGTAGTCCGGTATGGAAGCCAAATCCAATTGTCACGCTTCTCATGTTTTATGGCTTGCTACGATTGACCTTCGAATGTGCTCCGCTCCGGTATCCTTCGCTTATCAATGTCGCACGAACGGAAACAGAGACATTAAACGGCCAGTTTCCGGCTCAGTTCTGCACACAAGAGGGAGCGAGAAAGAGAGAGAGAGAGAGCGACACTTTCATTGCGATCGTTACGTGTGGCTAGGCATCACCTAGACAGCAGCAGCAACAGTCTTGACGTCATTAAAGTGCGCGCGTGCACGACGCTTGACTCGTCGCCAATTTGCGCCCGTGTGCGACGCGCGTGTTTCCGGTGCGACCACCGCCAGTGGAGGACACGATGGAGCAGATGAAATGAATTTGTATCATTTTCTGCGTGCGGATGCCGGATACCGGTGCGGATGGTACGGATAATGGAGTTTCCAAGGCGTGAAAATGATGCTAGTTTTCCAATGAAAAGCCACCGAGCAGCGGCAGGGAGGGGCTTTGATGGATCATAAAAATCCCCCTCGTTTTTCGTCGCCATTCTACATCGTCGATTCACACGCTCGCCGAGCAGAACGGCGACTCGAGACGACAGGAACCTCCGCTACCTGCAATGAGAATGCTGCGAACATTCCTCCTGCCAGCAACATCACATGACATGGGGTAAAGTTTGCTCTCATCACTTTCGGAATGACCGGGCTCGTCTTCCGCTGGAGTGGTGTACCTGGTGCCTGGCATGAATAATTTGTCCCGGCAATAAGCGCAAAAGGATCGCGGTACCTGTCTGGCGGCTTGGCCTGTCCTTGGCAGCGACCGAGGACCGAGGAGGCAAGTGAAAACGAACTCCAAACTCAAACGAGCAACAACAGCAGCAACAATTTCCACATATACTCCCGGGTCTCGGGTCTCCGGTCTCCGGTCTGTTGTTTTTCTCACTTTCCGTTTCGCATGATCGATGAATATGCATGAAGGCGTTGGGTGCACGCGGTACGATCGCGCGCGTTTTGGGACGATATATATATCGGTCCAACGGCGAGAGGTGCTTGCTTGTGTGTGTGTGTGTGTGTGTGTGCATTTGAGCAAACAATGTTGGAATATTTGCTCGCACGACACGGCCGGGAATGATTGAGAAAGGAACGTATTTAGAACTTTTCTCCCTCAAGGAGGAACCATTCGATTGGTGGCACGGGGACGCGTGCAGAGGGTGGATCTAAAGCCCCCCAAAACCCCTTTCTAGTCATGGAATGTGCGCTGCTGCTGCTGCTGCTGGTTAGGAGGCCCTCCCCATAACTTCCTTTCCGTTTGTTTGCCAAGACGTACAACAAAGCAGAGCATTCTACTTATGCTGCTATGCCCCCAACACGGGAGGTGGGGGAGCGAAGGTTTCTCTCGACCAACACACGCGGCGACATGCGACGTCCTACAACATCACAATGTTTGTACTGCTACCCTTTCCTCGCTCTCTCTCTCTCTCTCTCTCTCACCCGTTGGTTGGCTTCGTAACCATAAAATCGATTCCATTCTCCAGGCGGCCGGCCATTTGCGTTCAGCTGAAACCAAGTGGCGAGAGAGGTGTTGTTGGATTCTAAAATGTTCTAAAACAAACGCCCCATTTCTGCCGATCAGCAGTGTCCCCCCCAATGATCGGAGGCGGGGTAGCGAAATGACACGGAACAAAAGGGAAAAGAACGCAAATTCCACAACGAAATGCGTCGACCGCGCGCTCCGACCAACGATCATCGCCGGCGACAAGATGATGCGCGCAATCGTCCGGTGCTCGATCGTCGATCGGTCAATCGTGCACGCATACATCCACACAAAACGCTGCAACGGTCCACCCCAACGCCCCTCTCGGATTCTCGAGCAGGGGTTCAGGTTCTTCATCTTCAACCGCTAGATCGAGCTTGCTTCGCTTGCTGGACCACAGAAGCACAGATCACAGCCGTGAGCGCAATCGCACACGCACCACAACAACCAACACACGTACAGCAACAGGTTCAGGCCGCCCCAGCAGTTCGCTTTCATCGGTAATGGTGTGGTACCAACAGCCAACCAGCCAGCCAGCCACCGAGAGGGTCCGAGATCGACCGTGGCCGGTTTTTCTTGGGCTATTCTTTGGCGTTTCGTTCGCGGACAGCAAGCAGCAGGTCTCCGCTTGCCCCCCTCTCGAGACGGTGGCTCCAAAACCAAGGCTCCTCCGGTGAAACGAACCAGAGAGTATAGATAGACGGAGAGACGGACAGAGAGAGAGAGGAAGTAGCCAGCATCGCAACGCATTGGTCACTAACACACGTCGACGACGACGACGACGGTGGTGAAGGTTCTCTCGCGAAGCCCACAACCCGTTTCCCGGGTGGAGGCCAAGAATTTCTTTGCCAAGGCACCCCGTTCTTTGCACCCGCTGCTGGTGGTGCTGCTGGTGCTGCTGTTGTACCCGTCCCCGGTGATGGTGTTGGTGTGTGAAAGCAAAACGCAAACCGCACCGGGCGGTGGTACGATCGTGGTAGCTGGTGCTGTTGCTGCTGCTGCTGATGGTGACTGCTCATGCTTAATGATTGTGGAACGTGCCTTCGCGCACCAGAACAACCCGGTGCATGTTGATTCACTTGCCAGTGCTTTGCTCTACTGTGATCGTTTTAATGCGATCGCCACGATCGCTATTCTTTGCCAGAATGTTTCGTGCAGATCGCTTGCGATCCGTCTTGTGCAGAAGGAATATTCTTTTCCTGCGATGAGTCCTTCTGATCAACCAGAATAGTCTCCTCGTTCTCTCTTTCTCTCTCTCTCACTGGCTCTCTCGCGATCAATCACTTTAAATATGATCGGTTAAACCGGGTTTCGATCACAACTACCACACAACACATACACAACACACGCACTCTCTATGTTTTATGCTTCTTGCCTGGTGGTGGCCACGTTCTATTAACACCCTCCCGAGCAAGAGTTAGAATGAATTGGACCAGTTTAATTCACATTTGGTGACCAATGAAAAGCAATTAAAGACTAGTGGGCTTGGGGGAACGATTCTACAACCTTACAATCCGCTGGTACCGCTGAACACGACCAACAAACACACTCGTTAAGCACTTCTGCTCACTGTTTCGTATGCGAAAAACCTGGAGAACTTCCGTTGTTGCTTCTTCATAAAAAAACAAACAACACTTTAGCGCAACAACAACGCCTTTCCACTCGCACAACACTCACATGGGCACATGGCGACACACGACATTCGGTTTTTTTTTATGTGGTTCTTGCGCGAGGATCCACGTACTGGAGCCCCACTCCGAGGGAACGAGTGTCCGGGATAGTAGTGGCGGCGGCGAAAGCGATTCCGAAAAAAGGGGCTGGATTCGGTTCCACGAGTTCTGGCCAATCCGCCTCCTCACCCCGTGGACCGCACACACCGACCGTCCGTTCTTGTCCGTCCGTCCGTTCCGTTCGACCGTCCGTCCGTGGTTTTCGTGGTTCACACGCACTATCACAGAGCGACGACGCAACGTACGTCCGTTCCGTACACCGTTAAACTTGAAACTGGGCGCCTCCTCCGTCTCCTCGGTCCGGGGGTGTTGCTTTCGAGCTGCGCGATCATAACCGGACCGGACCGATCGCTGCACATGCCGTTCATTCTCGAGCGGCACGATCGCGACCGGTGTTCGGGTTCGGATTTAAAGTGTGTATAAAATCGGTACAATTTTTGATATTTGAACATTAAAATTTCTTCATTTAGTTCTGTAAATTAATATTCTGGGTTCAGAACTGCCCGAAAACCGAGAATAGAACAAGCCAAGAAAGCGGGCCTCGGGTGGTTATGTGACTAATTTGTTGTATAAAACCACTCGAAACGCGGTTAAACGACAAAAATGGCGCTTTTCACTCGAGCTAACCATCGTTTCGAGCAAGAACAGTCGACCAGATTTTTGCTGCAAAGCCCAACCGAATGTAAACAAAGTTCGTTTTCGTGATTCGTTTTTGATTTTTTGTTTTTCCTCGTCAATTTTGTGTTTCTAGTGCAAAATTGCTTCATCATTGGTCTCGGAGACAGAATCGAGGTTGCGGATCTAGTTTCCCTCCGAGATGGCCCCCGGTGGAGATGGCCCGGTGCCGCCGGAGAAGAGTATCGTGCTGAAAGGCTGGGAAAAACTGGAAGATGACGTCATCATCAAGGAGGTGGCCACAAAGGGCAAGCACGTAAACCTCTGCATCCAGTTTCTGGCCGACCGGAACGAGCTGTCGGTACGCGAGGCCAAAAACTACTTCCTACAAAAGGTAAGAAGCATGCAATGCGTCATCCGCTAGATGCATAGTGGGTGGCAAAGTGCATATTACGCCTCCCACGGAATCCGTTATCAACACGTTCCCCGTTATGGGTTGACATAAATGCATTTTACAGCGAGGATCAACTGTCTTATTGCCCTTTCCATTCCGTGACATGAACACTACGGCTGATTCCTGTTCTGTGGAAAGGTTTTGAATTTACGAAAGGGCTACCTCACTCGAGAGGCTAGAGAGATGCAGTTTATCAAAGGCAAATACGCACACACTGATACCAAACAACCCCCGGGGGTGCAAGATGCGGTTAAGCTGAAGAATGAGCTCATGCTTCTCGAGCTGAGCAAAAGTTTGCCCCGCCGTGAGGGAGGGTAGTAAGTAAGACATCGACCGAGCACGGCTGAACTCTGTATCAACACCCCGAAGCCCCTCGAAGACGACATCGGACAGTTTTCTTATCGCTTCGCTAGGATGACGAAGATGCCTGGAAAGCCGAGCGTAGGCTCAGTAGCGGTTCGATCGGTCGACCGAACACACAGTAGCACCAGCAGCAACCCAGCATCAGCTTGATCGTTTGCAATCTCTTCTCACGACGGGATCTTCTGCCCTTCTTACGGTTGCAGGTGAACGCGTACGTGTATCGATTACTGTCGAACCGGCAGCTCTTTAAGGCGCACCACATTCTCAAGAACATCGATCGTGTGCCCAAGTACGTGTTCTATCAGATCGCCACCGAAACGCCCGATCACGGGCTGCGGGAGTACATTCAGGAGCACCTAGCGCGCACCGTCGAACAGTACGAGCAGGGTGAAAAGGAACGGATCGCGGCCAACTGGCGCGTGTACACCCAGCTGAAGGCGAACGTGCGCCAGATGGCGGACGTGCTGAACGAGGTAGCCAATGGCTACAGTGTGCTCGAGATCGAAACGATGTCCTTCAACACGTTCTGCATGAAGGAGGATCTCTACCGCAACACCGTGGCCGTCGATTTGTTCTTCAAAAATCAAGGTAATCGATCCGTAGAAACCCCTCCACCCGTATTGATGCTAAATTTAAACATGTCCTCGTCAAGTGCCAGCGTGCGATCACAGTTATAGTAAACTCATAATGACTCACTAATTGGTGACTGATCCTGATAAGCATCCCTCCTTTTGAGCGACACACGTCATAGTGGAGCTTTGATAATAGAGACGAGTTTTCTTACGATCTTTCTGCCAAGTGAACACAGACTATGCGTGTGCGTTTTGTCGTCTCGTCTTTGCCTTGTAATAGCCTTGAATTCATGGTTTTGGAACTCGTGCTTTTCCGCGGGCCACAGCACTGAATCGATTGCTGTTGTGACTGATGTGTTCTGGTGATACGATTGGTTGTTTCAAACGACGATCGCCTTGGATGGTGTCGATCATCGACGATCATGGATGAATCGACGAGGGGATGAGGAAACAGGCTAGCAATCCAAATCAAACCTTCATTCTAGAAGCAATGTGTGTCGCTGAGCGAAGAACAATCTGTTGGAAAAGCAATCTGTATGCGATCCGTGCAATCACTGTTTGTGTGAGCGGACCCTAATCTTAATGACAATTCGCCGTTGCCCAACATTTACAATCACCGTTTGGGTCATTTGATGAAGCGCAGCGTTTAAACATGTTAGCTGATAAGCGACGGAAGCTGAGACCGATCGCTCTGACTTACCCAAAGTGAAATACACCGATCACTGAACACTGTCTAGTTCGCTCGTTCTATCTTTTAAACTCTCTCTCTATCTCTCTTTTTCTCTCCTTCCAGAAACCGAAATCTCCCCCATCCTTGATCGCTACAGCGTCTGGAGCTACCTGTTGAAAAATAACATCGCCAATCTCGTAAAGATCTGGATCCAGCTAAACAGCTGTCTACGCGATTGCTTAAGCGAAGGGATCGATCCAACGCCACACATCCTGCGCATTAAAATTGACATCTACGATGATCCGCGCTTCAACGAACGGTTACGGCAACTATTCCAGCGCTGGGAGATCGACGAGTTCATGCTATCGCAGCTTTCGCACCACCGCACGTTGGCACGGAACGAAATCCTTCTAAACGAGCTAGCTCGTCTGGGAAAATTTCTCGATCCCGAGCGCTCCAATGCGGTCGCCATCATGCGCCGCCTCTTCACGACAGAAACCTTCGCCCGGAACCGTGAGCTGGCTGAGGCACGCTGGTTTCGCGAACAGATCACCCGTCAGTTTGTGGAAAATCGGTTCTTCACCCTGCTCGATCTACCGATCGTAAGCCGGGAGGTGTTGGAGAAACTGGTGCAAGACACGGCCACAACGGAGGGCGGACAGGTGAATCGAACGGAGGTGAATCTGTTTCTGGAACTCCAGAAGCTGAAACAACAGCCTCCGATCGGTGAAGCGGAACTATTGGCCGTATCGCGTACCTGCTCCCAGTACATTCTGCAGCATAATCGAAGTTTTTACGAGGAGAATCCGATCGTATACTTTTTCGAATATGGTCTCGATACGGCGAATGATCGCTTTCCGCAAGAGGACGATCCAATACTGAGTAAACTGCCACATTTGAGCAATTTCATAGCCCGATACAAGCATGCAAACGAAACTGCGGAAAAGACTACGGAGACACCTAGGGTGCTAATGGGAAAGCTACTGGCGATCGCCGGCATTCCCGATCCGTCCACCATACAGTCCCACCTCTTCAGCCAGTCCTGTGAAGATGAGGATGAGCGAGCGTTGCGATCGGAGTTACTACAGCAGCATGGTAACATTCCACATTTTAACCATCCGTTGCTAATCGAAAAGTATGGACAGCCGGTACGGTTGCGCTATCTACACTACATCCGACTGGGGCGTGCCTGCTACGCCGTACACGAGTTCTACCGGGAGCAGCTGAAACACTACTCGCAAATCTCGGTCCGCCAGATTAATGGAGCTGCACAGGCAGTTGCCCAACTTGCCATCGAACGGTACTGGGACCGGGAGCTCGTACCACACGCGATCGCCTTTATGGAGATGGTCGGCGTGAGCACCGTTCCGACCCGGGCCTATCTTCGCTGTTTGGCACTCGTTCACGGTGAATGCGACCGATCCGTACAGCAGCAGCACCAGCAGCTCTCCGTGGCTACCCTACTGCAGCGCTGTGAGGCAGCGATCGCTAGCAAATCGCTTAAAGATCGCGATCTCCTTGTCGATCTCGAAGCCATGACGATCGTGGCGAAGGTCAACGGACTACCGTATCCCGAACAGTATCTACGCGATCAGTTACTTGCGGTGAACGATTGGTATCGCTTTTTGCTGCTGGTTGATTATCTCGGCTATCCGCAGCAGCAGATCATCGAGCTATGTCGGACCGGTTTTCGGGACGAGCAGATCGGCGCAAATCTAATGACGGCGCTTCTCCATCAACCAAAGGCCGTTCTGGTGGAAGATAACCGTAGCGTTGAAGTATCAACTATCCCAAAACGACGCTCCAGTTTAACACCACGACATCGAAGACGTAGGGTAAGTGTTAGACAAACATTCGGAGACGCCGTTCCCCCTCCGTTAGAGTGCTGCATGCAAACACAGTGACACACTTTGCCTTCCGCAAACCATCCATAAATCGTTGAGTTCGCGCGCATCTCTCGGCAAATAATGGGAGCTTGCAATTGCGCAACAATCCCACTGTGGAAGGCACGCATGGACTCATTTTGCTGCCGGCTTATCAAATGTGTCGCCGACCGTATCAAAACGGCACCGCACTGGCGGTGCCTTCGCTATTTTGTATAATTACGCTAGTAAAAATAGCCCAACGGGCCAGATTGGACAGGACTGTGAGAAGCCATAAGAAGGAGCGGAGATGAAGTGCAACTGCTTGATCCGGTTTTTACCATCGACGACGGCAGGTTAGCGACCCGAGCTGATATGATTTGTCGCTAGTCGCTGACCCATAGCAGAACATACACATATGCATACACACACACATTCTGGCGTCATCTGGCGACAATGAAACTAGTCCATTTGGGCCATTAATATTTCGCGTCTTGCAAGCACACGGTCAGTACGTGGACTTCGGACAAGCCCCAGTATACTATTGCAACAACATTCAGTTGATCATTGATCAAGCGCATAACTGCTCCCTGTTCACCATTTTCAAGATAAGGCTACGTCCCGCTTTATAATCTAACGGCCAACAGTCTCTTCGTCGGTTTTATTTTTTATAATTCTGGGACCAATTTGGCACCAAACGGACGGCTATTAGGCAATTAGCCTAGAAGAATTCTATTGAACAGAGTTTCGATGAAATGCACGGTTCCAAAATATAAAGACTTTCAACATATAGAAGCAATATTGATCATAGCAAACATACTTTCCATCACCATGGCATCACATAGCAAGCTGCTGAAGCTGTGTGTTTGTTTTTGAACAAATACACGCCTGCCGGTAGCTTCGGTAGTTTATCTAATTTTTGGAACAAATTTTATATCATTTGTAAACAAATTCCTTATAAAAGTATTGTGTTACTGAAGAATCAATAGTAATTGTAGCGGTTGCCAAAGTGGTTTTCCCGGTTTTGCTCGTGGAACAGTTTACCTCTGCGATGATTGTCCTTCATTACGGATCCGTTCCCTTTGATTGATTCCCATCTCGTTCGTATTGCAGGGAAGCAGTACAACTGCCGAATCGAGCGGTCACTCGAGCGTTTCGAGCGAGAGCGATGCGATTTCCACCCGGAGCGCTACCGGCGCGCTTGTTTCGTCCAGTTCCGTTCCCACCAGCACCCCACCGGTCTCGGTGTCCGCCAGCACTGACACCACGGCGCCACCAGCGTACGAAGCGGCCCGCTTCCTATCGGAACGTTACGATACGGATCTCGTTTCCATGGTTTTGCTTTGCTCGAACGAAGCGAACCCTTACTACCCGGCACCTGGAACATTATCGGAGGTGACACACTCGTTCGATTACGGAGCCTTCACGCAACTCACGCTAACGGCCAGCGGACAAACGACAAATCGTCAAGCGGTACCACGCTATCCACACACCTACCAGAACCTGCTCGATCGTGCAATACGTCGTCGGTGGCCACTGTTGGCACTGCTTGCCGGTGAAGTATGTCCCCCGGATAGCGATGGACGACGGTATTGCTGGATCGTCTGGGTAATGCTGGCTGGTGATTATCCCTTCCGAGAGCGCTTGGCATCTCGCCCGGACGAGGCTGCATTCGTGTGCGGACTACTAGAGCATCTCGTGCGTACCGATCGCATCTGCACGCTAGCCAGCTCACTGGCCGTCTTCTATCCCGGGTCTAACTGGCACCATCTAGCGGCCTACCTTTCGGTAACACGTGACGTACTGTTCGATGTGGATCGGGCAACGCAGCTACTGATCAACTTTCTGGCCACCACCACCGGGGACGAGTGTTTCCTGTTGCGCCAACCCAAGTACGAAGTGTTCAACTTTTGCGCTCGATTGCTCACGCTGCACCTGTGTAACCGGAGTTCGGTGCACCACCAGCAGCTGCTGCTAGAATCGTACGTTCGCAGCGATATCCGCTGCTTCCTGACGGCCGGACTGGACTTTGAACGGATGCTGCGTGTCTGTGCGATCGTCCGGCACTGTGACGTAGCGGGCGAGGTGTTACACTTTTTCGAGCGTTCCTGTGATGCGGCGTCCGGTGGTGATGCCACAGAACTCTACGAAACGCTCTGCGAACGTCTCGTTGCACGTAAATGCCATGAAGCGGCGATCGCTGTGGCCGATGAGGCCGGACTCCCGAAAGAAAGTATTATTTTTGAGCACTGGGTAAGCTACTTTGAGACGAACGGAACGGTCGGGAAGTTCGATCGGTACCGGATCGATAGCGAGCGGTACGGGTTGCGCCCAGAGCTTCGCATCAACTTCTTCATTCATATCGCCAACCGGCTCGAGTATGGAGATCCGGCTCGCTATCAGCTTCTCAAGCGAGCGCTCGAGCTAATCCGTGAGTTCAATCTCTATCCAAGCGAAAGCTTCGATCGCGATCGTGTAGAATACGAGCTGGCGCTTAGCTACGTACGCTGCAGTGATGCAATGGCAGAAGAACTCGAGCTGTACTGTTCACATTACTGGACAACGGCCAGCCAACGACAGCCCAGGGAGGGAGCGGCTCCCGTACTGTACCACACCTTTCTCGAGCTGAAGGAAGTGGCCGGTATCGATGATTTGACGCTCGCCAACGTACCGCTGACAGTGCCGGAAGAAAAACGACGGTTGGATGCACTCATCAATCGATTGTTGGATCGCGGAGACATTGTCCAGGCCCTGCGCTATCAGGCCATCTTCGAGCAGCGTCCCGTTGATCTACACTTTGTCGTCTTCTGTATGGCACTGGCGGAGGGTCTGGTCAGTCTGTACAACCTTTCGAAGGAAGAGCGGATGCTGCTGAATGAGGACAGCGTTCGATCGTCGGGCCGTTTCCAGAGGCGCACTTTACGTATCAGCCTTGTTAGCCAAAGTTCCGGCATGGGACGGTACGATGGTTCTCCGATGAAAAATAGTGGCGGTGGTCAGCTCGACACATCCGATGCCAGCACCACGGCAGCGTCTGATTTCGAGGAAGTACCGTCTCGTGAACGACAGGATATCTTCGAAGCGATCAGTGTAAGTTGAGGAAGAAGACCTAGAAGATCATTATACGATTTATGATAATTCGAATCTTTCCCTAGGGTCTCGGTAATCGCATAACGCACGGGCAGGATTTGGCGTGCCGCGTGATACTGACGTACCGCGCAGCCATGTATCTCGATCGCGAGTACAACGAACTGCTGAAGCTGCGTGATCCGCTCGCCTTTCTACCCGAGATCGTGCACGAGGACTGCGTCCACAAGCTGGAGGTGATCAGTGATATCGTGACGGCCACGGGCATGACCGTTGAAAGTTTCACCAACTTTCTGGCTTCCGAAATCGTGTCGGCCGTGGTGCGCTCCAAGTTCTATCTGTTCCAACAGCAGCAGCACCAATCCGCTACAGCGGGTAACGAAGAGTTGCTGTGGGGTTACAACATCGATCGTGAGTTCCATCTGTTTCTCGAGCTTGCCCCAAATACGACGGCCCTCGGCAATGCGCTGCTGCGGTACTGCGATGCCTTACGGTTGTACCGGAAGCGTGAACGGCAGGAGGGAGGATCTGCGAGCGCCAACGTTCAGGATGCGCTGGAATCACTGGATACTCTAATCGTGCAGACGGAAGCGAGTGACGCCGGTGGTAATGATAGCGATCTGCTCGAACGGCTCGATACTATCCTTCAGCAGCAGGTGTTGTCACTGAAAAAGCAAAATACGATCATCGTAGCACTGCTGGTGAAGGCTCACGATTGTTTCGTTCACGAGTGCTCGATGGAGGGCATCATGGAGGTGCTGGCATGCTGCAAACAGCTAACCCAAGCGTTGACGGCGGCCAAATCATGGAACCTGATCGTTCGGCTACTCGTCGGCATCGGACGTTATCGGGACATGTGCTATTGCTTTGAGACGTTGATCAAGAACGAACAGTTCGAATCGCTGCTCGGTCAGTTCGATGATCGTGCTGCCAGTGGCCGCCGTCTGCAGACCGCTATCATTGCCTACCTGAACGAGCACTGCCCCGAGCGCAAAGATTACTTCCGACTGGCGGCCCTTCACTTCCGAATGTACAAAGAGATCGCCGAACTGTGGGAAACGGAGGCACGCGCTACGATCGAAGCCATCGTGGCGACATACGGACAGCGCCGCCTGGTGTCCCGCAAGGAAACGGTCTGCCAGCAGCGTCTGCAGACGACGGCCATGCTTCTAACGGAGCTGACAAGTGCCATGGACGCGTACACACATGCCACCGACAACTATCTGCTGGACAATAATCTAACGCTCGCCCAGCGAGCCGCCTCGAATGCCGAGCTAGTAGCGCTACAGATCTTCTTCGTTCGTCAATCACTCGGTACGGAAAAGGGTGGCGGCGGTGCAAGCATGTCGTCGCCTGCCAGTTCCACCAATCCTAGTCCCAGTCGAGCCAGTACTGCTGGTGGCTCCAGCACCGGTTCATCGGCCTCTCAAGAGCCCAGCAACACGTGCCTCTCGGTACTGAACATTCGCTCTAATGACGAGGGCACCAGTGGTGGTGGCGTTGCCTCTTCCGGTGCATTGCTGTACTACATCAACTTCCTGCTCACGGTCCCGCAAGCACTGATCGTGGGGCGGGCTTACGGTGTCGAGATTAACTGGCCGTTCGCTATCTATCAGCACTACGTGATCGATGGACAGCGGGGCTACCTGGAGGACTATCTCAATCGGCTTCCACTGACGGACGCCATCATCGAGACGTTGGTCAAGATGTTCCAGCTCGAGCCACATATAACGCCCGCGATGGAGCAAGCGATCGGCACGTTCATTGAGCGGATTCAATCCGTAACGCTCAAATACCGCCTAGCATCGTTGCTCGGTCTAAAGCAAACCATTCACGCGCTCATCAATGGAACGGCCGTTTACTATCTAAAGGACACGAACTACGGCAAGAACGATGTGGATCCTTGCGGTGGTGGTGGCGGTGGCGGTGGCGCTTCTGGGAGTGCAAGTGGAAGTTCAACTGGCACAGGAAGCGGTACACCGGGAGGAAGTATGGCCGGTTCTGTGATCGGAGCTGGTGTGATGAGCACCAGCGTGCGCAGTATCAGTAGTAGTACCAATACGACAACCACAAGCACAGCCACGAGTGCGTGATGCTGGCGGTGATGGAGAGCGATCTCCGCAAGCATTGAATCCAAGACACATCTAAAAGCGAAACATGGCCACCAAGTGATATTGCAAATAAGCGCGAATGACTTTCAAAAGGCTGCCTTAGAATTATATCGTATTTGTTGTATCTTGTTCTTAATCAAGCAATAAACTGTTTTGTAGTTTTCATCAAACTTCCACCATCGTTTGTGTTTGCCTGCTTCCAATGCCGAGCTGCAGGGAGGCTACGCCTGAAGCTGTCAACCGAATTGTGTCACTTTGAATTTGTGACCGGAAAACTAACGATTGGTCATTGGTGAAATGCAATAACTGGGGAACATAAAATACGAAACAGAAACCAATATCCATTCCTTAAAAGGAGACAGGAGAACCAAATGCTTTCGTGGTGCCATTGACATATACATCGGCACATGAGTAGCCTTTTCCTTTTACTATACTGGATTGCTATTCAGGCATGGTGTTTGAAACACTTTCTCCCAGGTTGCTTAACCGTTCTCTAAAGGAATCCTTAAAAGGCAACTCTACAAAGCCAGTAGAGTCAGGAAAGATATCGAATAGCAAGTGCGGCGATCTGGAATTAAGATGAAGCAAATAGTAAGCAAAGCGGATAATATGGAATGGCAAACAAAGAAGCAAATGTCGGCTAAAGGAGAGAAACTAACTAAAGTGTTACCGTTTTACTTACTGCAGCATTTTTCGATATCATCATGTGTCATCATGTTTTTTCATCATCACGTTGTTTTCAGCATCACGTTTTATATTCAATTTTTTGTATTTCTTTTCCACTATACATACGTTTGCTTGC
>NC_064874.1:73501056-73536056 GCF_943734745.1 Anopheles darlingi | reverse complement strand
GGTGAATGAAGAATTGAAGGAACTCCATTGCAGCCACGCGCACACACACACACACACACACACACACAGGCGCGCACAGCAGACAAACGTTGCTGGGTCAGTCCGCGGCGCGCGGTAATAAAAACGGGAGCAATAAAAGCTGCTTCTTGCAGCGCAAAAAGTGCCGTAACACGGGTGAGCCGCCCTGCGAGACGCCGCATCGGACCGATATCCACTGAAGCATCCCAGCCTATCCCATCCCAATGCCATCCAAGCGCACCGCCGACCGACCCGGCCCGGCCCAGTGGAGGCCTTCGGAATAAATGGCTATCGATGAGCCAAAAAGGCAGCATAAAACACGTCACCTAACGGGGTTTTTTGTGCGTTCGCTCGCTTGCTGCTTTCCTTCCTTCCTTCCTTCCTTCCTTCCTTCCTTCCTTCCTTTCTCCCTTGCTTCCTTCTTTGCTTCTTTTCCGCAAACAGGCGGACGAGTTTGCGAGAAAGCCTTGCCTTGGTGGTGGGTGTTTGCGCCGCCACTATCGAAGATGCTGCTCCGGTGGTTGTGCATTCTTCTGCTTGCATTGCATTCGTGCAAAGGGGGGTTTTCCCCGCAAACAAGCTGATGCTCAGGTTGGTGTAGGCCGCTGCAAGGAAGCGATCACACGTCGAAGATCTTCTCCACAAACCTGCACCAGCAGCAGCCCTACCTGTGCAAAAGCAATTTCCCCCATCTCCGCGAGGAATGACTCTCTACCTCTAGCTCGCAAAGACAAAGAACACACCAGAGGCTAGCATTCTAATGCACACGGGGAAATATAGATAGAAATGTAGAAGATGAAGAAGGTCCGCAAAGTTGTCAGCTATGAAATCGTTGCCGTGGCAGCTAATGTTGTGACTAGTGCGTACGGTTTACAGCTTATAAATATGATAAAAACCAGAAAGACGAAAAAGGGATAAGCGTCAGAGAGCTTACCGTAAGATATAAGTACATGTTGCAAAGGCTTGGCAGAAGCACAAAGATTCTGAGGCATTTCACAATGATAATTATGGAATTATAGAAGCTATTAGATACACCGCGAGTTCCACGATCGTACAACAACCTGATCAACCTCTGGTAGTGGTGCCGGGATCCATGTTAGTTTCCAATACCGCGAGTACCTCTACTGTACGCGTACCAGCAAGCAGGCAGCTGGCTGGCTGGTGTTTCGAGGTTTCCCGAATGAAGAAGACCATTTCCCCTAATTTGCTCCGCTTTTCTCGCGCGCCCAGCTGACTCGCTGCACTCTGTTAATTCTCTCCTCTCTCCCTCCACCCCTTGAAAAAGGGAGAACGGTGTGGGGTGGGGGGATCTGCCAGCTGGTGTGTGGCTTAGGCAACCACAACAGAGCGGCGAGAGTGCCAAGCCAGAGCGCGCCGGAGGCCGGTGCAAACCGAAATCGTCGCAATTCCCGTTCGTTGTTCTACTATCACCACCGCGCACCGGCACATTATGTTGGGAACCTCACACGGAGGAGGCGGCCGGGCAGCGGTTTGAACGATCATATTTTTAGGTCTCCCAATACTTTGGACTCCTCCACTCACCTCTTACTTTACACGCCATTGTGCGTCGGATTACGACTTGTGATCGCTTTGCAGTAACGGTTACGCATCAAAACAAAACATATAAAAACAAATAAATATAAAAAGTGCCTCAGTTAATAAAGGTTTGCAAACAATACTGCTTAATGCATAAGGTGACATTTCTGATGATGAATATAAGTGATTGCTACTTTTTGTTTGATAAAGAACCTCAAGCCATACCAAGTG
Organism: Anopheles darlingi; assembly: GCF_943734745.1. Lineage (NCBI taxonomy): Eukaryota > Metazoa > Arthropoda > Insecta > Diptera > Culicidae > Anopheles > Anopheles darlingi. The sequence continues at coordinate 73,534,271 of NC_064874.1, read as the reverse complement.
CGGGGTTTAGGAATCTTTTGTCAACCTTAAAAAAGGGAGCGATCAGTTGGATTAGGTATACGATCACTTGGATTGGTCGATATGCGCGTAAATGTCTTGCAATAAATTAGGAAAAACATCTGTTAATCATCTGTTTACTAATAAGTGTCAGTCGGAGAACATTTTTTAAAACATTCCGCAAACTGAAGCGTGACTGATCTTCATTTTATGCGCCAATTTTCTGCCTCTGCCCCGGGGATCGGATGTGTCGAATATTTTATCTTTTCATCTCGTCTTGTTTTAATAGGAATAATCTAACGAACTCCGGGAGATCTGAGGTGTTAGCGATAATAGGATCACGACGACGACTGAAATGAGCTGTATCACTTTCACATTGTGTCGATAAAATAAGAAGAAACACATAAGCTCCCCAAATCCAATAACGTTCAATTGGAAAACGGCAATTTTCTGCCACTCGAACGGACCCCATTCATTAACGCTTGCTTTTTATTTTTTGGTGCCTTTTTTGGGAGGAAAAATCGAATTAAATCGAATTGTGAAATGGATCCACCAATATCGTCAATAAAGACGGGGTACATTCACCGGTACACAAATGATGAACTTAAATGCTGATACATACTGCTCCTCTACCCTGTGCCACCGCCCATTAAATTCCCTTTTCAACGAGCGGAAAGCAATCCGAAAAACACTCGTTCACAAGGCTACTGGTGCAACCTGCATGTTTCCACCGTTGGCCCCACCAAAAAACACTGCAGTGTTGATGTTGATGACCTACTGGCCAGAATGTAAATTAGCATTTCTCGTCGAAGCCAACGGAGACCAACGAAAACCGCTGCCTGTGTTGTGTGACGCTACAGCCACCTTTCACCTCGATCTGTCATCGGCACATGTGGCTCTGTCAGGACAGAAACACGATGTTGCGACCAACCACCACCACCACCGGCCGAATGGGGCAAAAGCAAACGGAATCGAACCGATGGTTCCGTGATGGTAGTTTCGCGCTGTCAAAATACATCGCGACGCATCGCGGCCGCTGTCGGCAAAGGGTAACACAGCAGACGGAGTCAGCGGGACGGAGAGGATAGAGGAGGATAAATATATAAATTACTTCCTCCGCACTTGAGCCGGGGAAGCGGCAGCGAGCATCACACATTGCACGGATCACAACCGGACACACAGAGTCGCAGTCGGAGGCGCGGTGTGGTGTGGCCTTCACACGATGCCGGTGGCTGGATTTGTTTTAATTTATCCTTCGTCTTCTCCTCCTCCTCCTCCCCCTCAGGAGACACGCTCGAGCTGTCAACGGGTGGAAGGCGATAATGAGCATCGGCAGCAACGGCAGCAGCAGCAGCAGCATCGTCGCGATCGGTGGTCGTTGCGTCGGCATTGGCATCTACAAATGCCCCTCACCGTAGAAATCGAGCAAACCGTGTTTGTGAGACGACACGCAGACACACCAAATCACTCTCAACAGCCGCCGCCGGAAGACAAACGCTGAAGCAATGAGTGTGACTCTTTTCCAAAACGGAAGCCAAGCATCGCAACGCATCGATCACATATGCTGCTGCTGCTGCTGCTGCTGCTGCGGCCGCTCGTTTCACGGGTTCGTGGCAATTTCTCTTTTCTTCTCTCCGACCCGGCGGCGGCTGCTCCATTACTTATGAGGGACTGGCCGGAGCCGGCACGCTTATGTTGGTCTCGCACGCACATGCTACACCACCTCTGCAGCACACATCATATCGCGCCCGCGCGCCACCGATGTGTAACCGGGACATATGTGCAATGGCGCAGACACAGTCTGCAGCAGCGGCGCGCGCGCGTCATCACTGCATATCGATCCGACCCGACACGATGGGCATAAGCCCCCTGGGAGGGGAGCTACACACCAGGGTATGAAATCATAATCCAAATCAGTGCGACCATCGCGTCATCGGTTCCATCGAGGCGCACACTTGTGCTTGCTGATAAGCGGTAGCAGCAGCTGATGCCTTCGATAGTCGGAAGTTGACGCACCAGAAAACAGGCCATCGGATCGAAGATCCAGCAAAACAGTTTTCAAAACAGCACCTCCGCCACAGTGTATATGTAGGCCACAGCGCACGGTGCGCTAGGACATCGGGCTTCAGCGACAACAACAGCAACAGCCACCCAAGCTCTGTCAGCTCTGTCGCCCTTAGAAGGGTAGGGGCAGGATCAAAGGGCTGACGCGGAATCACAGAGGAGTACATAGTCAGCAACAGCAGCAGCGGCACGCAATGCAAGCTGAAAAGCGGAGGGAAAATGGAATGTTTAATGTTCATTTTTTCCGTGAATTCGTTTTCTCGCATTTAATTACCCTTTGAGTCACCTTTCGAGCGAGGCGAGCGCTCGTGTCATCGAAGTCACGCGCTCGGCTGATTACTGCTGCTGCTGCTGCTGCTGCTTCAGGCCCACAGAGGACACGCAATCGAGCATAAACGTAGCAGCATCGGGGATGCGACGCGACGCGACGCGACGCGCCACTGACCGCACTCTGGACACTGGTGTGTAAGGCTCCGGCAATAATCCGGAGACACATAATTGCCCATCCCAGGACCAACCAGTCCGGTCCAGTCCACTTCAGTCCAGTCCAGCGCACCGGCCAACAACAACAACAAGTGGTGAGCTCTAATGAATGGTGGCCGATTGCTGCGGTTCGCGTTCTGGCCAGACAGAAGCGACGACAACGACGACGATTCTTGGCGATCTCGCGCGGCCGATGAACCGACCAATGACCATACCCATGCCATGTACGAACGGTGGTCACAGTACCTCTTCCACAACAGTACTCTCCCCCTCCCCCACCCGTCAACAGTGCGTGTTTATGAGTGTGTTTGTGGCGGCGCGTGGTCGATAAACACGCCAAACGGGAAGTAACGACGGACACTACACACTGACTCTGGGCATCATGTCCAGGCTCTGCTCTGCTCCAGCCAGAACCAACCATGCGCGCACGCGGATCATGTATGTATGCGTGCGTGCGCGATGAAGACGATGATGATGATGAGGATCACCGATCACACCGTTCGCCGCTTCGTGGTTTGGCATATTTTTCCGGTTTTCACCGATCCACCGGTGGTCGATGGGGTCGATCGGTCGGTCGGTATCATTCAACCTGCCGCACAGCAACCCTGCTAGGATGATTTCGGAGTCTGATCATGCTGCTGCTGCTACGTCTGATGATGATTAGAATGGATGGATGCCCCCCGCCTGGTCTTTCGCTAATACACACATCACGCAACCAACAAAGAGTGCTGAAACGGTAGATGCTGCCGTTGCTGCTGCTGCAAAGGGGAGTAATATGTTGGAGTATTTATGCGGTGCGTGCGTTCGATGAGGGAGCATCTCGATGCGATGAGGCAGAGGCACAACAATCAAACAAGCCGCAACACAGCTTCTCTCTCTCTATCAATCTCTCTCTCTCTCTCGTTCGCTTGTTCCATTCCCCATATTCCTGGGGTTTCCTCCACATGATGGCTTGGTAAGCAACCGCTCCTCTTGTTGCTGGTGCGTCTGGATACGCGAGTAAGTGGTAGTGGTGGCAGTGGGGGCTCTCGCTGTAATTGCTGGTCTTAATTGTGGTCAGCGCATTTAGGTTCTCGTGGTGGGCCAGGGAGAGTTCGTGCACGAACCGCTTCCGGTACGGCAATGGTTTGTGGGGAATAAGGAGGGGAAAGAGAGCCAGAAGTTCTAATGGAAATCCCTGTTACAAACACTTTGCCGTGATGCACGCACGCGATGTATGTTGTTATGATTCTCTCTCACAAGGATTCTACAAACAATTGTTTAGAAGGAGCAACATTTTCAAATATGGAGAACATGAGAGGTGTGTTATCGAATGAACTGCCTAGAAACAGTTCAGATTCCGTTGCTCCCTCCTCCTCTCTATGACTGCTCTACATCTCAATCTCAAACTTTGTCGATCCCTTTCACTTCGAACTTTCGACAAACGATCGCGATCGCCACCGTTATCGATCATGCTCTGACTGCCGCTGCCGCTGGTTTGCGACCGATCGACCGAGTCTCGGCGCGAAGAGGTTCGCGTAGCTATTTTCAGCCACCGGCACCAACCCTAAAACTGGCCCCCGGTGTCGGTGTGGGGGGTATTATAGAGCATTAGAAACCACCACACCAATCCACACCCCTTCTTTCGTCCCCACCATTTAGCCTCATACCAACGGAAACAGTAGCGGACACATGTGACCAAACCGTGTGTTTGGGAAACAAACAATGCAGGAGACGGTCTTAAATGGTAATTTAAGTTAAAGAAATTGAAATTCAATACTTCTCCATGGTTCAAATGCTCTCGAATGATCTTAGCCAACAAAATTATACGTTTTCAATTGAATATCGAATGTAGAAAATTGCAAAAATTACAAAAAGATTGTTGATCTACAAATACTATAAAATGACGATAATTAAGGCTTACTGTCAACATCCTCCATTATAAAGGATATCGTAGTTTTGTAGCTCGAGAGAAGCCATACGAAACTTAAGACAGGGGGATCTGAAGCCCATTAGTACATAAACAAATGAAGATGTGGCTCTATCTGTATTTAAATATGTTTTGAAGATCAAGAGACTCCATTATTTCGAAAAAATGAAATATAATGGACTATGTCCATGCAAAACAAGCACTTTGCCAGTTTAAGAGACCACTTGAGAGGAATTTGACGACAAGATATCAAATCTTACCCGGCAAAACCTCTCCAAAAAGACATATTATATTTCCTGGTCGCTTTTGTTACCGACTGTACATTCACCTTCGATTTGTACTGGGTGTGGTGCAGCGGTTGAGGCGGTTACTGAACGTTACTGTATACTGTTCAGTAACCCTCGCTCCACCGTCGACGAAACCAGCACCACTACTGTTCGAATCGAATTCATTTGCAAAATATTTTCAGAAGCCAGAAAGGGAAAAATTGAGAAAAACAAGAAGATGGCAGTTGAAAACAGCAACGGCCAGCCCGATGGCCAGTCTGGAAACGCCTCGTGATGATTATTTTAATGGAATCACACACATCTCACTCTCCATCTCTTCGCTTCCACCAATTGCTCTCTTCTCTGTTTCTTCATTTCGTTTCGCTTCTTTTTTTTTCTTTCGATCTATCATTTGTTCGCATTTTTTGTTAACCAACCCCCATAGAGAGTAATGTACGATACACGCTGATCACCAACCAGCCAGCCAGCCAGCCAGCCAGTGTTGTGTGGTTCGGCGGTTTCGCGTGATCCACTCCCACTCTACCGACGACTGTCACACCCCATGATAACCCATCCCCGACGCGAACCCAACAAAGCACCGGACCAGATGATCATCGTACAGCGGAGGAAGTGCAGTGCAGACACACTAACACATTCACGCACAACGCACGCACCTTTCATCCCCCCCCCCTCCCCTTACGACGTGCATAGCGACGCATTGGTGCATTGTCGAGAATATGTGCACCCAAGAGGCAGCCAACAGAGTTGATTGACCGGCTCGGTTCCGATCGGCAGTGCGCTTGTGTGCGCTTGTGCTTGATGATATCCCCATCAACGGAGGCGGCGACCTTCGAGGTGCACAGCAGTATGTGTTTGTGTGTGTCTGTGTGTCTGTGTGCTGCGGTTGGGGCCGGTAAAAAACAACAAAAAGAACCCGAACTTCTGGTGTCGCAGCACCGGCAAAGATACTCTGAGGGGTCGCAGAGCACACGCAGAAGGGTTATGGAAGCGATCAACCACCACCCTAAACACACTCACACACCCGCAGCCATGTGTGTGTAGTGCATTCTCTTCCTCATACACGCAACCGCCGGACTGGCTGGCGCTGGAATCGCCGAAAGAAGTTGATGGAATGAACAGCGAACAGTGATCATCATCCTGCGCGAAGTAGCAAGCATCATCGATCAATGTTCTGCGGGGTGCTGGGGCTTCGGCGTTTTTTTTTTTTTTTTTTGTGGTTGCTTGGATGCTCTAAACAAACATCAGCAGCCCATCACTGAAAGCTGACCTGGGACCAGGAAGACGGGCAGCATCGAAGCAACACCCAGGCAAAGAACAACACCCAGCAACACCATGAAAATCACACACACACACATACAATCGAGTGAGCGAGAAAGAGGAACGCGTGACCTCTCCCGGCACCAGCAGCACCAGCAGCAGCGGGTACACGCAAATGAGATGAGACCGATGAAGACGAAGAAGATGGAAGACAGATCAAGCGAAAGGCCCTCCTTGCGCCTCTCAAAAAACAGATTCAAGAATGAGTTTTGGAGGCGAAAGAAAACAAACAGAACCTACAAGCCCTTGGGGGTAGTGTAGAGCGGGGTGCTTTCCATCGGTCCCTAGAGCTCGAACGCTTGATCGTTTCCTCACATTCTCGATCGATCGATTGCTGTGTTCTGAAGATTAAATATGTTGCTCGCTGTGTTGATCCGAAGTAGGCCAAATGATGCATGGTGGAGGAAATGAAGAGCGTCTTCGACAATAGATAAGTCTCGAGGGATATCTAATTTTGCTGCAGATCTAGAGAAATGCTTTCCACCATATATCCTTAGCATGACCCCAATCAAATCGATATACCAGATGTATAACCTTAAATCCGTTGTTTGCTTCTAGATGAGCTTATCGAGCAAATTAGGCTTTCATCGACATGCGATACTGTTATTTGCCAGGGTTCGACACCTGTTTACGTAAATCAATGCAAGTCATAAGTGACTCCCTGCAGTACTTACATCATAGACCCCGGCGAGCGCGGCTCGACGACGGTCCTGCTTGGCTTGGTGTATATCCTTCACGACGGTGTCCTCGGAGCTCCAGTTTTCAGGTGCGCTTTGTTTGTGTACCCCGGGGTTAGGCCAAAGTTTTTCCAGGTGGCACAGGAGCACGGAGCGCGCCGCTCAGGGTACGATATCGAAAAGGAACTTTCGAATAAGAAAAAAAACACTCTAGCACACACGCACGAAGCACAACGCACAACGCACTCTTGGATTTGACTATTTGCCTGGCGCCCTCCTCGGAGGAAGGAAAACGGCGATGAAGACAAAAAGTTGACCGAATTTTCAACAAAACTTTCGCCTAAACACACACACACACGCACACATACGGTGGAACTCGCGCGTACACACAAGGCAGGCTGGAAAAGGATATCTTTTCCCGAGCAGCGCGATTCCAGCACGACGGTCGATTTTTCACTGAGAAAGATGCGTGAACTCAACAAACACAGCACACACACACACACTACACTACGGCGTCGCGGCCTTCTGAGGAACGAAAGGAAAGATTTTCTTTTAAATCAGGATGCCTGCTACGCTCCGATGCACCGAGCATTTCTTCTTGGCAGGACCACCTTGGCGGCCGTACACACGCGCACAGGACACTTTTCAGGCGCAACAATTATCCGGGGAAATCCTGGAGCCAGGTGTGCGTGAGCCCGTTTAGGTACGAGCCCAGAGGTGAGGAGCTTTTAACTTGTTGTTGGAGGTTGCTGGTGCAGGTTTTGTGAATGGGAATTTTGTTGTTGCTGCTGCGAGACTTTTCCACCAACCCCCATCTGCTCCTCTTCGTGCTCGGTCCTCGCTGCGCGCTGGTCAGTCGATTTTTTCCAGAATGCGTTTCCGCGGTGCACTTTACCACACTTCGCTACCCACCGTTTTTTTTTTTTTCGTTTCCGTCGAACGAACACACGCACACACACACACGCTCAAATTACACGCAGAAGTGTGCGTGTATGAGGTGGTGCTGCAGCATAATTTGAGGGTTTTTTCTGCGGTGCTGCTGCTGGTCCAGGAAAAGAACCACTTCGAATCCGTGGGGGAACTTCTGCACGACCCCGTTTCCGTTTTAGTGCGGGGCGTTCGCTCTCGTCGTCGTTCGTGGTCACTCCATGGATCGCCTCGGATCTGCGCTGCACCGCACCAGCCTCCTTTTTCGTTTCCTGCTGTTTTCCACCACACTAACCACCACTGCCACTGCAGCAAATTTACAGGAACGTTTCGGGCTCGAAATGTCTTTCTGGCAGTATTCATGCACTTTTGACAGTTCTTTTCCAGCAAATATTTGAGCACGGATTTTCATCAAAATTTTCAAGAGGAAGAAACGAATAAAAAATATTCTTTGAGGAAGAGAATAGAAATGGTCTTCTTTTCTGCAAATCAAATCGGAACATTTCCTTAACCGACAAGCGAAAGTGAACATTCGGCGGTATTATCTACTCGAATTCGAGTAGCGCTTCGTCGGTTCCGGCGCGAAATGTCAAATCCGATGTCGCCGAAAACCAAAAAAAAATCAAAAGCCGTGGCCAGACGAAGCATGAATGAAAAAATTACTGCCAAAAAGTTTCAAAGTTTTATTTCATTAAACGCGCGTTTTAACTAAGTTTTTGGGGGTGTTGGGAGTTGAATTCACGAGCCTTCGATCATGTCGGATGGTGAAGATTCGCTGGAAGAAAAATTGCGCAAGTTTCGCATGTGGAAGGTAAGCCGGAACGCGCCAGACCAAATGACCGGTTTACGAACTGCTCTGCCCCTTTTTTCAGGAAGCAGAAGACGGCGGCTCCTCGTACAGTTTTCCAAAGAAAAACGACGTAAGCATCTCGAACCGCAACGAACCAACATCATCGGCCAGCATGAGCGGCCGCGGGCGTCCACCAGGACATCTGCGAGGGCGCGCAATCGGTATGTTCTACCGGAATCAAGCCCGTCGAAGGCAAGGCGAATCTTCACAGGAATCGTTTGAGGGCGGTGGCCGTGGACGCGGCAAACGGTATGATCGTCAGGCTCTGCAGAGCCAGAAACTACAAGAAAGGGCCAGCTACGAAGCGAATTCGTCGGGTAGTGCAGGGCGCTTCCGCCGATTTCAGGATAAGCGTGATGCATCACTCGAGGATGATGAGGCCGAGGCACCACCACCGGGTTTGCGTGGCCGGGAGCTTGGTCTTTTCTACCGGGATCGTCAAACGGCCAAGAAACGACGCAGCGAGAAGCGCAATGCCGTCGATATTACGATTCCAGCGTTCCAAATCCAGCAAATACGTACGCAGCTACAGTTGGACGACGGGCGTGACCAGGAAGGCAACTCGATTTTCCGGGATTTTGTCGAAAACGAAAACATCCGTTCCGTGTTCCGGAATGAGTATCTGCGCGTGATCACGAAAACGCTCGAAGAGGTACTGCGAGAAGAGAGTGGTAAGGTGGAACCACCGGATTCCACCCCGACACGGCTCGATGAGGAACTGTACGAAGAGTTTGAACGTAGCGACCGTTCGACGCATCGGTTGTGTGAGTTTCGTCGGAAGCTCCCGGCGTACGCTTCACGATCTGAGGTGCTGGATATGATCGAGCGACATCAGGTGATACTGGTGAAGGGCGAAACGGGTAGCGGAAAGACGACGCAAGTTCCACAGTACATTCTCGAGGAAGCCTCATTACGGATGGCAGGCAGTCGGTGCCGGGTACTCTGTACCCAACCCCGGCGTATCTCCGCTATCACGCTTGCACGCCGTGTAGCGGAGGAACGCAGCGAACGTTTAGGCCGATCGGTAGGCTACCAGATACGCCTCGAAGCCGAACGGCCACGGACGAATGGTGGTAGCATCATGTTCTGCACGACCGGAATCGTTCTGACGATCATGCAATCCGATCCCTTGCTGCGCGAATACTCACATCTCGTGCTGGATGAGATACACGAGCGGGACGTCATCACGGATTTACTGTTGGCCATCATAAGAATGGTGCTGCCCTACCGGAAGGACCTAAGGGTCATACTCATGAGTGCCACGTTAACAGCAGAAACCTTCTCCGCGTACTTTAACAACTGCCCGATGGTTGAAATACGTGGCATCACATTTCCGGTGCGCGAATACTATCTGGAGGATGTGTTGAAGGAACTGAAGTACTATAGCTTCGAGGATAAGGGGTCGGGTCGTGCACCACGAGACCGTAAGGGAGCGGCCCAAAAAGGGGGAGATCAATTCTATGATATGATCGAAGCGTATGTCGATGAAATTCGAAATCACTATCCGGCGCCCGTTGTCCGCGCTTTATGCAGTCCTGGAAGTGAGAGCCATCAGAACGATTTAATCGTGGAGCTACTGTACTACATCACCTACGCCAAACCGGACGGTGCCATTCTGGTGTTTCTTCCGAGCGTGATGCAAATATCGGATATCTTCAAGCTGATCCACGATCACCCCCAGCTATCCAAGGCTCGGCTCGCCGTCTATCCGCTGCATTCCAAAATACCAACAGCGGAACAGACGGCCGTATTCGATCGTCCACCAGCCGGTACACGTAAGATCATTCTGTCCACCAACATTGCCGAAACGTCCATCACCATCGACGATGTCGTCTACGTCGTCAATGCCGGACGACATAAGCTGAACATGTACGAAAACGGTGTATCGGCACTGCGGGATGAGTGGATCTCGCTCTCGAACGAAATCCAACGCAAAGGTCGGGCCGGACGTGTGCAGGAAGGCATCTGCTATCATCTGTACAGCCGCGGGAGAAGGCGTACCTTTTTGGAGAATGTACCACCGGAGATTCTGCGCGTAGCGCTTGATGAGGTCATTCTAAACATTAAAATCCTTCGGTTGGGAGAAGCACGTACCTTCATGGATCGCTTGCTAGACAAACCGTCCGAGGAGGTTATCGAAGAGTCATTACAATTACTCAATCGCTTGAATGCGATCGACGATGATCAAAAGCTAACACCACTCGGGTACCATCTGGCCCGGCTACCGATGGATCCACGTACCGGCAAGATGGTACTGCTGGCGAGTATCTTCAGCTGTGTCGATCCGATCACCTCGATCGCCGCTAGCCTGTCGTTCAAGAACGCATTCTATAAACCGCTCGGTAAGGAAAAGGAAGTGGATCGTATACGGCGCCGGTTTGCGGATGGTATTGCTAGCGATCACATCATGCTGGCACGCGTGATCGATGAATGGCGCGGACAGTCGAACCGTGCCGGCTTTTGCCATCGAAACTTTCTCAACAATGCTACGCTCCAACAGCTGAGCAATATGAAGCGCCAGTTTTGCGAGTATTTGCACGGTGCCCGGTTCCTGCCGTCGATCGGTTGCGATGCACCGGAGAACAATCGGCATACGGGTAGCAACGAGCTGCTGGTGGCGATCGTTGGAGCAGGCCTCTACCCGAATGTGGCGTTCGTTCGAAAGGTCATTCGATCGCGCAACAGTCCGGATGGGCGTGCTATCCTGAGCATCGAAGGGCAAGGCCGGGCCGAAATCCATCCATCGTCGGTCAATGGTAACCGGGGAATCTTTCATTCAAAGTAAGCCGTCACAGTAAGCGGAGCATCGGGCTGGTTTAACGATTAATCATTTTGTGTTTCCACTTTGGCATCAGTTTCGTGGTTTACTACGATATGCAGAAGCTGTCGGCGTTGACCATCTTCGATACGACGGTAGTGAATCCGTTTCCCTTGCTGTTCTTTGGTGATAACCACGTTGAAACGGAGGATGACCACGAGCTTATCTCAATAGCCGGTCACTACTGGTTAGTTGGGACTGAAACGATGGCACAAGCCGTTAGTTAACCCATACTGTTGCTGAAGCATTTACTTTCTGCCTTACCTTTACAGCCTCAAATGTGATAAAGAGACGTACCGCTTGATACAGGATCTTCGCAATGGATTCAATCTATTTCTGCAGAAGAAAATCTGTGAACCGTCACCGGTCGACTGGAACGCTCGGGAGGGCGATCTGTTACGGTATGCTCATGAAGATGAAAATCTAAAAAAATGCAAAATAAATTGTTCCGTTTCCGCTCTCTTTTTCTCTGCAAAGTGCTATCATAAAACTGATAACCATCGATTGCAAGTACGACGACCACTTCGATGATGATGATCCAGCATATGGTAACGAGTAGGGATACTAGATGGATTATAGTGCAACTGGAAAATTGAAGCAAAACCAAAGCAAAAGAAAGTCGAAGGGAATGGGGCGCCTCAACAATATTTCAATTTCAGCAGTTGATGGCAGATTTCGATCGTTTTTTTTTGTTGTTGAATAAAATAAAAAAATATGCAAACTCTTGTCGTCAAAAGTGGTTTTATTTTTGATCGATTTTTACTTTTTTTCCTTCGTGTGTGTGCGTGTAGAAATTGAACCGGTTATTTGCACCGAGGAGGATTTTTTAACCGATTGCGCCATTTTGTGACCAGGACGATCCACATGGGCCAGCTTGGAATCGTTCAAGTGATTTAGCACTGTTTGGTGAAGATTTGTCGTCGAGAAAGTAAGCAAAATGGTAAGATTAGGCCCTTTTCTCGTTTAATCGACTACGGGTAGTGTAATTACGTGTTTGCTCCATGCCTCAGGAATCGGAAAGTCCTCCGTCTCCTGGACCTGTTGACGAGAGTGCCGAACATAAGTCGGAAATCGTTGCGGAAGAAACAAGTCTACTAGATTTGTTAGTGGCTTTGAGTTCAATCGATGTAGACTCCAAACCAGCTTGCACATCTTCATTGGCCAGCAGCAATGGTAAGGCTGTGGAAGCCACAATAAATGAAGGCAATGGCAGCAAGGTAATGAGCCACACGCGCACCGCACGCGTACTCTTTGATTTTTGAGGTTAATTTTGCGTTTCATCGTAGAATTCGACGACGAACTCGGGTGAGCGCAAAAATTATGCGCCGGAACATCCAGCCTTGGAAAAATTGGAAAGCGTCCTCGATGAGGACGAAGGCTACTTCGATGAGAAACTGCGCAATGAAAACGAAACTGCGAAGGCTCCTGAGCAAATCTGTGCAACGGTAACGGAGCGTGCCAATCGCAGCAAAATTTGGAAAAATGATTCGAAACATAAAAGAATATCTTCTTCTTTTTCATCTTCACAGCCTCCGGATCCGCTATCGTCAACGAGCGCTAAAGCATCCAAAGCTAAAGCATTTAAAGCATCTAAAGCTAAAACAGTGGGTTTGACGACCAGAGAAACTCCAAGCAAAGTGTGTTTGGAGAAATCTGAACAAAGAACCAGCCGCGTTCCATCCACTCGAAAGCGTCAAAGCGGTATTTGTAATGAGTTTTCAATTCCCGCCTCGGTTATTTCTAAAATACGGGAGTCCTGGAAAGTAGATGAACAGCAGGCACAGAACCGTCTAGAAGAAAGTTTGAAGCTTGAATATTTTCGTTCTATGTTCGCTGATGCTGATGCAGACCAGGCCGAGCACACAGCTGAAGCGATGTTACAAACAGAATCGCTTCGAAAGGCCAAGGGTATACAGCGATCGACTCAATTAGATCGCAAGTTAAGCAAGACGACTCTTCGTCTGAAGGGTTCGTCCCATGGTTTAAACGAATTTCGCCAAAAACTCCCTGCGCTCGCATTGCGGTCTGAGATTCTCGATAAGATTAAGCAGAGTCAGGTGTTACTGGTGAAGGGCGAAACTGGAAGCGGAAAGACTACCCAAATCCCGCAGTACATTCTGGAGGAAGCCTCATCACGCGGAGAAGGCAGTGGCTGCCGCATCATATGCACACAACCTCGCCGTATCTCAGCAATTTCGCTCGCGAAGCGTGTGGCGAAAGAACGCGGTGAACCAATGGGTCAATCGATTGGCTACCAGGTACGGTTGGACTCGGTCAAACCACGGAAGCAGGGCGGAAGCATTTTGTTTTGTACGACCGGTGTGGTACTGGCGTTTATGCAATCTGACCCCTTACTGCGCGAATACTCACACCTCGTACTGGATGAGATACACGAGCGGGACGTCATCACGGATTTACTGTTGGCCATCATAAGAATGGTGCTGCCCTACCGGAAGGATCTAAGGGTCATACTCATGAGTGCGACTTTAACAGCAGAAACCTTCTCCGCGTATTTCAACAACTGCCCGGTGGTAGAAATTCGTGGCATAACCTTTCCGGTGCGCGAGTACTATCTGGAGGATGTGTTGAAGGAACTGAATTGGCACACATTTGATGTGGCAAACATACAACCTGCCGTGGCCGAGGAATACATTCATATGATTTCGCGCTATTTACCAGAGATACAACACAAGTACCCCAAACACGTTCTTAAAGCCTTACGACTCCCGGCGAGTGAATACAAACAGTATAGCCTGTTGGTCGCGCTGCTGTACCATATTTCATGCTCGCAGCCTGATGGGGCTATTTTGGTATTTCTTCCGACAGTAGATCAAATCAGCCGGATTCACCGGATGATCCACGAGCATCCATTGCTGAGCGAGATCGATATGGTCGTTCATATGTTGCACTCTAAACTATCGAGCAAAGAGCAACAGCAGGTGTTTGTACAGCCGCCACTCGGTACGCGCAAGATCATCCTGGCCACCAACATTGCTGAAACATCCATCACAATCGATGATGTGGTGTACGTCGTCAATACAGGCCGCCATATGATTAACGTTATGATTGGCAACACCTGTGGGCTGTTGGACCAGTGGATTTCCAAATCAAACGAAGTTCAACGTAAAGGACGTGCTGGACGTGTCCAGCCAGGCACCTGCTATCATCTGTACAGCCGTGGACGGATGCGCACTTTTACAGAAAATGTTCCACCGGAGATCTTGCGTATAGTACTTGATGAGGTAATCCTGCATATTAAAGTCCTTCGCTTGGGAGAAGCGCGTACGTTCATGGCTCGCTTGCTAGACAAACCGTCCGAAGAGGTAATCGAAAACTCGTTGCGCCTGCTCACTCGGATGAAGGCTATCGACCATGATCAGCGCCTAACGCCCCTCGGTTTCCAACTAGCCCAATTAGGGATGCATCCCACTGTTGGCAAGATGATACTGCTGGCGAGCATCTTAGGGTGTATCGATCCGATTACATCGATTGCGGCCACCCTATCATTCAAGGATCCGTTTGTCAAATCGCTTAACCAGAATGAGGAAGAGAAGGAAATCCAAACTCGGAAGTGGTTCGCCGACAATACTGCCAGTGATCATATAATGCTAGCGAACGTCATCGCGAGATGGCGAACTCATCGAAATCCAGCGTCGTTTTGTAAACATAATGCGTTGAACCGCGAAACACTAAAACGACTAGTGGAAGATAAAAACCACATTTGTCGGCATCTTTGCCAGAGACGGATTGTAACATCAGACGATTGTCAGGCGCCGGCCAACAACGTTAATGCCACTAATATGGATCTGCTGAACGGAATCATAGCCGGAGGACTATGCACTAACATAGTCAATCTAACTAGAACCTCCGGCGCCGCTTATCGCTGGTGTATGGACGGAAAACAGGTCCGCGTGGATAATATGTCTGTTAATGGTGTACAATCGTTCGTACATTCACGGTATGTATTGAGGAAGCAATCACATTGTTCGGCTGATATGCCTGAAATTGATCCTTTTTTCTTATGTTGCCCATTTTATGTTCGATACAGTTACATGGTTTATCAAAACATGCTTGTTTTGAGAAATAGTCCTATAATCTCTGTGACCACCATCGTGAGCCCATTGTCATTATTTTTTTTCGGGGACAACATCCACGGAATGAAAAAATCGGGCAAAATTAAGATCACAATTGGCGGTCAATTTGGGTTTGTAGCCTTAATACTCGTTTAAAACACTTCTAAATGTAATTTAGTAAAATCTAAACCTATTCCCCTTCATATTGTATCGTAGCTTCAATTGTAATCTCGAAACATACCGTTTGATCGAGGATTTGCGCCAGGCATTCGATGGTCTGCTGACAAGAAAGCTGACCATCCCGTCTCCCATCGATTGGTCTTCGGCGGATGGAGCATTGCTGCGGTGCGTTCCTTAAGCAACTAACCCTTTCACACTAACAGGTTACTCATTCATCCTATTTATCTTCCTTTAGTGCTATTGTAGAACTGCTCACGTGTAACTTCGACACCAATGAGACAAAACCAAAAAACTCCTGACAAACGACATCAATTGGCAGGAAATGAACCGGAACACAGACTTACTAGTTTGTGCTTCACATTTTCTCAATATAGAATCCTATCCATCAAACATATAACATTATATTTACGTGCCAGTAGGACTCGTGTTCGCGGTTTTTGTGCGAATCAAAACTAGTTACTAGTACGTGTGTGCATTTGAGTAAACGCGGTGACAACATTGCATACATACTTTGCATTTAATTTTTGACAAAGAACTTTAATTCAAAGGTTTTTCCCTCCGGAAGACATGGATATTGAAATAAATCGAAACGAACGATGCGGAACTATAGTTCCTTGAGGTAGGTTTTTGTGGTACATTTTTGAAGAAAGAAATAAAAACTGTTGAGTATGCACTTTATCAACCCGGTGCCAGCTATATCATAGACTTCCTATACGAACGGTTAACTGTACGATAACGTTAAGCATATTTTGACATTTGAGTTAAAGTTATCGATATTGTCAAAAAATAATCCGAAAGATCTCTGTTTTATAAATTGAATGATTGTTGAAATAGGGGCATCAGTTATCGCAAACGCAAAAACGTGGCTACATAGAATATGGTTACTCTTTCGTGGATCATTTTGGTAATTGTTCGTTCCATAAATCATTTTAACGGGAAACAATACATTCTTTTCACTTAAGATGGGTGGACAGAAGAACATATTTTGAACCCCCTTACGAAACTTTAACCCAAAACGCTAAAATCTTCATTGTGAAATGCAACAGTTTGATAGAACGTTACGCGTACAAGTTAAGTGAGTTAAGTTAATACCTAAACGTGTGTGGTGGCCGCTTTGGTATTTATGTTGCAGGTGGTCGTTGGCCGTGGTTCGGCCGGACCGGCATCTACCGCGGACACGGTGACTTCGTCTTTCTGGAGTGCGTAACCTATGATCTGCTGCTCGGCATTGCCATCGCTAATGGTAAGTTCTTGCGTGCCACGTGGTTGAAAATGTGGCCAGCAAGCATCTTCACGGAACTGAATTCTAAACTCCGGTCGTTCCAATCAATTTGGTAGCAGCAGCAGTAGCAGCGAAGTCAGCGAACGTTCCGCATCGTATCTATTATAAAGCTAATAACCATCGATTGCAAGTACGACGACCATTTGGATGATGATCCAGCATATGGTAACGAGTAGGGATACTAGATGGATTGGTAAAAAACCAAAACATACACCTCAACCGATTCAAATAATTTTAGCGGTTATCCATTTCAAAATTTTGCCGTTAGAAAATCGATAGAATGAGCTGGACACAGAAATACTTGTGGAAAGTGGAGGAGGGGTGGGGAGGGAGCGAGTACATACCTAGTATATCGCATGTACCTTTCCCCGTCCCTTCCAGATAGATAAAAAGATGATTTAGACATAATAATTGTCCCAAAAACATACACACCTTTTCAGTTAAATATCTTTAAAAAGTACATTATAAACGTTAAATAGTGCTATTACGGAAGAGGGGAGGGGGATGCCATTACATTTTCACTGTCGAAAGATAATATTTGGGAAGTTTTTCGCACCATAAATTTATTTAATCTCATGTTTAAGGTTCTTGTTCATTCTACTGGTTATTTAACGGCCAAATTTTGAAATGTTCAGCCCCTAAATGTATGCAATTAGAATCGGTTAGCCTACCGAATCGGTTGAGGTGTATATATTGGTTTTTTACCGATGGATTATAGTGCAACTGGAAAATTGAAGTAAAACCAAATAAAAAAAAAAGTCGAAGGGGATGGGGCGCCTCAACAATATTTCAATTTCAGCAGTTGATGGCAGATTTCGATCGGGTAAAAAACCAATATATACACCTCAACCGATTCGGTAGGCTAACCGATTCTAATTGCATACATTTAGGGGCCGAACATTTCAAAATTTGGCCGTTAAATAACCAGTGGGTAAAAAACCAAAACATACACCTCAACCGATTCAAATAATTTTAGCGGTTATCCATTTCAAAATTTTGCCGTTAGATAACCATAGAATGAGCCGGACACAGAAATACATGTGGAAAGTGCAGGAGGGGTGGGGGAGGGAGCGAGTACATACCTAGTACATCGCTTGTACCTTCCCCCGTCCCTTCCAGATGGATAAAAGATGATTTAGACATAATAATTGTCCCAAAACCATACACACCTTTTCAGTTAAATATCTTTGAAAAATACATTATAAACGTTAAATAGTGCTACTACGGAAGAGGGAAGGAAGATGCCATTACATTTTCACTGTCGAAAGATAATATTTGGGTAGTTTTTCGCACCATAAATTGATTTAATCTCATGTTTAAGGTTCTTGTTCATTCCACTGGTTATTTAACGGCCAAATTTTGAAATGTTCGGCCCCTAAATGTATGCAATTAGAATCGGTTAGCCTACCGAATCGGTTGAGGTGTATATATTGGTTTTTTACCAACCAGTGGAATGAACAAGAACCTTAAACATGAGATTAAATCAATTTATGGTGCGAAAAACTTCCCAAATATTATCTTTCAACAGTGAAAATGTAATGGCATCCCCCTCCCTTCTTCCGTAATAGCACTATTCAACGTTTATAATGTATTTTTTAAAGATATTTAACTGAAAAGGTGTGTATGTTTTTGGGACAATTATTATGTCTAAATCATCTTTTTATCTATCTGGAAGGGACGGGGGAAGGTACAAGCCATGTACTAGGTATGTACTCGCTCCCTCCCCACCCCTCCTCCACTTTCCACATGTATTTCTGTGTCCGGCTCATTCTATCGGTTATCTAACGGCAAATTTTTGAAATGGATAACCGCAAAAAATATTTGAATCGGTTGAGGTGTATGTTTTGGTTTTTTACCTTCGATCGTTTTTTTTTTTGTTTTTGAATAAAATAAAAAAATATGCAAACTCTTGTCGTCAAAAGTGGTTTTATTTTTGATCGATTTTTAGTTTTTTGCTTTCGTGTGTGTGCGTGTAGAAATTGAACCGGTTATTTGCACCGAGGACGATTTTTTAACCGATTGCGCCATTTTGTGACCAGGACGATCCACATGGGCCAGCTTGGAATCGTTCAAGTGATTTAGCACTGTTTGGTGAAGATTTGTCGTCGAGAAAGTAAGCAAAATGGTAAGATTAGGCCCTTTTCTCGTTTAATCGACTACGGGTAGTGTAATTACGTGTTTCCTCCATGCCTCAGGAATCGGAAAGTCCTCCGTCTCCTGGACCTGTTGACGAGAGTGCCGAACATAAATCGGAAATCGTTGCGGAAGAAACATGTCTAGATTCTTTAGTGGCTTTGGGTTCAATCGATGTAGACTCCAAACCAGTTTGCACATCTTTATTGGCCAGCAGCAATGGTGAGGCTGTGGAAGCCAAAATAAGTGAAGTCAATGGCAGCAAGGTAATGAGCCACACGCGCACCGCACACGTGCTCTTTGATTTTTGAGGTTAATTTTGCGTTTCATCGTAGGATTCGACGACGAACTCGGGTGTGGGCGAAAATTATGTGCCGGAACATTCAGGTTCGGAAAAATTGGAAAGCGCTCTCGATGAGAGCGAAGGCAACCGCGATGAGAAACTCCGCAATGCAAACGAATCGGCGAAGGCTCCTGAGCAAATCTGTGCAACGGTAAAGACCATGCCAATCGCAGCAAACTTTGGAAAAATGATTCGAAACATAAAAGAATATATGCTTCTTCTTAACAGCGTCCGGATTCGCTAGCATCGACGAGTGGTAAAGGAACGCCAGTGGGTTCGACGACAAGAGCAACTCCAAGCAAGGTGTGTTTGAAGAATTCCAAACCTATACCTGTTGCTGCAACTCGAAAGCGTGCAAGTGCAATGCGCACCAAATTTTCAATTCCCGCATCAGATATTTCGAAAATACGTGGCGATTGGCAAGTCAGTAAGCTGCAGCCCAAAAAAAGCCTGGAAGACTTTCTGAAACTGGAGGAGTGTCGATCGAAATTTGACGATAATTATGTTACCCAGATCTATAACACAGCGGATGAGATGCTCAGAAGAGAATCCCTGCGAAGGGTGAAGGCTATAATACCAGCACCTCAACTAGATCGCAGGTTATTCGCAGAGACTCATCGTCTAGAGAGTTCGACGCATCGTTTAAGTGAATTTCGTCGCAAGCTCCCAGCGTTCGCATTACGTGCCGAGCTGCTGGGTAAAATGAAGGAGAACAGAGTTATACTTGTTAAGGGCGAAACGGGAAGCGGAAAGACTACCCAGATCCCGCAGTATATTCTCGAGGAAGCCTCGGCACGTGGAAAAGGCAGTAGTTGCCGCATCATATGCACGCAGCCTCGCCGTATCTCAGCAATTTCGCTCGCGAAGCGTGTGGCGAAAGAACGCGGTGAACCAATGGGTCAATCGATTGGCTACCAGGTACGGTTGGACTCGGTCAAACCACGGAAGCAGGGCGGAAGCATTTTGTTTTGTACGACCGGTGTGGTACTGGCGTTTATGCAATCTGACCCCTTACTGCGCGAATACTCACATCTCGTGCTGGATGAGATACACGATCGTGACGTGAACACCGATTTGCTGGTGGCTATCGTACGAATGGTTCTACCTTTTCGAAAGGATCTTCGAGTCGTACTCATGAGTGCGACTTTAACAGCAGAAACCTTTTCTGCTTACTTCGATGGCTGCCCAATAGTACAGATCAGTGGCGTAACTTTTCCGGTGCGCGAGTATTATCTTGAGGACGTGTTGAAAGAACTAAAATTTTACCAATTTGACACGCATCAAATACCGATTGCGATGGACATTGAATATCGGGAAATGTTATCTCGCTATATTGCCGAGATCCGATACAATTATCCTCTAGAGGTTATTTATGCCCTGCGGCGCCCGGAAAGTGAATGCAAACAACATACCCTGTTGGTCGAGCTTCTCCGCCATATATCCTGTTCGCAGCCGGACGGCGCCATACTAGTGTTTCTACCAAGCGTAGAGCAAATAACTCTTATCCGCCAGAAGATCTATAAGCATCCATTGCTGAGCGAGATCGACTTGGTCGTTCACGTGTTGTACTCAAAATTATCTGGTGAGGAGCAACGGCAGGCGTTTGTTAAGCCGCCGCTCGGTACGCGCAAGATCATTTTGGCCACCAACATTGCCGAAACGTCCATCACAATCGATGATGTGGTATATGTGATTAACACAGGACGCCATGTGGTTAACGTTATGACTGCCAACGGCTTGGAGCTGAAAGATGAATGGATTTCAAAATCAAACGAAGTTCAACGTAAAGGTCGTGCCGGACGCGTTCAGGAAGGTATCTGCTATCATCTGTACAGTCGCGCTCGTATGCGCACTTTTAAGGAAAATGTACCACCGGAGATTTTGCGCATAGCGCTCGAAGAGGTTATTCTGCAGATCAAGCTCCTGCGCCTGGGAGAGCTACGCAGCTTCATGGATCGGCTGATGGATAAACCGACCGATGAAGTGATTAAAGCGGCGCTGAAGTTGCTCAACCGTTTAAATGCGATCGACGATAATCAGCACCTAACGCTCCTCGGTTCCCATCTAGCTCAACTACGGATGCATCCGACTGTCGGCAAGATGGTGCTTCTGGCTAGCTTCTTCGGGTGCATTGATCCGATCACCTCGATCGCGGCCAGCCTGTCGTTCAAGGATGCATTTTGTAAGCCAACGAACACTGACTTGGAAGAGAGCGAAATCCGAAATCGGAAGTGGTTTGCGGATTACACTGGTAGTGACCATATAATGCTAGCAAACGTTATCACCAAATGGCGCTCTCATTGGAACCGTCGGTGGTTTTGTAAACGTAATGCACTGAACAGCATCACGCTGCATCAACTGTGCAATGACAAAGATCTTGTTGTTCGCCAACTCTACAAGAACGGGTTCGTAGCCTCTGACGATTGTCAGGACCCGATCAACAATGCTAATGCTACGAACACGGACCTGCTTAAGGGAATTATAGCAGGGAGTCTATTTTCTAACGTAGCCGGACTAACTAAACCTTTCGGCATCGCTCATCACTGGTGTATGGGCAGAAAAATGGTCCAGATGCACCCTACGTCCGTTAATGCCAACCCATTCATAACGAATCCAATGCGCGTGCAGTCACGGTATGTATTAAGATAGGAAGTAAATTATTCCGCTAAGGCCTAAATTTGTCATTTTATCTTACCTTTCCTATCGGTACAGTTACATGGTTTTCCAAAATCTTATCAATTTTAATAAGAACCCCACAATCTGTACGACTACTATCGTAAGCCCATTAGCCTTAGTCCTCTTCGGAGACAACATCCACGTAGAGCTGAAATCGGACAAAATGGAGGTCACGATAGGTGCTCAGTTCGGGTTTGTAGTCTGAATGCTCGAATTATACAGTATCCCAAATGAAAATCAGCGATACTTAAACCGGGATGTCCTTCATATTTTATCGCAGCTTCAAATGTGACCTCGAAACATACCGGTTAATCGAGGATTTGCGCCAGGGGTTTAATGATCTGCTGACGAGAAAGCTGACCATCCCGTCTCCCATCGATTGGTTTTCGGAGGATGGAGCATTGCTGCGGTGAGTTCCTTAGTATGAAGCTATTCACCATTCATATCCGTGTAATATAGATGAGTAAATTATTATCCCTGCATTCTGTTTCTCTTCCCGCAGAGCTATAATAGAGCTGCTCTCATATAACTTCGAAGCCACAGGGGCGAAAAAGCACCGAAATTCGTAAGAAATGAAATAATTCGTTCCGTTCCACGATAGAACATCCAGCTTCTCTTCGCGGAACACTTTGGAGCTAATTTTTGCTTCACATTTTCTCAATATGATATCGTATTTATTTAATCCTTATCCCCTAGAATGGCGTGTGTTCGCGGTAGTAACTTGAATCAAAACTAGTTACCAGTGCGTGTATTAGTATACATAGTAACACAGACATGCATTGCATTCTTTAAATCTAACTAAAACTTCTCTCTGGAATAATATTATAATATATGATGTATTTCGAATAAATCGAAATAAATATCGAATATCTGAATAAATCGACAAACGATCGGGACCTGTCGCTATTGATGTAGAACTGTTTTTTTTTTTATTATATTATAGAGATTTTAAACCTGGCGGATTGATGTAGAACTGTTATGCTATATTTTAGAGAAAGTAAATGAATGCTGTAGGGTTTGCACATAATCGACTAGGCACCAGCTGCACTAGCCGTTTTATATGGACGGTTTGCTTTACGATAATATTAAGAATATATTTCTTCTAAATGAGTTAAAATCGTCAACATTGGAAAATAATCCGAAAGACCCCTGATTTATCAATTGAATGATTGTTGAAATGGAGACATCAGCTATCAGTTATGGCGAACGCGAAAACGTTGCGCACGAAGAGCTGTTATTTAGTAAGTAATTTGTGGTCCATAAAACATTCCTAACGGGAAACGTTAATATTATTTTTACTTAAGCTGGATGGGGAGAAGAAAATATTTTGAAAAACTGCAGATCCCTTAACGAATTTTTGATCTAAAGCGCAAAAATTTCTATCGTAGCATGCAACCATTTGATGGTGATTGCAATTGCTTTAACTTGGATAACAGACCGATGGAAATGAAGTAAGCAGTCGCCTGGAAAAGGTCTGCCGGTTTGATTGACTCAAATGATGACGAATAAGACTAGTAGCGCACCCAGCAGCAGCAGCAGCCCCTCACCAACGTTCCAATGATATGCTCATCCTGCCGATTCCGATCCTTCGGAGGCGTAAAGTTCATCCTCCACATCCTCCACATCCTCATCATTTCCAGCTTTCCTCGCCATCGACAGCAAATCATTCATTTCCGCTGTTCGAAATTCGAAAAGCGGCTCACCCGCCCGCCGCCACATGGCCGGGCAGAAGATAACGGAAATGATATCGTGCACCATAGGGCTGTGCCCGAGCCGAATGGCCAGCAGCTTTCAACGCCACCGTCACACCGCCGGTCGATTGTTTTCCTATTAGCCGAGTGGCTTTAAGCTAATCCAGGAAATAAATTTTTATTTCCGCTTTCGTCCCGCCAAACTCGACCCCCTGAACTGGAGAGCAGAACTCTGGAGTAGACGACATGGCCGGGAATGTGAATGGATTCATCTCCTGTGGCACGTGCGCATACGCACATCCTTGCGCTGCCAGTATATCTGTGGTTTCCACTAGCACACAGGCCTGTATTCGAGAATCTGCACCGAGAAGTTCTGCTCCGATCCATGCCATTCCATCGTCGGCGGTCGTACGCAATGGTTCGTCGATAGGCGGGCATCGGTTTCTGTTCGAAACACGTGTAGTTTCCACTTCGGAAGTATCGTTCTCTGGTGTGCTGTTGGTGGAGTTCCTAAACGAGAGCCGCGAGAATGTTGACCAGTTTGGTGCTGGTGTTACTGGTGGTCGTTAGCCGTGGTTCGGCTGGACCGGCATCTACCGCAGACACGGTTACTTCGTCTTTCTGGAGTGCGACGATGGAGCAGGATCTAGCACCGGATGCCCTGCTCGTACGCTTGGATCGGCTCGTGAACGTGTGTGTGGCCAACTACGAGGATCTAACCACCGATCTGCTGCTCGGCATTGCCATCGCCAATGGTAAGTTCTAGTGAGCCACGTGGTTGAAATTTTTAGGGATGAATAGAACGAAGAATAGAACAGACTCGCCAAAGGGCGCCAAAAAATGTCCAGCAAAAGCATCTTCACGGAAGTGAATTCTAAACTCCGGTCGTTCCAGTCCATTTGTTAGCAGCCAATGGGCTGCTGGCAGCAGCAGCAGAGGCAGCAGCAGTAGCAGCGAAGTCAGCGAACGTTCCGCATCGAACCTAATGATTGCGGACGATTTGCGGCTAAGCCCACTTAAGCCTTGTGTCACTACTGCGCTGCTTCATTTCTCTCTTCTCGACCGGCACATAGCGTACGTCTTGTGGTGGTCCCTTCCTCTTTCCTTATTTACAGCCATGCCAAATGCGTTGGAACCATTTTTTGGGAGGCCAATTTGTTCGCAAAAAAAATCAAATATTCTTCTGCTTTCTGCGTCTCTTCTGCATGTCCTGCAGCACAATTAAAGCAACTGCTGGAGCAACCACTGGCCGGACCACGGCGAGTGTTCGTGGAATCGTTGGCCAAGAAGTGCGATTTTGTCGAGAGCCGCATCGAAAGCATCTTCTCCTTTCCGAGTGGTCCCAATGCGGTTGGTAAGTCGATTGATTGAAGGTTAGTTGACTCTCGCTGGCCGAAGCTCCTTATGTGCACATACCTTCCAGTATCGAAACTTTTGATAAATTCCGACTTCTGGAGGATGAATGATGAGGAGCAACCACGTGGTGGACACCACTCGAGACTGACTCCCCACAGTAGACGACGCAGAAGACAACCGGCAACAACGTCCGACGATCCACGGTTGTCGATGGAAAACTATCTACAGACAATCGATGCCGGCGGTCCGAGTGAGCTGCAATCCGGTAGGTCGTATGTGTACAATCCCTCCTGTGGTCATTAAAGTGTAACACTTTCCCACTTCGCACCCCCGTCCAGATGAGTGCTTATCGGAACTGCTGGTCAATGAGTCGGAGAACGAGTACAACGCCACCAGCAGCGCCATTAGCCAACCGTTCAGCCGGGGCTCGGATGGCGTCGCACCGAAGCGGCTACTCCTCAGCCAGGAGTGCAGTGGGGCAATGTCACTGCGAAAGCGTTCCTATGGCTACCATCTGACGCACAAGTAAGTACCTGGTAGTGGGCCCCGCGTTGCTCCGTCCCTTCTTATCACGAGTCGCCGTCGCCGCCGTTGTCGTTCCAGATTGCTGTTCTACATCGTGCTAGGCCGGCAAGGGTTTACGAACGTCGATCGTACGTTCGTGGCCGACGGGCAGCGTCGGCTGTGCGAGGCGATACTGCGCGAAGCGGAGCTGATTGCTGCGTTCGACTTTCCGGACCTATTCCGGGATCTGTTCATGGAGCAGCTGTTTCTGTGCGCGTTCAGCCAGGCCGACGCACTGCCCGAGTTCACCGATCCGGCCTGGCTAGCGGCCGTCCTTGGGTGGCAGAACGGTGCCGGTTGCTTCAAGTATGCGGTCGACGAGGATGACGAGGAGACAGCAACCGGTAACCGTAATCCACTGACCGCACACTGTTCCACCCATATGACCGGTGTCGGTGCGGCCCTGCTGGCACTGTTTGCCCGGTTGCAGCTCGAGTGATGCCATCGGGAGCACCACCGGCCGGAGCACGTCCGCCACCCATCTCTGCCGAACTGAATGTGTCCTGCGCGCGTGTGCACGGCCTGCTAGTGAACCTTACGGGAGCCCTTACGAATTAATAAATATGCTTTAGCCAACAACATCAGCATCTGTGGCCGCAGCGGCGGTCTGTGTCTTGCTAGAGAAGGTGCTAATGGCCCGCCCGGGGGGGAGTGGTAGACGCCGGCACTCGAAAGCCACAAAACTCGTCTTCCACCAGCCCTCCCCCGGGGGTCTGTGGTCTTGGCGCTGGCGTGGAGCTTTGTGGGGCTTCAATCGTTGGCCTGACTCGGCTGATGGTTTGTCATCGTGGAAAGGTGGGAAGCCCGGTTAGTCAGTCGTTGCCAATTGCCAGGAATAGAGCTGTGCGTTCCGTGGAGTCCTCCGCCGTGGAACTGCGAGTTGCGTGTCAATCCCGTGGGTGCTGGACGTTCGCGGCTGCTTCTACTGCTTATCAGAACAAACATGAGCAAGTGCTCGGTGGCGGTGTTACTGCTCCTTGCACTCCTTCACCTCTACGCTGGGATGAGATAATATGTCTCCGAAGTCTCGACTGCACACTGGCCACATCGTGCGCCGCAGCGACGACAGAATGTTCAGATTCGCCTCAGCCTGGTGTAGCCGGTTCTAGGTTGTTGTGTCAAGTGCTTCGTGCGAGTGGCAGTACCGTCGACCAGTGAGTTTCTTTGGCCGTGCGCCCGTCGTGGCCTTTCACTGCTGATACTCGGCGCATGACGAGTCCAGTAACTGATAAAGTCTGGGTGCTACTGTGTTTGCCCCGGGAAAAACGAGTCATTTTGTTCTGGCGCACTCTCTCTCTCTCTGTTTTACCAAATTAATGAGTTAATTCGGTTCTAGTAGACGTCGATCGTATCGTGGTGGACCCGTGGATGCGCGCGGTCGAACCGCGTGGCGGGGGAAAAGAAATAGGAAGGCAAAAAGTCTTCACCTACTGATAAGGCACATCGAGCCAGCAGCAGCAGCTCGATCGATGCTGCACCGCGAGTGGATCGCATCAGATCCTTGATCGAAATGTCCGCCACTCCTCGAGTTGCCATTGCGTGCGCGGTTGTCGATTGTCGTCGTCAGTGGCTTCCAGTAGTCCGGTGCCGGTAGTGAAGTGTGCCGGTTCGAGATTCGAGTACTCGGTACGGAGCAGAGACGGGCCGGTTGATTGCTTGCATTAACATTGCATTAACGTCCCGGAAATGGCGGACCCAACGATACAGACTTTCTGCTGCCACAACCGGATACGGTCACCACCGGCCATCAAGCTGATGGCCGAGTTCGATACCGACGGATACATCATGGTGTGCCTGATATCGTCGGTCTTCGGCATCGCCGGTGCCATCTATCAGGTACGATTCGTAGTTCGATTCCGGAGGGTGGGAATCCACAGGGAATCCTTTGAAATGCCGCCGGAACAACGCGGTATTTTGTTACAGCAGCAGCAGTAGCAGCAGCATGTCCACAGTAGGTTTTTACCTGGCCGACTTTCTTGGAGTGAATTCGTGTGGTTCATGAAGTCAACGAAGTCAAATAAATCCGGGATATTTCTGGTGCAATCGTTTGAGTTTCTGATAACTTTCAAAATAGGCTGTGAACACATTTAGTAAAAACTGTTCAAATTTCGACCCTTAAATTCCAAGTTTTGAACAAATCATGGTTTTCCTTAGCTACCCTAGGAGATATTTGCAGTTGTGCAATGATCATAACCATGCAAACCGAGTTCAGTGACCGCGCTGGTAGCTTAAACGATCAGCTAAGCCGTGTGTGGCTGTGATAGCTGTAGCGTGAAATTAAGAGACAAATTTTATCTTATCAAGAGGCACACCTACATCACGTTTTCTTTACCTTTCTTCCGCTTCAATCACTATACCAGACACCCCCGGTCGAGATGTGGCCAGAAAACGGTCTTTACGCTGTACATTGTTGGTCTACCGTGATGTCATGATAGTTAAGTAAAGTCGGTTTAAATATTACAACTCATCCATTCGAAAAACGGTTCAGACATTGGTTGATAAGCGAAATAGGAATTCTCAATCAATCCATGCTCCACAGCATTAGATCGATCCATCCGCTCGCTCATGCGCATCTCCCGGTCCTATCAGCTCCTTACTTCCTGATCACCGCGGATCAGCTTGGTTTGTTTTCCAAAAAACAAGCGAGCGCGAGGAGCATCAAAACGTGCGCGCGCGTTCTGCTTTTGACCTACGGTACGGTTTTTTGCTGCACATCGGCCACCGCATCGCCGGTATGACATAATGAGACTCGCTCTCTCTCTCTCGCTCCCGCTCTGCCATGCGATGATCAAGCTGCCGTGTTATCAAGGGACGGGAGGAAGCGCGAACACAACTGATTGATCATTAAGTCCATTTCGAATTCAAATTCCTAGATTTGGATCCGCCATGAAGACGGTCCTTCTCATCACGCGGTACGACGAAGGCGCGGCGGAGAGCTAACATTGTCCAGCCAAAATCTTGGCCGGCAGATCATCGTATGGCTCGCGGTTGCGGATCTGTGTGCCTCGTTCGGTGTGTTCCTGAGGGCGGCACTGTGGAAGTACATCAACGATGTACTACCACCGGATAGCGATGTGGATGATACCACGAACGTCATCTTCTGTGCCGTCTCGTCCGCCTGGATACAGTACTTCTACATGTGCACCTGGTTGTGGACCCTATGCTACGCCATCAACGTGCGCCGGCAGCTGAGCGGAGCGAGGTACGCCCTGCGTACTTATCACTACTACGTTTGGAGCATAGCAGCCGTACTGACCGGTATCGGACTCACCGTGCTCTACGTACCGGATGCAGAGTAAGTTGTGGATGAGGACCAATGAATGGACAAATGACGACATTTTTTGGCAATTCCCGTTTCTCTAATGTAGCTGCCACAATGTGCATGATATGGCCACGGCCTACATGCGAATCCTGCCCAACTACGTGATGACGTACGGGCCGATGATCGCGGTCATGATCGTCAATCCGGTACTGTATTGTCAGGCATCGCGCGAAGTCGACCGGCAACTGGTGGCCCGCTTCAGCCAGATGTCGAACACGGAGCGTGATCTGATGGCCAAGTTTAAGCTCAAGTTTTCGCTCATCAACCTCGTGTTCTACATCTGCTGGTTACCGAATCTGGTGAACGGGATCGTCCTTTGGACGATGTGGTACAGCTTACCGTATACGATGGTCATCACCGTTTGGTACATCATGGTAAGTGTGGGCAATGAAATAGATGAAAAGCCTTCGCAAGGCAATCTACTTACGGAATCTCTTTTGCAGGCCATAATGAATCCACTGCAGGCGTTCCTTAATACGCTCGTGTACCAGAAGTGGAACTGTCGCTGGAGACTTTGGCGTCACGGGAGCACGGATACGAGTGCTGATACTAGGGTATGTAACAAGAACTCAAGAAGTTGGTTTCTTGAGGATCTTGGCGACTTCTGGCGAGATTCTAAATCTCAATCCTTTTTCCAACAGCGTCGGAATCGTAGTTCGCTGGTATTCACCGAGGGTACGCCATTGCTTCAACCGAAGGCAGGATCTCCGTTTGCGTCTTCACTCCAGCTACATCAACCGTCAGTCGACCTGATACCGACACCGACGCGAAGCATCAACTCTTGCTCACTAGTCTGACGTCGCGAACATCTGCTTCCTGTCCACAATTATGACTTCAATCGTGGGAAGAAGCTAGAGCCTCTCTTGTCGAGTAGTCTTAGAATCTGTATTGATAAGTAACTCTATGGCACAGTTTAGCATGTAGAACACTTATCGTGTAAGGAAGCAATAAGTACGCGTACGTAGCTTTACTTTAGTACAAGAGAAGCAGCCGGATTTCACAGGGATCATATTCTTCTCTTCACTTGCAACCTCGCGAATTCGAGAGGACGCTGATTGATCAATGAGTGAAATTGAAGTTACTAGTTCTGTAAATTAGGTGACGAGACTTAATTCTGTAAATGGTTTTATTCAAATAGAATTACAATTCTATGTTGTCTGCTCAAATTAACTTCTTCCTAAAGCCACGCAGTGCCCTGGAGACGGTTCTTCAGATCCGTATAGCAGATTGATCCAAAATGAACTCCCTTTGGGATGATTTTACAAATTCTGAAAAAGGTTCGCGTTAGGTGAACGAGGAAAATGCAGAACCATCGGAATGTTTTAACTGGTCAAAAATTCAATTATTAAGGAATTGTTTTGAAACCATTTTTGCGCAAAATCCCTTCGCTCGACTTCTTGTGAATTTCACCTGACTGGGCCCAAACCAGATAGAGGACCGGTGCCCCAAACTGATGTCGCTCATTTTTAGAACAGAATGACAAAAACCGTTTCACTAAACCAATCGCTACGAACATTCAAATCAACTTGCACGGGTACCCCACAATCGAACACATCGTGGGGCCCAATTGGACACACCGTTTGCCAATCTAATTACCTATTTTACAGACTCCGTATACTTAACAACTCCTCAAGCCCAGCATGTCAGGAAGTCCGAGAGATTTCGGCGCTTACGTCGTAGTGTGTATTTATTTTCTGCTTAGTATTCGCTTTTCAACATATCTAGCTTAAAATGTACATGCACTCTTCCTTGATACTCGAAATGATTCATTTGAAACTAAAACACTTTTTTTCTAATCTTACGCGCAAGTAAACATTCCTTTGCGTATCTTTTCACAACGAGGTCCGTGTTCTTTACATCCACCGGATGCGTTTCGCCCACCGGCAATCCCGGTTTCTGAATCCTATCCTTTCTTAATCTCTCTCTCTCTCTCTCTCTCTCTCTCTCTCTCTCTCTCTCTCTCTCTCTCTCTCTCTCTCTCTCTCTCTTTCTATTTGTTTTCCCTCCTCTCTTCGATTGTACGCATGACTGGTCCACCGGATTACAGATGATCCCAATCGAAAGAAAAACTAATGATAGTATTGTACAATTCATGATTCTGTTCCCCATTTAGATGGGATTCTTCCTGTTGTAGCATCCAAATGATGCATTCCGGCTGGCTCATACCTAGACTACCCGTCCGACCAGGCTGAATCCGGCAGGAACACAGGCTTAAGCTAGTAACCGGATCGCGTTCTGGACGTTTTCGTAAAGTACTGTTTCTCGCCCCGGCTACCGCTCTCGAGCCCACGATCGTGTGATCGTTCACGGTGATCACGCAGGACACTGCCGCTACCGCTGCTGCTCCCGTAAGAGGGTGATTTTTCCTTCAGGTGGTGATGGTGGTGCTTCTCGCGGTGAGACGAGGAAGAAACGGAGATCGGCTGCAGATCGCCATCGTTGTCGCCATTCTGATACACCGAGGCCAGTTTACTGGCCTTCTCCTCCTCCCGTCGTAACCGCTTGTCGAGCAGTAGCGCTTCCTCGGTGCGATCCTGCTGGAGTGGTAAGTGGTATGTGTTGAGGAACGTGTAGGGTAAGGATGCTTCGATGCGACCATCAAGATGTGATGAAGTTTGCCAGCCTTACCCGCTTGCGGCCCAATTTACGCTCCTTACGGAGCTCCTTTTCCTCGTCAGTCTTGTCACGCTTCTCCTTTGTTTTGCTGCTACGATCCTTCTTCGATTCCGCCACCAGCTGCTGACCGCCAGCACCATCATCGTGTTTGCTCTGCATTGGAACGGAGTGATAAGAGGAGCGTAATGAGAGGTAGTTCTTCTTGGCAAAGAAATGTACATGAACCCGCGGTTGATCCTTCACGCTCTCTGCGCTTAAGTGTGGATACCATAATTGCCATAATTGGATGCTCCTTCACTGTAATTTCTGATGAATTTTGATAGAGCAACCACAATTCCGTGGAAAGGAACGCAATCATGTTAGCCCCGATCCGACATCTCTTACATCTCGAGGTATAGGAAACGCTCGACATAAGACGCTAGGATGTACTATGTACCAAGGGGACAGCTTGGAGAGCTGGAAGTATTGTGTTCGATCAAAGCTGCGACGCGAAACTCGTTTTGATTGAGTATTTGTGTAGGTGACATAAATATCATGCAGAATGCAGTACGTAATTCCACAATAGAGCTTTGGCCACAACGGGCTCCATAAGGCAATCAATTCTATCGCTCAGTACACCTAAATTGGCTCCGTTTTTGTTACATTTTCGTCTTCGTGCGAAAGAGAACCGCACGGAATTACACCGGAATACTAACCTTCGAACCTTCCAATTTACGGCGTTTCATTTCTGTGAGTGAGACGAAAGGAATGAAAAAAAAAAAAGATTAGGCTTATGAATTGATATTCCACGGTCTAGACTGTAGTGAGTGCGGATCCATACCTCTATCATGTTCCGGTGGGTCCTGACTACGGCGACTGCTGCTGCTATTGTGTGGCGGTTGCTGCTCGTTGCTCGAGTTCGACACTGAACTGAGATCCCGCTCGCTCCGGTCTCGCTGTATTGGCTGCTCCCGTTCGCTGGCTCGCGATTCGCGCTCGTGTTCATAGTGATCTGCGGAACGACAACAGGAATGGAGTTTAGTCTGTCGATCTAGGTCGATTCGCGTTCGCATTAGACTGCTTACCTCGCTTATCACGACGCTTCTCGCGCTTCTTTTCGGACAGGAGGGCGGCTGTCGCGGCCGCTGCTTCCTCCCGTTCCCGTTCCTTCTCTCGGGCACGCTCTTCTCGTTTTAGTTCCTTCGATGATTTCGAAACAGACACGGTACCACCGACACTGTTAGTGCCCGAGATGATAGCATCGCGTGAGCTCGAGTAGGTTGGCTGGTCCTTCTTCTGCTGTCCATCACCGCCCGATCCACGATGATTATCGCTGTTGAGGTTTCCGTTTGAGGTTGAAGAACCACTGCTACCCGTAGTGGTGGTGGTGGATGAGTTGGAATTGCCACCGGTGCTGCCACCAGAGATTGTACCGTTTCCCATCGTTCCTGAACCTGAGCCAACCTGGGCTTGGCGCGACCCTTGGCCACCTATAGGGATGATGGCAACGGTTAATCATCGAGTTCGCTCTGCTTCTTTTGTTACAGCCTCAGTGCGAGGAGATTTTACGTACTCTTCACATCACCACCGTTCAGTGACACTTTCGTGCTCGATTCCTGCTGATTCTGTTGCTGCTGTTGCTGTTGTTGCTGTTGTTGCTGCTGGTCACTC
>NC_064874.1:73496056-73498556 GCF_943734745.1 Anopheles darlingi | reverse complement strand
CAGTACGGGCGGTTTCAACGGATCGACATTCATGTCGGTCAGAATGACGCGCATCAGGCGCAACAGTTTGTACACCAGCACCGGATCGAAATGTAGCGATGGTCCGAGTGTGATAAACATGGGAAAGGCGTGCACTCGTAGCTTGGTCAGCGAGGTAACGGGTGGTGGTGCTAGCTTGCTCAGTGTACCGTAGGCCGCGGTCACCGAGCGTCCCTTGATATTCGCTGGCAGTGCACATTTGAGGCGATAGACGGGCTCGATGATGATGTGCAACAATCGGCAGAGGGCCCGTGCGATCGGTTCGTGCACGACCACCGATTGATCTGGCAGTTTACGGATCAGCTGCTGCGCCGTAGTCCAGTCGCCTATCAGCAGCAACGCTTCGCACAGGCCCCACTTCTGATTAAGACCGTACTTCTTCTCCGGTGCCATCTCCAGTTCCGGTTCCTGCTCCTGCTCCTTGTCCTTGTTCGTGAGTATCACGTTCAGCTTGCGGACGTACTCTTTCGCCTGCGCCATTTCCGCTTCCCAGTCCGCAATGATCGATTTGTCCGGTGGATTGAGCTGTCCGGAGGGAAGGATGGAACGTAGAGAGTGAATAGATGAGGAAGATGAATACCAAACCCCTGGGGGTGGATGGTGAGCACATACCCAGGCGTAAATGTCTTCCAGCTTGATGACACCATGCTGCAAGAGCAGGGCCGTCACCTTGAACAGCGATGCGGGCGTTTGCACGTCGGCAAAGTAGCGATACTTGTAGCCGAGCACCTCACAGATGATGTTACCATCGTTGATGTACGCCTGCAGCAGTGGAATGAAGATACGATCCTGCTCTGGCCGTGCTTCGAACGACTCGATGATGATGTCCAGCACGCGGTTCGGATCGAGGTTGAAACAGCCGATCAACGATTTGATTATCTCTAGTATGTCCTGCACCGTGATCGTACCGAGGCTAAACTCCTGATTCAGCTCGGTGATAAGCTTAGCGTATCCTTCGCTCTCCTCACGGAACAGATTGAACCGGCGCTGCTTATAGCTGCAGAGAGGCAGAAGATGGACATTTGATTAGGGAGCGGGAAAAGATGAGACTTCACCATCTGCTTACTAGAGCTTCGTCTTCACTTTAATGAAGCGTGTGTAGAAGCTCCGATTCTTGGTCGTGCCGACATCCTGTAGGGTGTCGATCTCCAGCCGCTCCTTCAGCAGCTTCTCCGACACGTAGCGATCCGTTTCCTTGACGATGTAACAGAAAATGGCACGCTCATCGCTCGTCGGTGCATCACCGCTGGCTGCGATCGTTGCCGTTTCCGCATCGAATATGCCGTAGATGTCCATAAGAATCGATGGAACATCATTGTGAAGGCTCTGCCGAAAGAAGAGACACCAAGAACGGTCATTAAGAGCATGAATCGACAGAACAGGACAAGCGATAGACTTACCACCAACTCGCCGATCATCAGCAGTACGCTTTCCTTCTTCAGCTGGCCATGGATCCCACGGGAGATCAGTTCGTAGACTGCCCGAGAGAATCCGTTCTTCCGATCGTTTTTCGCAAACAGCGGGCTCTGCTGATCGTCCTTCAGGAGCACTTTGCATTGTTTCAAGCTACGATTGGGGCCAGAAAAACAATCGGGAAGGTAATGATGAGTTAGGCAATCTTGCAAAACACCCGCCGTAGCCTTGTAAACACACGTCGCGGCACACACATACACACACGCGTATGAGCGCGCGGCCAAAGATGCGGCAGAGAAGGACGCGCGCGGGAGGAAATGGACAGATAGAAGGTTGAAGACGAATAATCGCGGTTTCTGGGATAGGAATTACGGGGAAAACGATGAAAAACGGAAATTCCGCGAAAGGTTTTCAGCAAACTTGACGTTTCAGATGCACACACACACACCGCGCGTGGGGCGCTGGACAGAGGCTTTTCTCGGCGTTGTCCTGCCCGTGCCACCGTGGGAAAATCTGGTCCACCTCCAACACGGACAGATTACGGCGTCACCGGAGGTCAATACTCACAATTCCGCCTTTCCGCTGCGTTCCCACGTCTTCCATATATCGGCGTTGAACATTTTGCGCGAGCTACGCCACAATCTCGGGGAAGGGCTGCTGTGGGGTGCGTGCGTTCGTGCTGCTGCGAGATCGTAGTCGGCCGATGTCACCAGCTTTCACGCACACACACGCCACAACGTTTTCACACCGGGTCTGTTTTCGGTTGATTATCGGTGGCACCACGGTGATAAAAATCAGCTAGCACGGAATTGAGATGCAGGGATGGATTCGGTTTTGTTAATTCCGCTTCTTTTGGTTAATTAATTCGGCCATCAGGGCTAGTCCACATAGCTTGCGACAACAATCGCGACACCTTGTCCATTTCTATAGTGAGACGGTCAGCTCAAAAAGACTCACTGTAATGAGTGAGCTGTTGCATTTTTTGCCGCAGGCAATATATTTTAATATTTTATTCTCCAAAAAACCCTTCTTAACGATTCCAAGCATT
>NC_064874.1:73491056-73493556 GCF_943734745.1 Anopheles darlingi | reverse complement strand
CCACCGGTTTCGGAGCGTTCTGTTTAGCACGCTGTACCATCTCGTTGATGTCGAATTGCTTGGCCAGCTTACGGCCAAATCCTGATATACCCATCACCTCCTGTAGCTTGCTGTTATCCAGATCGGCCGCGATCTTCTCGACCGAGGCATCGGTAGGGTTCGATTGTGTCGGTAGCTCTGTTATCCGTCCGAAAGATCCGAATGATTCGGTCGATGCTGATGTACCTGGATGACGGCAAATAGAATTATACTAAGAAGGCGACGACCTCTAGGAGCTCCTACCTGAATCCTTCCCTTCATCTTGGCTGGTGGCTGTGGATGGCGCTGAGTTCAGCTTAATTTTACCGAAGGTTATTTTGCCTCGATTCATCTTGACTACGACTCTTAAATTCAGCTTCCTGGGCCTGCTTCGCTAACCCTCCACTGAGGGGCCTGAGGATATAGCCCTCTGCTATCTTGGAGACCGGCTACTATGGCCACATGTCCCGATTTTCTGTTAAGGATAACGAGATCCTTGCAGAATCACGAACTGAAATGCTTGCCGGTTTCCGATGGTTTCTTTCCGTGGATCGTGGCCGCAGATTTCTGTACTCTCTGGCTTGATTGTGAGTTGGTAGATTAGTTCTCGGAGCTTGTAGAAGGATCCTTTTTAGGTAAAGGTAAAGTCCTTTTCCGTAGATTCAGCTTCTGATAAAAATTAGCTTTATTATCCACAGCTGCACGAAGAAAAGGAGGAACAGAGGAAGAAGACGGGACAATAAAGGAGTTTATACTGTACGCCTTGGGAGTCGAGACTGGTTGACAATACGCCCTTTGGGAACGGCAGCACTGGTGCAACTTTGTTATTATTTCGGTGAAAATTGCCGAATCGAGTGCGATCAAAGTGGTGCATGGAGTTTCTTTCTCCTTGCTCGTCCTGTTACTCGCGACCTGTGTTCACCGAAGAAAATGACGAAAAAGGAGACTGTGTTGCGGGGCAAAACGCCGGTCACGATGCTGCAGGAGATCTGCATGGGCAAGCGAGTCCCAACGCCGACGTATCAGTACCTGGGTGAATCAACCTCCCCGCTCGGTCCGAATGTGAAAACCTTCCAGCACAAGGTCCTGACGATGGGCCAAGAAGCGATGGGGTTGGGCCGATCCAAGCAGGACTCTAAGCATGAGGCGGCCTGGCAGATGATACGCCTGCTGCTAGACATTCCGCCCGACGAGGATGAGCGTGAAGGGGTGGTCAGTTCCGGAGGCACGGCTGAAGATGCACCGCTGGATGTTGGGATCGACAAGGTGAGCCAGGTCCGGGATATCTGCGTGCAGCGCAACTTTCCCCTGCCCGAGTTCGAGCTGGTACGCAGCTACGGCCCATCGCATGCTCCGGTGTTTGAGTTCGAATGTCGCATCCGTGACATTGTACGCCGTGGTTCACACTCGACCAAGAAGGGCGCAAAGCAGATCGCATGCCAGGAAATGATCAAAACACTCCAGGCCGTAAGTAACATTGTCTTGCCGATACCACTTTCCCCGTATACACAAGTGAATCACACAATTCCCGTCCTTTCAGATGCCGGTGGAGGAAACCAGTTTACAGCTGGTCACGATCGATACGGCCATCGCGCAGGATGAGAACGACATGGAGAAAGTTGTACAGACGTACCGGGAGTACAGCCAATCGGACAACAAGAAACGGTTGGGTGTATCGATCGCGGAACGGTACAAGTTCTTCCAGGAGCTACCGGAATCGCGAATCGCCGAAGCTCTCACGGTGATGGCCAACGAAAACGAGACGGTGCGCGAAAAGTGCTATCGCATTCCGCAGGCCCTAGGCCTCAAATACACCATGAAGGAGCACGATACCAACGTTACGACGACTCACGGTGGATATATGGGTACTTTCGAGCTGAACAACTCGGAATACGATTGTTTCATCATCGGCTACGGAGACGAGCTGTTTTATAATGTGTATCGTTACTTCTGCAATATGTTAAATTATACACAGGTAGGATAGTGCATCCGGGATGGCGGGTGAACAACTACGAGATTCGATAAATAAAATGCAACCCATTACCAAACTGTAGACATTGATTAACTCCAAACTCAACAGAGTCTCCATTAGTGCTTTATGTTAATGTATTCTTCCTTCGTCTTTACA
Source organism: Anopheles darlingi (assembly GCF_943734745.1). NCBI lineage: Eukaryota > Metazoa > Arthropoda > Insecta > Diptera > Culicidae > Anopheles > Anopheles darlingi. Next base: position 73,491,410 of record NC_064874.1, on the reverse strand, counting down.
GCCACCGAATGTGGAAGAAGATCTAATCAAGAAGAGCGAACCTTTTATCATGACTTGGATGCAATTCTCAGAGTTGCCTGAAGATGGACCTACTCCTAGAAAGAGATCACGCAAGTGTTGAGTAGGGCAGCTTCTATTTGCTCTAGATTTAAATTATTTTTTTAACACATCGGATAAGCCGTATGTTCCTTTTAAATTATTGTAAACTTATGTTGTAAATGCTGCGAGCATCAACAACGCTCGGTGTTTGTTGGTACGCCTTTGGTAATAGGTTCGTTGCTCGAAGCTAAAACCAATTTACCATGATCTAGCATGTTTTTTTCTCATTATTCTTTATATGAAACAATACAATTT
>NC_064874.1:73481056-73486056 GCF_943734745.1 Anopheles darlingi | reverse complement strand
CAGCCTGGTTCCTGCCTGGTGTACTTGCTCAGGAGAAGGACACGGAGGAGGACACGTAATTGTGGTTCCCTGTACTTGTCGCCTGAGTTTGGCGCTTGAATTGTCGTTGGTGGCGGTGGTGGTGGTGGTTGGTGGCCAGATTGCCGGCATTAAGAGGCACGCAAACCGATGGGCCGCTTTCAATCCCACCCCCAAAAACGCCGTGCCGTGGGTTTGCCGGTGACCAAGGACATCCGATTGCGGTTGGCAGCGGAAATCAGCCGGATGATAGTGCCGACGTAAAGACTGTTGATGGAGCAGCACCCGCTGCGACCTGGCCAGATGGCTGCCGTGAGTCCCCCGCTCTTCAGCGGCTCTTCATTATCGGACGGAGTTATGGGTAAGCGTCGTCGTCGATGAGCTTTTTTTTGTTTGCGATTGCGTTACGTCCGCCCTATAAGGACACGCTCGACCGGTGGAGTGGCGGAGAATGTGAATCCGTCACGCATGTCACGCTCGGCTCGCATGGAGAACGGGATGACGACAGACGACGGTTTCGACGACGACGACGATATTCTAGTACGTAAGGTTTGCGGCTTTGTATAGAAACTACTTCGAACGTTTCCGTACAGTTTGCCACGGTTTCATCGATGTCTGGAGCGAATGGCGCACGTTTCTCTGCTAGGGATCACCTCAGGAAACTAAGACCTTAGAAGACTTTAAAGACCCCTAGCTCGAATGTCTGGCGTGCGCGAGTTGCACGAAGTATGCAAATTATCAACCTTCACTGATGGCTGGCTGTGATGATTGTTGGGTGATGTTGTCCCCGGCGGTAGAGGACACAAAACGCCTGCCTGCCGGTCATGCATATGCCGGTCAGGTTGGCGTCACACGCAATTCCACGCGGCTGACAATTCGCAGAAGCGAAGGCACATAGTACCACTGCCAGTAATAGTAATGTGCTTTACGCACATGAACACTAGCTACAATTGAACATGACCTCGAAGGCGCTAGCCGGTGTAAGCGCTTAGGTTACATACGCCACGTGTAGCGCTCCGGTAGCGACGCAATTTTTCGGCGGAACCTCCGGCGGTTTCCGGTGTGAGGACGGAACTACGTTGGAGCCGCAACTACATCGCGTACTCCTTAGCGGTAAATGGCGAATTGGTTCACTTGTTTCTGTGCCCCCTGAAAATGTACCTCAAGATAAGGTGAAATTGCGGGAGCGTAACTGTGGCTTAACATTCAACGTAATCACGTACATTTAGGCTGGAGGAGTAGTGGCGAGATTGTTGCCTCTATATAGTTGCCACTCATTTCCAACTTCGCCGCCAACGCCGTTTGATGGTGAGATTGTTTGAGACCAACTTCACGCCTAATCAGGACCGGCCCTAGTAGCGGGAACAATAATTTTAAATTACACTCACAGGTGACCAATTCACGCGGAACGACGCGACCATCCGGCCATTTGCCTTTTTCACGAGCCCTGGTCCAGTGTTCGTTGCGGTGTGAGTGAATTCGATAGGAACACGGAACCGCTCGGAAATACGCGATGTACTTGTTGCCGGTTCTTTGGAGGCTACTACGGAGGTCCCGTCTCACCGCAAAAGGCCTCGGCGTGTCCGTCCGGAAAAAAGGGGAACCGGGAAATTAAATATGGAAAAGTGAAATAGAAAGTGGCCACGGCCACTTCCGCTCGCTGCCTGCCTGCCTGCCTGCCCGCTTTGCTGCGATGTTTTACACTGGGTGCAATATTGATTTTCGTGGAACATTCATTGATCCAGTTCAACGAACGTGCGCTTTAACTCCACGGTTTTGGTTCCGGCAGGTTCCAAGCCACTTCTGAAGTCAATCTGTCCCAAACGTAAACACGGGCAGCGGCTGACACTACTAGGTGCGCAGAGAGCAGTAGGCCACTACAGATCGATCACTACACTCTTCCAGTTTGCCCCAGAAAAGTCTCCCATGCATATTCTGGATTATTAAAGCTTTATTGATTTCCCCAAACACAGGCTGGCGTCGAGTTTCTCGACGAAGCCGGGAAAAGAAAATCCCGGTGACCGGCCACGGCCATCACTTTCCCTGTGGAGGCTGCCGTTGGTGAAAATCGTCCCCAGCAAGCCACAAATGCCTCTACTTCCTACAGCCAGGAGATGTTGTTGTTGCTGTTGTTGTTGTTGCTCGCGAGCGTTTGTGCGTTTGTCCCGGTGTGCATTTTGCCATCGAAAGTGTTTCCACAAAAGCAATATTTGCATGGAACCGGAACGCGGAACGGAAAGCCGAGGGGGAGGGGTGTGCAGGAAATCAAATTTTAACCCCACCACCTTTCCACCGCTTCGTGAGCGCTTTTCCAGGCAGCTTGCTGCCATGCTTGATTGGCAGCGCCGTTCCCCACCGTTTCGTGTGTGTGTGTATGTGTGTGCGTGCGTGCGTGTTTTTGGGGGAAAATCATTTCCACTCTAATGATCGATCGATTAGCACGCAGAAAAGTGAGCGAGAGAACGAGCCCGGAATCCCAGTATCCGTGGCAGCGGCAACAGCAGCAACAGCAGCAGCAGCAGCAGCAGCAGGTGAATACAGTAACCGCTGGAGCCGGGGGGATGATGGTGACGGAGGACATTGTTGTCGTCATCGGTGGGGGCTTTGGTTGGGGCTGCGGGCGGTGTGCGATTATGGTTGTGTGCGTTTGGCCCCCTCCGACAAAGTGGGCGTTTACTTAAATTCACTCTCTCTCTCTCGCTCTCTCTATCTTTCGCTCACTCTCGCTCACTCTCGGAGTGTGCACGCATACCAATAACGGGAGCGCACGCGCATGCTCCCCACAAAGAACACTAGCTGAGTGGGGTAGAGGGAGAAGAGAGGATGGGCGTGGGGGGGGGGGGGGGGGCGAGGGATTCATCTTTTACTCATCCTCCCCGAGATCTGCAGCTCGTTTTGTTTGTTGTTGTTGTTTTTGGAGATAATTTTAGATTTTTCTTTTCGGAAACCTTTCGCAAAAAGTTTTTGTCCGCACATTTTCATAGCCATCTTCGTGGACCATGTTACCATTTACGGTTTCATCATCAAATATCACCTACGGACGAGGGGCAACCATTCTCATCATTATCGTTGCTCGTTCCACTACCATTGTGACAACCATCGTCTGTTATGTGTCATCATTGTTATATCATTTCTGTTTACCCCCCCTCGGTAGGGTTGAAATGCGATTTCTTATGTGTTTGTTGGCTGCTGTCGTGTCGTGAGTGATCTCTCCGCATTCCGCAGGACAGTCGAGTATCCCCGTTCGAGCAGCTTGCATTTCCGCCTCGAACCAACACTTGCACAGAGGACGTCGTCACCGAAGAAGAAGAGTATCTGCTCGTAGAAGCCTCCAGCGGAAGTTCGCCCAGTTCGCGCATCGGTATGGTATTGGTTGCCACCCAACCAACGCTGCCTTTTCGCGTCCCTCCCCCTGTCTCCTACGAGAGATGGGACGCACACAGCATAAATAGGACCGGGCCGGGCATCCGAGGCCGTCTTCCCATTGGACGGCGTTTTGTCGAACGTTCGCCAAACGCTCACAATCTAGTCTTATCTTGGGGGTTTTCCATCTCAGAGGAATGCCTCACGGGAACAGAGGTCCCCCCCCCCCCGCACCGACGCTTCTCGTTATCTCGTTGGCAGCCATCGCAGCACAACGCCATGTACTGCGTGCTGGGCATGTATTTTTGGCCGGGTGTTGTGTGTTTTTTTTTGCTGACTTTCTTGCCTGCTTTGCTCACCGTTCACTATCAGCACGCGCGATGCACGATGATGTGAGATTGTGTTCGTTGATGCCCTCGGCCGAAGAAGCCTTCGCCTTTCGCCGCTGCCTTTCGCTGTCTGTGTTGGGAGCCGCTCGTCGTGCCGGCTCGTCCTTATGTAAAAGCTCTCTTTCTCTTTCGTATTTCTCTCTTTCTCTCCTTATCTATGGCTATCTTCCGCTGAAATGCTACATATTGCCTGTCACCACAAGACACCGAATGATCGGCAGGGTGCGAGGGGGTGCGAGGGGGTGCGAGGGGGTGCCACAGCAGCTCTGGAGCTCAGAAAGATACAATATATCATTCCGGGGCGTCCATTTTCCTTCCTGGTGTCCTGTGGGTTTGGGGGAGACTGCTTCGTTGTATATAATATGTGCAGGATGCTGTATCCGGTACGGAGGCGTCCTCCATCCTGAACAAAGGACCTTCCAGGACGATGACGACAACGCAAAGACGAGTGCTGCGGGGGCAAGTAACGGCGCGAGTCGTAAGTCAAGCAGCAAACCTTCAGATCCCGTTTTGTTCGTTGTTTTTCCGTTTTTTTTTTAAACGTCAACTTCCGGCCGGCCAGAACTCCTGCTGTCCAGTTCTGTCTGGGGGAACGCAATCCAACAAATCCGGGATTCCATTAATTGGATTGCGATGTGGCTTTAACTCTTTTGTTTCTCGGCATTCGACTATTGCGACTTTGCAGAAGAGCATTTAATATCCCGAATATATATGCTTCAAATATACGATAGACGCACTAAACCCCACAATTGGCATAAAGCAATTGAGCAATTGAGCCCTCCACGGATTCGATTCGAAGGCCGATTGTGAGGACCGTTCACCTTCACGCACACGCCCAAGGTCGGCAGCCGTACTCTAGTATACGACGATGAATTATGAGATGGGGAGAATAGGCCCCCAGAACACCTTTTCACCCCGGGTAACCCTGTGCTGATTTTTTCCAAGTAATTTTCGCGCATTTTTCCTTTTCCAACCAACACAGCAAAATGCAAAAAACCCCAGGGTACCCCGCGCCCTTGACGGGTACGAGTGCATTTCAATAACAAAACAAGTAGCCAAAGGTCTGAGAAGGTCGAGAAGCGAGGAGAGGTTTGGCATAAAAAAACAACAGAAACCCTAGTAATAGGCAACGCGCAGTGCTAAGGTCTACGCTGCGTGATAGACGAAAGGGAGAAGGAAGGAGCCACGCGGTCTCTGACGGATCTGGCGGTGTCTATTTTTGCCCCAAAC
>NC_064874.1:73413556-73478556 GCF_943734745.1 Anopheles darlingi | reverse complement strand
TCACCTGCATGAAAAGGTTTCTAAATCCAATATATAGCAACAGAGAAGTCCTTTATTTGTGCCGTAAAATGGCAACAAAAAAAAAAACCAGCAAAAACGAAAAACGGGAATGAACGAGCGTACCAATAACCTCCGAAATAAAAAAAAACCCGGCTGCTATGCTCTTCCCGCGTGCCGCGGTTCACGTGAACTCGGACCAATGGAATCACGATTTTCCCCGCCAGAACTCGGGCAAAACAGTGACCTCGTGCTAGGAAAACTAATGCGCGAAAAGGAAGGAAACAGTGTCGCGAACAAACACTTGCTGCTCCGGGGAAGCTTCGCGAAGAGAAATGGTTCGTTAATGATGTGTCCACCGCTGCTGTGTTGTTGGTGACTAACGACCATCAAATTAAAGTTACTTCAAGAATTTTTTTGTATTTTTGTTGATATTTTCTTAATTGTTTATGTATCTTCTATCATATAACATATTAAAATAATAAAAAACAATAAATTATCATTCAAGTAAAAACTAGAAACCACAAAAAGTATATTGTCCTTTGTGTCCACTGCTTGCCGAAGAGCAAACAACAACCCCGCGAACTCGTCACTTCGAAAGAGACAACCAGCTGCTTGTCCGCTAGTGGCGTCGCGATCCAAGGCTGGTAAGTAGTAGTGCTAGTAGTAGTAGTAGTAGTGATCACTAGTCCCCAATCCCCCTCCTCGGGGGGCAGTAGAAGAGAGAAAAACCGCGGAAAAAAAGGCACGAACGACCGACGGAAAACAAAACAATCTCCTATCCTACACCTCCCCCCAACCTTTGCGTTCGAATCACCTGCACCAACTACTACCACACAGCTCGTCGTGCTCGTGAGCCGAACGCCGAACTATTCCGTGCGCGAGCAAGCAGGTGCCCTGCCTGGCCAGCCAGCCAGCCAGTCAGCGGAAAGAGAGTCCACCAGCGGCCACGGGGAAGAATTAAAAAAAAAGAAAAAAGAAAATCGCTATTAACACAACACTGTGTTGTGTTGCTGTGTGCTGTGTGCTGTGTAAGGGGTGTTCGTGGTGTTGGTGTTTGGTCTGTTCCTGCTCCTGCTCCTGCTGCTGCTGCTGCTGCTGATGAGGAATGTATAGTTTGCTCGCGAAGTATGACTTCTCCCCCCTTGGTAGTTCGCGGTTGTTCCTTTTTTTTTGTTATCACCGAGTGGAAGGTTTGCGGAAAGCGAAAGAGAGACGTGAGACAGCCACCTCACTCCAACCCGCCCTCCGCACGGGCGAAAGGATGCGATGATGAGTCCGCGCGCGCCTCGCGGTGCCGGTGTTGGAGGTGTTGAACAATTGTTGCTGACCCTTTTTCCTGCGTTTTTTTCCAAATTTCCGCCACCAGCGAGAGAGAGAGAGAGAGAGAGCGCCGAAGAGAGAGCGAGAGAGGGGCACCTGCACCACCCAACTATTCGCGCCTTTCACCGATCATCTCGTCGTCGTCCTCGATTGGCGTTGGTCGCTCTTGTGCGCGCGCTCTCTCGCTCTCTCTCTCTCGCTCTCGCTCTCTCTGCACCGAGGGTCTATCGGTGATCAGTCGCGGGTTCGCGGCGGATGGATAGTATGCGTGGTCCGTCGTCCGTCCTAGAAGTAGAACCCGCTAGTCCAGTCAGCAGCAGCAGCAGCAGCATTGGTGGTCAGCAGTTCCAAGCCGGTGGCGCGCGCGACCACCACTCTCGTTCACTCGTTCTCGTTGTGTGTCCATCTATTGCGTATCCGTGCGTGCGTGCGTGCGTGCGTGCGTGCGTTTATCTATCCGTGTTTTTCTAGTGTGTATGTTTTGGGTGTTGAGAGATCGTGTGCTTTGGTGTTAAGGATTCGCGTGGTACCCCGCATATCAGTCAGTGGGCGAGCTGCCAGGCCAGGGTCTCTTATCGTCGGTCGGTGATTTCTTGTGTTTTTAGACTATTTTAACGCGTGCGTGCGTGTGTGTGTGTGCTAGCGATGTTAAAATAAATGCCTCTTTGGCTCGTGCCAGACACAATCACAGCAAGCGGCACGTGAGAAACGCGAACGAGGAAGATGATCGAAGGTGGCATCGGTGTGGATTTCCACGTCAAGTTACAGTTCCGCGAGAGCATCGCCGCTCGTCGCTATTGTTCTCTGTCGTCGTCGTTGTCGTCGTCGTGATCTTGTGTCTTCTCCGCTCTTCTACGCATTCATTTTGCATCTTTCGTCGCGTTTTTTCCGGTAGTTCAACGCTCTTCGGGTTCTTCGGGTTCCAAGTTTCCAAGACACGAGCTTGTAAAGACGCCCGCGCGCGCTCGCGCATGTGTGTGTGTGTGTGATAAAGGGTAAGACGATCGTCGACCAAACGAACAAAGCAGCATCCCGGATCGGATTCTTGTAAAGTCCTGTTCCGATCGCTGCAGATCGCATTGTTCCAGAAGAAGTCATTGTGTTTGTGTGTGTGTGTGTGTGTGTGTGTGTGTGTGGGTGTGCGCCGGTGTAGGTGTACCTGAGAAAAAGAAGGAAAGAAGAAGGAAAAGATAGCAGGAGGAGGAGGAGAAGGAGAAGGAGAAGGCGAGCTGCCTGAGGCTCCGTCGTGTCGACAGGATGCGTTCCAAATCCGTTGCCAGGCGTTTCGCTCAAGGTAAGTACATCGAGTACGTACGCATTTCATTTGTTGAAGTCAGCGATGGCCGTTGCCTCCACCGATTGTTGGGTTTAGAAATGGCGAATTCGTTATGCCCTGGGGTGGGAATAGGGGGGGGGGGGGGGGGGGGGGGTTGCACCAATTTTGCTCGCCAACAACACACGAACCCTAAGGTCCGATGTATCCGGCAAAAAGATTGCAAAACTTCACGCTTTGCATCCGTTCGGTGAAAGGAGCGGTTCCTATAGGCGATAAGCAAGCCACGACGCTAGCGGATCGCCCTGGGTAACGCACTTGGTGCACTTTGCCGCTTCGTGAATCTTGTTTTAGCATTCCGGAGCATGGTTTCGATAGTTTAGAACCTATATGCTGGAGGACGTTAGTCTGATTGCCGTTGTACTTGTAATGATAACAGTAACATAACTACAATTCGATTGACTTACAATTCACATCCAATCACAGTATCAGTAGTGGTAGTAGTAGTAGCTGCAGCAGCCCTCAGCTCGATAAGTCATATCGCATTCCTTCAGTGTTTTGGTCCAAGGCGGCGGCGCGCCTCACTGACGCCAACGGGCTGCTACGGTCATGGTAACGTCCTTTTCCGCCGGCCCCGGCAAAACGTTGACGACGACGACGACGACGACGACGTTGAAGCCACAAAGGAGGAGGAGGGACAGCGCAGCGGCGAAGTAGTAGCGACGACAGTACACGCGACGCCACTGCTGTTGCGGATGCGGACAGAGTCGATTAGAGAGTGTCCACCATCAACACCACCACCACTACCATCATCATCATGTCCACCGCCACCACCAAATGTGCCAAATGGTCCGGACCGCAATGACGGAACGGAAGGCCGAAGACCCTTGCTGTGCTGTCCTGTCCTCACAACTAGCGCAGTCAGCGCGATGACTACTAGCCGGCCAAAGCAAGCAACATACCATCAACATAATATGGTTGGTTGGTGGTGTTGTCCGTGGTAAACGTAAACGAGGGGAAGGCTGGCAGATGGGGGTGGTGGTGGTGGTCCAAGTGTCCTAAATGGGGATTTGCAGTCTCGCGTCACTCTGCGGCAACCGAAAACCATGATTTCTGCAATGGTCGCCACTCGCCCCCTCGCGAGTGCTCCTTCCTATCCCCTATACCGGGTCACCATCGCGATGGTAGTAATGGATGTGACACAGAAACGACGGCAGGACATTCGCATAGCAGTAGAATCACTTAACCACCTCTCTCCCTTCTTCTTCTTCTGCGCCATTGACAACGCGACGTGACGGCGATGCTCCCTCTATGCGAGAAGTGTGTGTGTGTGTGTCTTTGCAAGAAGCGAAGCGTTTGTCTTTAGCTAGCGGGAGAGGACTACGGCGGCCCTGGGCTACGGTGAGACTCATAAAGACGGAAGGAGATCTCACATCGCGATAGCACGCCATTGACAAGCGAAATAAGTTAATATTCTTGCATGACCCATGTTCACTCCTCAAAACCCCCACCTTCCCCTCACCCCCTCCCTCTCAACGCAGGGGACATGACATGCAATCATATCACAGTGCGACGCCACATACACCTCCTTGCGCGCGCACACACACACACACACACACATACACAAGATTAGTGTGACGCGACACACCCGGGTGGTTGTAGGTCCTGCTCGTCGTTGTCGTCGTCGTTGTCGTTGTGGTCATGTGCGGAAGATAAAGCGAAGGACATTAACCGGGAGAGAGAGAGAGAGAGAGAGAGAGAGAGAGACCCCCGCGTTGTACCTGCACTACCTAAGGAGGTACACCGGAAATGGTGGCAGGTTCAGAAGGGGGGCCCGGGGGATGGAGTGGGTGGGTGTACACCCCACGCTTCCGGTGCTGGTCAGTTGTTCACTTTTCTTTCGCTTTTCCTCTCCCTCTCCCTCTCTCCCGTTCTCTCTGTCTTGTTGTCCTTCGTGTAATGGTCAAACGACTAAGGGTAAGGACACCCTTTTCCCCCCCTCCCGGCGCGCCATGTCATATTCTCGAAACGGATCGATGACCGTCTCCCTCTCCTCTCCCTCTCTGCACGAAGGATAAGGACCTTGGCATAGGCTTTCGCTTCTTCTTCCCCGGGGGTCTTCAACGCGGTGGCACGATAAATATTTTTATGTTTCTTTATTGTTTTACGACCATCGCACCCCCTCCCCTTGGGGGACCACGTTGAATGGACGTCACTGCATCGTCTCTTTCTCACTCGCACGCTTCTTCTTCTTCTATCTAGTGTCAGAATTCGATTTTGGTGTTGTGTTGAGGTCCCCACTGGCTGAAGGAGGAGCTGAGAGAGGGTGGATCGTCTTCTGGAATGTCGCGAAGAGAAGCGACCTCTCATCCATTCCGAAATCACTGGCCTCTAGCCATTTATATCCATTGTCCTTTTCGGGGCGGGGGGTTGGGGCATTTCTACGTCAAGGGATGTGGAGCTCGAGGGGGAGGGGAGCAGCAGTAGCACTCCCTCTGGCGCGTCAGAGACCTCCAGGAGTGTTCGGTTATAAATGACCCAAGCGCAGAATGACGAGCGTCCAAGACAGAAGGGGGAGTAGACTGTCCTCCCCCGCACACACAGTGGACAGTGGAATGAATTTTTATGACCATCGGGCGCTTTGCTGCTGCTGCTGCACCATCATTATCGTGCGCTGTTGTGTCTAGTAGCAGAAACGAATTCTCATTACTCCCCGGACCCCATACACAGAGACCGGGACCTCGGGGTCCTTAAGAGCGGAGGTGGCGCTCGGCAGGGAAAAGACACCCGAGCGCCATTAATAAACGGTCGAAACGGCCCTTGGAATGGAGGATGGAGGAGGAGTGGCGCGAGGGCTCCTGGGCTACTGAGATTCGTAGATAAAGGAAGGGACTTTGGTTTTTGATGACCATTTCGTCGAGACAGTCGCGACGTAGATATTCTCTCTCTCTCTCTCTTCCTCCCTCTCTCGTTGTTAGGAGGGTGGGTTCTTTATGCTAAACAGCGGTGCTGGTGGTGGTTGGGTCCATGTCCGTACCATGTTCCAAGAAGAACCGATTCCCGGGAGTCAATTGCCTTAATTTATCCTTCACCGAGCGAGTGAGACACAGTAGCAAGTGGTCGTTAACCGGTGTTGTGAGGGGAGGGAGGTGGATGAAAGGACCCTCGAACTCGAACGGAACACCAACCCTCCAAAAAAAAAGGCCCAAGAGGGAGGAACGCATCACCTTGCGCACGAAAGAGATATATATGCTGCTGCCGCCTTAGTATTCACCTCGCCAGAAAGAGTGTGAGTGTGAGTTGGGAGGGAGGGGGATGGAGGTCATAAAATTTATGATTACATAAAACGATCACGATCACGTTACTAGAGGGTTGGGTGGGGTGTGTGGGTGGAAGGGGGTTTATGTCTCTCGGCTTCCTGCCGCGGTCGGCTTTTATGATGATGGACCCCACGATGTGCTGCGGCGCGCGTGACAATCTCTCGGTCGGACGGCGGTCGACATGGAAAATCAGGACAGGCTTCTCGACTCGACTCACCCTCACTAAGGGCGGAGGATTGTCCTGTCAACTGTCAACCTGTCCCCGTACGCACGCTCACCACCACGAGCACACGAGCACACTCGAGTGTCCTTTTTGCTGCTGCTACTGCTGCTGGCGGCGTCGCCAGCGATGGTTGCGCCAAAAGTACATCAATCTTATGCCACCCCGAAAAAAAGGGGGGGGGGGCGAAGAGAAGGAGGAGCAGAAGGAGAAGAAGGACTTTACGTGTTCGTGTTCGTGAGGGCTCACAGCTCATAGCACGCACGGATTCTCGCCCCCTTTCGGCGTCGGCGTCGGAGGAGGTCACTTACGCCCGCCCCCCTTGTCAGGAGAGCGAGCATTAATTGGGAAAAGCCTCCCCCTCGGTCCCGGGAGATGCCCGAAGGCAGATAAAGCTTTATTTATGACTTTGATTACACGATATTGAAATGTGGTTCTTGTCGTTGTGGTGTTGGTGAAGAGCGTCACTGCTCTGCGTTGTCGTTGGTGCTATGGTCGAATGTCCTCCTGACCACTCCTGGTCAATCGCTGGTGGAAAGTGGTGAGTGTGTGCGGCGGGGGGGGGGTCGGTCGAGTGCGTGATTTTCAACTTCGACTTCGACACCGCACTTGCTCCTTGAACCGGAGGGTTTACCGTTCGGATGGCCATTTGGATGGAAACGGACTAGGACTAGAGGGAGGGAGGCGATCAGTTGTCACTTTGACAGGGCAGACCCCTCGGAGAAGCAGTGGATGTTGGTGACAATATTATTGGCCATAAATTTGCTTTCGGTAGCACTACGCCACGCCACGCCACAGCAACAGCAACGCCATGCGCCATTTTCTTTGGTTTCGGCGACATTGCACCAAAAACTGTCAGGACGTCATAATTCAGACATTGGGTTGGCGTCGGTTTTTGGCGGCCCATATTTTGGGGTAGTAAACGTTTCGGCCCGGCTCGTGGCCGTGTGCTGGCAATAATTATGTCGTTGCTTGAGGTGCTAAGTAGTGGTAGCAGCAGAAGCAATAGTAGTAGCAGCAGTAGTAGTAGCAAGGGGGAATAGGGACGCAGAAGACGAATCGACGATTCTAGGTCATCGAGAAGAGTCCGAGAAGGTGTCAGAGATTTATTTCTGTCTTCACGATCATCACGCTCTAGCAGCGATAGCCCTCGACTGATACCATCAAAACCGATCAATACTGAGTCGGTTTTGTGATGGTCTGGGTCTGGGAAGCAGCAGCCGATTGTAGGCGAGTGATTTGATGTTGTTGTTGTTGAGAATTTGAAGTTCAGCTTCGAGAGCCAAACTATATTTAGCCTGGAGTGCCGATTGTGAGTGCAAGCATCATCGAGCGCGGTGCAAAGTGCATCGGAATGGTGCACGCAATTCGGGTGTGTGTGTGTGTGTGTGTGGGAGTGGAATCTCAACATTTGGTGTTTGCAATTGCACCGCAGCATTCGTACTCGTGAGGATGATCTGGCGCAATGACAGATGTTTTGTTAGATGATGGTGCAGTTGAGTAGTAGTAGATGGTGAGTTGAGGAGTATTGAGCGTTAGTCGGTGGAAATGATGGCTGTTTGGGATGAGGTATTAGTAGAACAGCAGATGCAGATCATAGGCGGCTGTGTCTGTGAGATCATATTTTATTCCGCTCTAAATTAAGGGCGATATTATTCCGTCATACTGACGCGAAACTATCTCAGTTTGTTGCTTTCCACAGCAAGATTATTAAATTTTAAAATAGAATCATGTGGTCGCAATAAGCAAAAGTTTGATTTACGCTCGGATTGTTCGTTGAATTCCGTGGTTTCATATAAACTGCTCGCTCTCTGTTCCGTTCGCTACGGAGTGGAGGTACAAAACATGTAAAATAAGAAATTTCAACAACACCGTAACCACTCAAACTACTGGCAAAAGTAGAAACATTCAAACTGGTTTGTTACTTTTGTCAGCATAATGCGGATTTTTGGTTGTTGCTCCTGACTTGTTGTAGCATGGCGCATTTGAAGCCATTTTTTGATGAAGTTTCTGCGAGTACCAGAAACAGTTCCAAGGTTTTTTTTTTTGCAGAAGCGTGTACGCCTTTGATCTGTTGTATTTCGGTAAAATACAACCATAGTGAGAGCATTTCATTTGGGGATTTACTTTTACATGACGTTTACTCTTCGCTGCTATACGTCGACAGAAGCTTTGGGTCGAGTTTGGTACTTTTTTCTCGTTGAAATTGACGCTTGCGCAAAATTAAAACATTACTCTGTGTTGCTACTGACGAGATTTTATAGCATTACTTGGTTCTACTTAAGGACGAAATGCATTCTCCAGTGTGCCTCCCTAACAAATGGGTCTCTCATTGTACCAACCGGCTTGCACGGTTTTATGGCATTTTCTCGGAAAAACATCCGATCTACTTTGAGACGGAAAAAGACTAGGTTGCATGTCATCGTCATCATCATCGTCGTCGTCATCGTCGTCATCATCATTATCTTGCATGCCAGCACGAATGCATCTTGCACCACGTTGCATTTAGCTGCGCGAGCAACTCGCCCCCATTTGGTCCCTAGCAATTGCTTATGGAAATCATAATTTTCCATAAATCCATCATTCGTGGTAGTGGTGGTGGTGCACTGGTTGCATGCATCCTTCCCGCACGATGCATCGTTTTGCGGGGTGGGGAAAGGCGAGAAAAAGCGAGAAAAGAAAATCAATAGACATTTGAATGTGGAAAACAAGGAAAAGGCTTTACCCTCCCTTTAGTGGCTGTGGCACGACATGGGAGACATGAGCTGGCGTGCTTCCTTCGCCGAGCTTTCTTTCCGTTGCGTGGCGGTCTAGTAGTGTGTATTGTCCTGCGATACGTGCGATGCACTTTTTTTCCTTTCAAGAAGTAAACACGCTGGTCAGTCGCTCATCAGGAAGCCAAAGAGAGACAGAGACGGTGTCGAGTCTTGGGACCCCTTACCATTGGCTGCCCTTTTTTCAGGACCCAGGAAAGGAAAGGAACAACGGAGAGGAGGGTTTTCGTGCGTTGTCGTTGTCGAGGCATTATCAGGCCAAAGCGCAGGGTGGCTATTAGCATGAGGTCATTTGTGGCTTGGGACTGCCGACGGAAGTTCGTGCATTGCGAGAAGGGGAGGGGGAGGGGGTCTCTCTTGACCTGGCCGCCATGACGCCAAGAGACCATCTTATCTGCATGTCTTGCAATTACTCCAACCGTCGAGGGAACCGGGTGCAAGTAGTGGTGCTCTCTCTGCCCCCTGTGCCATTCCGCTATTACTTCCTTAATTCTTATTATCATCGTCACGCTTTTCCTAGTTCCGTCCTGGCTATCTACTGGACGGAGGAGGACAAGGAAAATGTGGAGATAGGAGAGGTAGGAAAATGGCCCCATGTCTTGATGACGTTGGCGTGTTCACTTGGTCCTTGTTCTCCAGCGGCTGGGGCTGGCAGCCATCTTCATTATCATCATTACAATCTTTCCATCGCGTCGTCAAGGCCTGCAGTCCCATTATCATCAACGATGTGTATGTGAGTGCGCGGGGTGTTGTAGAGGTTGTGTAAGGCTGGATGCCCTGCCTCGGATACCTCTTGCCAAGTCCACCGATCCGATGAGTGCGACGAGAGTTCATTAAAATTCATAAAAAAAATCATCATAATCATTAAAACAAATGATTTTAAGCCGCTCACTTAGGGAGGGCGAAAGGTAGGACCAGGACCAGAACACTAATGTATGTTGCCTTGCCCCAACTCTCTAGGGAATGGCGGAAACACGGGTTATTGTGGTTACCGCGAATGACGACGCACGATTCGTCGTCGTGTAGTGGTGTGTCTTGAGTCGAGTGTTGTGTCGGTTACGGTTTGCTTCCCATTTTCCCATTCGCATTCTTGAGGTGGATAATCGGTCGCGTTTGCGTTTGATTGGGCAGGAATAGGTGTGGTGGAGCGCTTGCCATACTCATTGACACAAGAGGTCTGCAGGAGGACGAGCTGACGACCCTTCCGGAAGTCAAATCCGTTTACCGCCGTTCGCTTTATCTGGATGGTTGCAGTTGCATGATTGAGCGAGCAGATCTATGCCTTTCTAAGCGAATTTCCGTGCAACTCATAGCATACGTTATGCTCAATGTGTAGTGGCACATTTGCATCCTTTTGAGCGGCATAAGGGGGTACCGTGTGTTCCTTAAGGAACACTGGTGTTTGTTGTTGGGAAAATTGAGAAATCGACAATGGCGTGCTCCTTGCATCCTCGGTCCTCGAGCGCACGTATGTGTTTTGTGATCCGGAGAGAGACGCCATAGAGGGTGTGCACATGTTTGTATGCGTGTGTGCGATTCTTATGGTCATTTTATTTTGAAGCTCGATTAACTCGACAGCCCGTCCTTCGGGGAGGACGGAGGATTATTCGTGTAATGCCTGCTGTTCGAAGTGGGTACTTCAAGAACGTCGATCCTGACTGGCCCTAACGGTGTAGTAATGCTCGGCAGAGGAGGCGACAGTTTTGTGATTTCCCGTTGCTTTTTCATGGTCCAGAACACGAGTTCTCGTGCTATCGTCCTCTCGTCGTAAGCCAATTTTTCCCCAACCATCGCCAGTTCGACAGAGGAGTAAGTGGTTTAATCACTTGAGCTGAAGTTGGCTTTATATGGTTCCGGTACTATTTCGGATGAAAGGGAGGAATTCCTTTCACCACAAAGAAAAGTCAACCACGTGAGAACATGGTTTGGATCTTTTGGACATTTCCATCTCGAGTTTGATTTTGAAATCCCCCTTTTTTCCATAGCGGAATCGTGAGATGTTTAACATAACTGATGATTAGTTCCCGCCAAATCAACCGCGTCTTGAGTTTTTTTCATTTTCTAGAGGATGTTTAGTGTTAGAAAAACATAAAAAAGCATTCTAGTACCAGGCTAAAGTCTTATCTCATTTTTACCATTTGAAATGGTTTAATTAAAACCATAAATAATAAATCTTTCTATCCATTCGCGGGCAGAAATATTTGGATCCGCTTACGGAGTTTCTAGGATTACTAGTTCGTGCTGCACTCGCTGGTACCGTCTGACCACGGCGTTCGATTTGCCATGTTCGCTAACTCCATTTGACTCCCCTTCATCGGTTGTCGGACCGCCAAACGATTTTCGCGTGAAAGCAAAGACCCGGGAAATGCCAGAAACTTACAATGAAATATTGACGCCGAGTGGTGTGGTCCGACCCGTTTAGATCGTCTGCTGCTCGTGGCCATTCTGCCTTCCCCTACTCTCCCTCCTGGTGTCGGGATATTTCCTCCGGCCCAAAAACAACTGGCCAAAGATATTCCGATCGATTTATGAATCCTTCGCTCGGTGAATGGCGGAACTTTTGGTTCTTTGTTTTAATTACGGAGGATGTATTTCACCAATAAAGCCGCCTCAACCTCAACTCCGGCACCACCGCCGTGTAATGGACTGGTGAGGACCGCGTCTTAAGAGCGGACGGCTATTTGGAGAAAAGCGAGAAGAAAAAAACGACGCGAATGCAGCTGTTGCGCTGCCCCTTTGGTAGAGCTGCTGCTGCTGCTGACAGACACCACGACTGCCGTTCCGGTATTCCGGTTGTTCCGGGCGTATCGCGAGGAGAAAATTTAAAAATTCGTTCCGAGATTATGCATTCTCGGCAAACAATTCCCATAACTTTGCACCAACCAGCCGGGGGGTAGCTGCCTTCCAAACTTTTATCCAAACGGTGCACGCTGCTGCTGCTGCTGCTGCTGCTTCTGATTGCGAGCAAAATGACTCAAGGATCTTGCGAGGAGTGCCGTTTGGCGTGCTAATATAAGCCATCGAGAAAGGGGAGTTGTTCTATTAACTAAGAGAGAGAGAGAGAAAGAGAGGCAGAAGCCTCCCCCTCAACCGAAGTATAATAATTATCAATTTTAATTATCAAAAGATTTTCACACACATAATTTCTCGGCTTCGCTCGTCGGCGTCGTGGTGTAGCAAATTGACTCGCTTCGTTTTGGAGGCAAACTCCGGGAAATGGCTCCGGAAAACGGGGCATGGAAGGCATGGCGTGGGCCATAAAGATATGACACAAGTGAAGGAAATAAACGTTTGCCCTCTCGGTTTCGTCGTGCCGTTCCCCCCCCCCCCCCCCCCTGTTGGACCTTCGATCGACCGAAGAAATCCGGAGACTTCCGGAGATCGTTCTCCGTGACGTGACGTGACGTCGTGGACCTGACGTAGCATTGGCCCGGCCATAAAACTCGGGGAGCAGACCCCGAAGAAGGGGATCGTAGTGTCGTGTAGCGAGCTCATAGTAGTTCGCAGCAGCTGCCACCGCCCTGGTCTGTGTGTATGTGTGTGTGTGTGGTATGGTGGCTTCCTTCGAGATGAGGCTTCCTCCTTAGGCGACTAATTACTTGGGCCCTCCTTCCACCGACCTTACGAGACGACGGCGTGCGAAAGAACGATTCAGAACGAATTTGCCGAAAATGGTGGCGACGACGACGACGATGATGATGATGTGCGCCAGAACGTTCCGGTTGTTTTCGGGGCTTTCTCGCCTGGTGTCTCTAGTTGGTGTTGCGGGTGGAGAGTGGTAGAGAACGAGTCAACGCGTGACTGGCATTTGGGATCGACGCAACCGACCTGAAGCTCGGAATTGCGGGAAACCTTTTCCTTTTCCTTAGGATCCAGGGGCGGAGGGAGCAGGGACTGGTGAGTTCGCGGGAGGACAATCGCTTCCATCATTTTGCTTAATTTGCTCCAGCCGCCGCCGCCGCCGCCGCCAGCCAGGCCGGCAGCCCGCGAACGTAAAACGGTTCTGGCGTGAGAGCGAATTAATTTGTTTATTATTATTCATAAATTTCCGACGTGATTTTCGTTTCGATGAAAACACTCCTCGGCACACACCCGCTTAGCATGAAGCTGCGAAGGGTTTCTTTTCCTTACGGCGAGGAAAAGGGCGGGTGTATTAAGTTGATGGTACCGGGGGAGGGGGCGCCCACCATTTTTCATCTCATCTGCAAGACTCTACCCTGGCAGGGAGGTGGTGATGGTCCGCGCGGTTGCTTCTTGCGAATGAAAGGCGAACCTTTTCAATTGGAGTCCTCTCTTTGATGATTATTGTTATTGCAGCGCATTAGTCAGAGTCTAGCTCTAGAATCTTAGCCTTTCATCTTGTAATCGAGGGGATCCTTTGTGGAAGCAGTAGCTCCTGAACTTGCTTCGTGAACTCCACTGTTCCTATCTAATTTAGTTTCTTGACTTCGAATGGCTTTTCTCTCGAGTATTTGTTAACGATCCACTGAGCGCGATGATATTTTTGAATATAGCTAATCCAAAATAGAAATATCAATATTCGTTTAATCGAAGCTCTCGAAAAAGTAAACTCCTTCCTCTTCGCGTAGAATGAGGTCATCCCCGTTATCTCTCCTAAATACCGGAACCATCTAATTGTTCCGGAGTGAAGGAGAAAATTGTTTCCACATTTGCCGGCACTCGTTTACAACCGTTACAACGGATACCAGTACAGAATAGACAGTAGTGCTCTGGCGGTGGTGGTCTGGGGGGGGGATTCACCGCTTACTGTTTTCTCCCCGAGAGAGGGAGAGTGAGGGCCGCAGCACCACCGATGATACCGCTGGCTTCCGGTGACAATTGCGACGCGGCACACCCTCACACCGACCCTAATTGGTGTCTTTTGTAGCAATTTGTGTCATTCGCCGCTGGTACTGCTCCTTGTTTTTGTTGTTGCTGTTCGGTGGTGGTGGTGGTGGTCGGGAATGGTGTCGATGGGGAAATCAATTAGAGGGTGTACGAGGGCGGACTTCATCGGCCCCTCGGAAACACAAACACACTTTGTTCGTCCTTCCGCATTCAACCGGTAATTGGACCGGTGTCCTTGTAAGCCGGAGGGGAGGGGGGAGAGGATGGTTGGTGTTCAGTGCGGGCGTGTGCCATCCTTCCTGTCTTGGCTGTACCGTGTGGCTGGTGTAATTGACGTTATCTACACTTGTGGCGTGTGAGGTGGTGCTGATGGATGGGTGGATGGATTGTTCGTAAAGTGTTTGACTTGCTTGTTACCGTTCTTGACTCTGTTATCGTTTTTTTTTATCGTGTAGCTAGTTGTGTGGGAATAGGTCAGTGAGGTTTTTAATTAAAAAGGATTGTTTTTAAAAAACGAATCAATATCGTGATTAAAACAGAGAAATTATGGATTCTATATCGAAAAGACTTCTTTAATAGAAGCGATCCAAAGAGGCATTTTTTTTACGTTTGCATAAAATTGTTCTCTGTTAAGTTAACATATTATTCATTAAATCGACTATTTAGTATCTAGCTTAAAACAAATTACTCGTTGTCGATAATTTCTCGTCTTCTGTGGTAATAGTTTCATTCGGGATTGACAAACATATCATTTGTACATTTTATATGTTCTTTGACCTGCGATGCGCCTGGGTCATCCAATTTTATTGATGTCTCTAGTTTCTCTAATTTTAGTTATAAAATTTTATTTATGCTTCTCTGCGCAATTCTGGTGGATTTCTAAGTTTTTCAATTTTTCAATAAACGTAATGAGCGACCAATATTCTAGTAATCTCATATCTTGTAAAAATGCACAACTTCTTCACAAAAAGTATGTTTAAAGTCCATTAATATATAATGTGCCTCCCGCGTATTGGACTTATTAAGAAGGCATCGTATGGACATTCAGTTTGTCTTTCATTTGGAAGCGTTTGGCGTTCCGCTAGACTACAATCATTTTGTCCGTTCCCCCGACCTAACATTCGTAGAGGTGTTAACCGAGCGGAAAAATGAAGACTTTTTACGTTTTGATCCCGCGGAGACGCGGGAGTCATGTAGGTGGCGACGCTTAGGTGTGGCCCTCATTTTGGCAAATTTAAATTTATGCTCGCCAATAAATATCCATCTACATTCGTGTCCCTGCTAGAAATCCTTCGCCATTCGCCAACCGCCTGGCACTGCTGGATGTAGATTCGTCGGACACCATTACACCGCAGTGCACCGAGCAGAGACACACTTCGCAGTTGAAAAGAAAACCAGGAATTATGAAAGATGGCCGCGTAACAGCGAACGAGAGAGGAGCGAAAAAAAAACAAATGAAATAAATCGAAAAGATTTCAAAATTACATTTAACATCTGATAGCCGAGAACCCGCGGGACGGAGATTACCGTTCGCACCAGAATGTGCCATCCGATAAATCATTTTCCATTCTGCCAGTCGTCATGAGTTGGCTTGGCTGGGTTTGGCTGGTTTCCCGTCTTTTGGGGTTCTCATTACCTTGCGCGCTTTGACAACAAGACAACCAAAGTACCAGACCCGCACCAGGTACCGCCGTCTGCGCTGTGACCCCAAACGTGACTAAACGAACTGATTACAACGTTTGGTACGCTTCGCCTTCCGCTCCTGCCGCACCCGTCTCCGTTGTTTTACAAGAAATTTGCCTTTTTTGTCGATCCGGACTGAGCCAAAATCTGAAATTTATTCCTCGCTTCCGGCGGCCGACAATCGAAGGTGGCAAAGACGAGAGAGCAGCGAGCAGCGGGTGCGTAGCGGGGTTTTTAGATTAAATTTTAGCTTCGCACTTTGTGGCACGAAACCCTCAAAATCCGTTCCCGTTTTGTGCGTGGCGCATTATTGCCGCACTGCCGCCGAACGGCCGAGGAATGCGTTGCGTCCGGAAGCGCACCGCGTGCCAGGGCGTCCTGGAGCTTGATCCTCTGTCACAGTGTGGAGCGGATAATTTGCTCGCCCTCCTTCGCCCCAATTCCGTTCCGTTGAAGTTACTGTGACCGGTACGGTGCAAATTTTCGGAGAGTCCGAGTTTGGTGCGTTCGTTCGGATGGAATGATGGGCGACCCGAGACGTCGTCGTCGTCGTGGATTCCGCGCCGTAGCCGTAGTAATGTGCAGGCTGCAAGTGTTCTCGCGTAAGCTTCCGGTTCGGTTCGGTGCCCAATTGCGCGTACGCGAAGATGACAGTTCAATTTCCTGTTCCCGGTTTTCACTCGCTCGATCACCGTGAATCCGTTCCCGAGGGGCCCATCAGTCTCGGTTCCGTTCCGTTCTCCGTGATGGTCGAATGCGTACCCCGCTCCGGAACCACCTGGTGCAATCGGCCAAAGGTGAAAAGTGCATATTGCACACTGGCCTACGAATGGGCATATACCATCTTCCGTATATCTATGGTTGAGTGCCTGGCCTGGAAACTAATAGAAACTACCTTCGGAAAACCCCTTTTGGGTTTGGGAATTGGGAGTTTGGCCGAGAGAGTGCGTGCCGCGTGCGTAGCACCGCATGTCCGCATGTCAGAAAAGTTGCTTCTTCAAAAATTCGGAAACAATCGGAGAAGCACACACACACACACACACACACACACACACACACACGCGCGCGTTCGCACCACTCGCAAGGGTTCGCCGAAACCTGCTTCGCGAGTCTGCGTCAACCGGCATAGTCGATGTCAGGTGACTTCCGCAGTTTGTTGTATTAACTATCTAGCCCCCAAAAAGGCTGCGAGGGTGAGAGATTCTGATCGCAATTTAAATGCCTGTTCCCACACTTGCACACGCATATCACCTCGCGGTGGGGAGTCCTTCTCGAGACGTGCGTATAATGTTTCACGCTAGAAGATCAGAACGAGGGGAACCTCGCTGGAAATGTACAAAGCCTGTAGTCATGCCCAACACCTGCGAGACTCGCTTGTTCGAGGGAGAAAATGACTTTCGCAAGTTTGTGTGTGTGTGTGTGCGTGCGGTTATGTCAATTGTATTGAGCAAAAATGCACGGAACGTGTGCTTCGGACGGTAGGTCGGTCGAAGGCACTGCTTCCCACTTCGAGGGACGAAGGAAATGGGATTTGCAGCGGAAGAAGGAAATCGTACGAAACTGTCACATTTAATAAAAAACAACTTCATCATCGACGCATAATAACGATTTGCTGTGGGACCCTCTTTATCATGGCTTTTGAAGATATTTCTATCGCACAAGCGCGACAATGGAGTGGTTTTGTTGCGCTTTTTGGGGTTTTTTGTTTAGGAAAATGTTCTGTCGAACTCTGGGAGTGTATAAGTTGTATTTTCACAAGATACTTTTCTTTTTTTTATCGCATACTAGCATGACCCGCGTGCGTCGCTACGCGTAGAAGATTAGGTTTTACTGATATGATCTATTTTTTGAGTTTGTACTTTGTGTGTTATGATGGTTGTTAATATTTGCCGATGTTTCATCCTTGATTACATGATCGCCAACCATGGTATTGAGCGTATTTTTGAATTTCATGGATTGATCAGCAAGGTTAATTACTAAACTATCATTGGCAGTTGATACTCGGCTGGAACGCTTCCCTTTTGCCTGCGAAGGAGTCGGAAGCATTGCTGGGCACCGACTAACGGAGACTGTTTGTTTCGTATGTAATCCCGTCGCCTTTAATTCCTTTTCGCTTTTGGGGGACTATCGAGCTCAGGTTTTTTGTCGTAGGTGCTAGGCCCTCGGAAAGGGGTTCTCGCTTTTGGGATACCATCAGCGTTGCAAAGAATCTGACCAAAAAGGAGTTTTCTAGTCAGATTCCCCTTTATTCGCAAATCTCCTGCCCTTTTATACCCCGGGTTTGCCGGTGTCCTTCTAGGGAACACACATGATGCCTCATTTTTTCAATAACTGAGTTGAGCTCCTAACGTTACCGCCTGGAGTTTGGAGCCCGCGCAACATCATTTATGATAATGTTAATAGTTGATATATACTGCCTTTCAGTATAGATTCGATATGAATGCCAGTTTTTTAGCTAATGATGTAGTTAATGGTTGCAAATAAACTATAGAATTCAACATGCATATGAGTGGTCCGTGTCATCGATACGGCCGGATATCGGTATCTGACTCGACGATTGAAAATCTCTAGATTTTTCATATTGCACTTCAATTATCATCATAGTTGTTTGGGGAAAGTGCAGATTTTTTTACCTCCTACTAAAAGTGCAATCGAGCACATTCTAAACTGTTAGTAATGTGTCTGCACATTTAAAATTTTTATACATAATTTTTGGACCTTTGACGAAATTTCGAAAATTCGAATATTGCCTGAGTATGCTTAAACCGGTCTGAGCTAAGCCTTCTAGGATAAATTCTCCTAAATTAAATTAATTCGCACTGACAACGCTCCCTGGCGCTCAGTATTGCAACTACTGTTGGGTGAAGTAGTTGATTTTCAAAAAATCATTAAAAAATAACTGTTTGAGCTAGGGCTATGAAAATTTGAGATTAGAAGTTTTTTTATATGAAAAATCTAAGAAAAATATCAAATCAAAGGTTAACAGAAAGTTACGGAAAATAATTTTTCTATTTTTTTAATAACTTAAGTAATGGGGATGAAATATAGTTTACATCCGATTCTGATACCTACAGAAGATACACACAAAGTTTGGTTTGAATCGGTTCAGCCGTTTCGGAGGAGTTTGGACACAAAAAAATGTGACACGAGATTTTTATATTATCGCATATGATAAGAAATTCCACTTGTTTTTCAAACCGTTTTGATATTGAAATGCTTGAAATACATTCATGTTTCAAACCAGTAATGTGCAGGTGCTGCAGATTTTTCTGGAGATGTATCTTTTCTGGAATATTTATTTGGTACATCACATGTCTTGCATTCAATTTATGTCGGCATATATTTTCTAAGCAATAACGATTGGAAATACGTTCACATTTTATGTTAAATGTTTTCAAAAATTAATCGTTTTTTTGCATATCATCTTCATCTAGAAAGGCTTACCGATAGGCACGATTAACTTCTTTTCTGTCTTTTCTGCATTCCTTTTTTCTTCCTTAGTATTCAATACATAATCCATTTAAAACACACGATATTTAATTAATTTTTTGCGCCAATGACTAATACTTACGATTCGACAACATATGAATCTTCGTTGACAAAGGCACGTGCCACAACGGAGAGAGAGAGAGAGAAAGAGAGAGTGAGAAAAGCCCTAACCATCTATCAAGCGACCCCAAAACACCCCGCGCCAGACTTATTATCACCAGACTTCCATGTGGCCGACTACCCTGGCCAGTATCATGGCATTATTTCACCAGCGGGCCACTATCACGGTTCACTCGCACACCGTGGCTATCGTGAAGAACTTCTTGACTTTGCGCCCGACAAGCGCTCGAGCAGCTGTTTCTTACCTTTATCATCAGCGTTTATCTAGCACAGAACAAGAAGAAGAAGAAGAAAAAACCCTCGCGCTTACGCTAAAGGATCCCACAACTGCACCACATAGTTTGGCTCGAGCCAACTTCGAGATTCGTCGCGTCTACGGCGCCAACGTCCAGGGCGTCCGAAGTGCGTCATTACTTCGCAGCGCAGAGGGCTATCGGGCAGAAGGCCAAGGCAGAGAGCGACAGAGAGAGCGCTTTCCCGTGATATGATTTGCATTAGTCAGTTTAGAAGTCTGCCCCGCTGATGCTGGAATCTGGGAGTTTTGTTTCTGGAGTTTCTTTTTACTGTTCCCCTTTTTCTTTCGCTTTGTTTCGGCGACATACAGATGGCGTCGCACGGGTGCGCGCGTGCTGATAGTAGACCTTTCGGGGTCGTATGGGTGCTGGGTAAAACCGGGCCATGGACCCTCCCAGAGAGCGACCAGCTGGGTCAAGCCGATGCGCACGCGGCAATTCACTACTTCAAGCCTTCAACTGCGTTGTCTTGGCTTGACGCGCGTTTCGGCTGATAGCTGATAGTCCGATTCGCATACCGTGCACCCTCCACAAATGCCTAGAGCCAAAACTAATGCCGCCGTACCGCGCGCAGCAGCAGCGACTGACAGACCCCGAAGTGGTGGTGCGCGTCTTCCACAAGACAAGACTAGTCTTAGTTCCTCGCTAGTCTTGGCCTGGTCTTATCAGTTCGCTCGCTGCTGTCCCCAAGGAGGTCTCTGCTTCTTTTGCGTCGCATGTCCTAAAGTGTGTGTGTGTCGGTCGGACAAGTGTCACCTTCTCCTATCGGACTGACGACCGTCCGGACTCGCTGTCGCTGAAATATGATATCTTAATGATGAAGCCGAAGCTGGTTTGCTGGTGAAACAGAAGAGAGATAGAGAATGGGGGTTTGGTGTCTGGCACGGACAGACAGCATGGTGGCGACCACCATATGGTGCCAACATCTATATCTGCAATCTGTGGCGCAAGATATTCGCTTAAGATAACATCCGCCAAAGGAAAGATCCTGGCGTACCCCCCACCGGGTATAATCGTTTCCGGGCGCGTCTTCAGAAAGGGATGCGCACCCCTTTCGCATAAAGTCTCCTTCCAGCAAGCAGCAGCAGCAGCTGCTGTGATTCCTCATGGCTTTGTTGTCGGGTTGCGGAGATAGGACAATCGAAGGACGCGCGCGCACACCCTTCTAACCATCCCATTAAACGGAAGACGATGTACCGATGGTCCACATTACACCAGGTGCCGTTGGTGCAAGGTCGAACAAATATCGCGGGCAACCCCCCGCCGAGAGCGATGACACGTGGCATCGACGCCTCAGGTCACTGTCACGGGGTGTGTATCTTCTTCTCCTCCTTGGAAGGGATGGGGAGGTTTTCAATTACCCGGAAGCACGTGCGTGCATGATGCGCGGTGCGCGAGAGAACATATGTTTACTGTGTTGCCGGTCGGAACCACCACCGCCAGCGCGCCACGGTTGCAAACAAAAGAAAAGGGATAGAAGTTAGCACGAGGCTCGCGCCCAGCGCTCGTCCTGTCCCCTTTTCCGGTTCTTGGTGGCTCCTGGAACACCCGGGGATTTGTGCAGGAATCCGAGACGAGGACGAGTTTTTTGGTAGATAAGAGTGTTGCTTGGCTGATAATTAGCATACCAGCGCAGCGGCCATTGGCAACTGTTCCAACTGTTGCTCCGTAAGCTACGGAACTTGTGGAGAAGGTACAAGTGAGGTCCTGACAACGGGGAAACCCCTGGTGGTGAACACCGTCCTGGTGGTCTGGTCTGGTAGACGATTCTTCATTTTTACAGCTGCTGCGTCTGATAGGCGCTCGCGCACACGAACGCGATACGCGGCTTCTGGGAGAAGAGAATGCCTTTCGAGAACAACAACAACAACAACAACAACAGAAAACCTCCAAAAATGCTCCGCCTATCAGCAAGCTAGTTAAGCTGATAGTTGGTTGGTTGGTTGGTTTGGCCGGCCGGCCGGTGCTCTCGGTGCGCTACTTGTTACGTTCGGTGCGCTGCGGTGGTGCGCACATTAAGGACATTCTCAAATGACTCGCACGCACCGCACGCAAAAACCACGGTCGACGGTCGGCTCGGAACTAATTAGCAATTCTAATGCGAAGTTCGCTCTCTTTGGCGTTAGCGAGTCCTTTTTTCTCTGCTTCCTCTTTTCCTTCTTGTTGGTTGGTGTTTAACCCTGTAAGCCATATTTATTCATGACACGCTCACCGACGAGCAGCGGGGCTTTTAAGGAGAACACAAATGGCACCCCCGAGCAGGCGCGTGTGTGTGTGGAATGCGTGGAGCCACCGCCACCACCAACGTGTGTATGATAAGCGAATTATGATTTCATAAATTCGAAATCATATTCCACCTCCTTCTCTATTTTTTGCTCTCCTTCCCCTTTTCGGGGGGCTAGTCATCCCCCGCTCGTTATGCTTGACTGCGACAGAGGGACCCTGTTTTTGGTTGAACAACGCGCTTTGGATAGCTGGCGGATAGCCACATAAGTGTTTGTGCTTGTGGTTTGTGCGTGCGTGCGTGAGCCTTTTTGTAGATAATTAGTTTTTGAAGCAAGCAAGGAGATGGCTAAAATATGATGGATTCGCATCATACGCACCACCACCACCACCGATCGATGGATCATTCCCGAATGATCCTTTCACACAAGCCAACAAAAGAATTCAAAACATTTGAATAAGGCGCGCTTCCGTGTGTGTGGAGTGCTCCTGACTGTCAGTCGAAATTTAATTAACATTCATACGAGGTCCGTCCGCGCCGCACCACGAATCGAACGTTCCTGCTTTTGGCGTTAGTTCCGGTGTTCAGTTTCCTTGTGCGGTTGAGTTTTGACATTTTTTCCGTCCGGGTTTTTTTTGCGGGGGAGCGTGGAAAAGTGGAAAACTTTTCTTACTTCCTGCGGTTATACCATTCGTGCGAGAGGTGGCAAAGACGGAAATGGATGTCCCCATACTTGGTGCCGTACTTTTGCTTCCTTTAAAACTGGCGAGCCTATTCTCTCTCCCTTCTTTTGCAGTGCCTTGACAGCTTGGCGATGGCGTTGGACCTTTTTTTTTTTTGAGGGGATTTTTTTTTGTCGTTCTTTCCGCTATTCAGCCGCCCCCGTTAGGCGAGGTGTCGCGGTAGCGTTCTTCCGCATTCCCAGGCCATTTTCGGAATGGTCGAGTGCATTTGGGGTTTTTGGGGAAAACTTTCCATTCGATACTACGGTACGGTGGAAGCGAGAAAGAGAGAGCGAGACATTTGATTCGGCCTATCGGTTGTCTGTGTAATGGAGGTTACTGGTAACTTTTGTGAAGGTGTTTGGCCAGCTAGGCTTTATTTTTTAGAGAGGCCGAGAGTGTGTCATAGAGCTGTGTGTGTGTGTGTTTTTTTTGGGAGACCGGGAAACTACCGGGAAAAACATTCAAAACATTCGAACAAGATTGAACTGTCAGCAGCAACTCCATTTTTAGTTCCAGTGATTCTATTTATACATGTTTACGATGATGATGATGATGATGAGGAGGCAGTTACAAATTGCCTCATAAGTTCAAAAGCTTACAGGTAAAGCTTAACTATATTCGTCAGCTGGTGGTGTGTTATTGAGGAGTCAGGAGAAGGTCTCCGGTGATGGAAAATAGCAAATCCAGTAAAGCATCGCGTATTGATCAATCTTGGTGGTGCAGTCGTGCTGTACCGGAAGGCGATCTAATTTGCTCCCGAAAACTGTTTGCCGGTAGCAACGTTGCTACCTACCAACAATTTTCTCTGTAAAACCAATGTTTGACGCCTACACAAGGTCAGCAGTTCAGTTCCCGAAAGCGTCACTGTCATTCGCCATAGTGAAGTCTAGGGTCTGGTACAATTTGCTTCAATTTGGACGCGCCATGACTTAGCTTACGCACTAGAAGCCTGCTGCTTGGAGGTAAATGGTATTTACTTCTTTCCGGTAGTTCATGCTACTACAATGTAGCCGAAAACTTACAAACCGAAAATGAAGCCCTAATCACGATGCACCTCAGCCGTAATTGTTCCTGCTTTATGCTTAAGTATATATTCTGTAAGTCTTTGGTGACTTGACACAAAACAAGAAACGAGAAAAAAAAAACACCTTCTCGCCTGGCACACCGGTGGTGTCTTCATCTTTATCAAAAATCACTTTGTGATTCCCCACCATCAACCCGGGTGGGGGGACTCGCAGAGCACTGTCCTTATCGTCAGCAATTAACCGCTAAGCCTCGCTCTGTCAATGTCAACCAAAGCCCTCTCCAATTACGGCCGCGCACCATCTTTGTGTGCGCAGTACTCGCGCTCGCGCGGGTACTACACCGCCCAACACGCTGTCATGCCCCCCCCCCCCCCCCTCCGGGGTCCACCAGCCATCCGAACAAACAGCCGAAAAGATAATGCTAATCCCAATTTTCCGTCGCCACCGTCACCGGACGATCGATTTCGGAACGACCTCCCAATCCAATTCCTATAGCCCCTCTTTTTCGACCGACGACTTCAAAACGGAACACCTTGCCCCCCCTCCACCCCCTCCCTTGAGTGCCATTTCGGGTGGCCACGGGGATGCGACTACTAGACGGAGGCGCCCTACTACACACTGGTACGCAGCGAGGGATTAAGTCATTTGTCACCATAAATATGCCACTTCGCCGGGTCGCCGGGTGAGGTGTTCGATCATGATGTTACGCTTGGATAGCGGGCACTTCTGAAAGATAGTTACGGTACGTTACACGTTACGTTACACGTGACGTTGTGCCAGGGTTTGTGCGTACCTTGGACTAGCTGCAATCAGAGGATCGATGGCGCTCGATTTTGGGCAAGTCTATCCCTTTAGGGATACTGCTTCAACTGATGTGTCAGCAATCCAAGGCCAGCGCCATCAGGAAAAGCTCCGATTCCCTAATCACGCACACCGGGGGCTAATCTACAACACGTTGGAGTGATTTTTTGGCCCCGCTTGTCACGCTGGGCGCTAATTTCGATGCGTTAAACGACAATCAACTGGCAATCGATAAACGCCAAGCAAATACGTCCCGCCCGGTCCCAACTGTGTGAGATAGGATAAGAGAACGCCATGGAGCGCGTGATTTGATCGCCATATCACGCGGATCGCGTCATCGCCCTCACGGAGAGCAACCTCTACAGGCAGCAGCAAACTACGACTGCGAGCCTGAAGCCCTCGTAATTGATGGGCAATTAAAGTGTCACGATTGCTCACGTTTCGTGAGAATCGCGGTCACTTATCTTAATCCCCATTCCGTGCCCACCGACAGAGGCCGGCTTGATCTCTTTCTTATCTGCCCATGGGTCAACCCGGGGCCGGGCTACGAAACGATCGCGCACCGATTGTGCTATCTAGTGTCGTCTAATCCCGCGGTATAGACGCGGTATTTGCTCCTTCGAGCAATCGATGGCGCGGTGAAGCAAAGTTCAAACCCATCGGTGAGTCGTTCGTGTACAGCGGCGTGTTTCCAACGCTTCTTGTATCTTGATACAGAGTCCTTGGTGTACTCCGTTGTATATATATATACCGGACCGAATCTATCCGATTTCTGATAGCCCTTCCAAGAATATTTAGGGAGTCTTACGGAATGCGTACTTTTTCTTGGTTTTAAGCATAAATATTCATATACCGGTACGCATTTGGAATATATCCTCGGCATCAGAGCGGCGTACGAATGGAGCTGATGCTTATCAGTCGCTTCGATCAGTTCCAATACGTGGAATGGCAGGTGGTACCACCCCCGAAGGGATGATGGGGTTGGGGGTCCCTAAGTACCTTCACCGGGCACCCGGGGCGTAATTGCGCGAAGGCAATTTCCACGCAAATCGGCGTTCATGCGTTCCAAGCGCAATTCCCATTCCCTTGAAGTTGAAGTGTGAGCACCTGGAGCATGTGTCCGCTGAACGCCGGTAGGATTCATAAAGGTTTCTCGTTTCTCGTGGGGCGACCGTCCGGTAATTTGATTAATATTCGAGCAATATTGACTGATGGCCGCCGTGATCGGTGACATTGGTAGGTCCGTCGGCACGTGTTTTTTTTTTGTTTTCTGGAAGGATAATTGCGGTGCGTGGTCACCGGCCTTACAGTACACCGAACAGGGAATCATCTAAACGCAAATTAGCACCAACCAGATCCGGCGGCTGCTATCCAAGCGATAACGATCAAACCTAGCTGATGTTGATGTGCACTTCTCGATTGTTTGATACTCTAGTGCTGGTAGTCCGTGGCCGGGGCAACGTTTGCAAAACAACGATAATGTTCACGCAAGTACGCGCGGTCGAGGAAGACTGAAATCGAGACCCCCCGGGGAGTGCCCTTTTTTGGGCGCAAGGCGTACCCAAGGCACCCCCTCCAATCGGTGTCAGTGAGATGCTAGTAACGAAGATGCTAGTAGAGAGTGTTCGCTGTTCGCTGTTCGATGTTGGCTCAATTAGTGGCACTAAAGCTAGGAGCTCAAATCCGTAAAAGGTGACTTGCGTGACTCATGCCGTTTCTCACGAGAGGCAGCAAGAAGCCCGGAAAGAGGAGGGGGAAAGCCGGTGGCTTCGATAGTCACAACGGTAGCCATCTTTTCTCCCCCTTTTTCGGTTGATCGAATCGAGCTAGGGCTCAACTCTATCGTCTCGCGTTCTGCCCGCGCAGTGATGATGAACTAGTGAAACGATATTGTCATCACGCAAGGTTCTCCATCGGATCGGGGCTCCCCTGTGGGACGGGGAAAAGTGCTTTATCCCGGGACGAGGGAGGCGGGTTGTGGTTGTAACCCCTTTTTTTTTCCAGGGGTTGAAATGACACGATATCTTCCCTACCCCCACTCGGGGGTATCTCTGATCTGATAGAAAGAAGCGAGCAGCGAGCACGGTAAGAGGGGGGGTGAAAATCTGTTCTTTGCGTGTGTCCACCTCCATCGCTAACCCTTCCACCGAGGGTGAAACAAGTGTTGAACGGTCTGGTAATGGATGTCAATTTTCTTCGCCCACCATTAGCCCTTGCGCCCGCCCTGGTGAAGGTTAGCTATTCGGGGAGGGTCAGCGCGATGAGGGACGAGCTGGATAGTGGGGTTCCGTCGGTTGCGATAATTGAAAAGGTAAACTGTGCGCAATTTAACTTCTGTTCTGTTGGCGTCACTGATGCCTTATGGAGTTGGACGAAGTGTGGTGTCTGTTTGGTTGATTGTTTTATTAAGTTTTTCTCCTTTTTGGATGGGGTTAGGAGGTTTAGGAGGATAAAATGGACGAAAGGACGGGGATAGTAAATCGTGTTTGATGATGAATGAGTCGAGAGACAGCTGTATCAGTAGTTCCGCTCAGAGCCTCAGTATTTTATCCGGGGAGCACCCGGGGAAGAAATTTGAACTGTGCGAATGTATCAAATGCAGATGAATCTGATTGGTTTCTCTGATCCTTCCGTGCAAAGTAGTTTGTGTATGGAGAACTTTTATATAGAATAGATAACAAGAGAAATTTAACTGAGAATCTTGGATCTACTCGATGAATTTGTTATACAAATTCTCTGTTCTCTATTGTTCCATCTTCAACGAAAAAAGTCAGGATTTCAGTGGGTTTTAAGAGTATTCTAATACTGCTTGGCCCTTATCGTGACTAACATTGTGTATGCAGTATCGAACTACATCGTATTTGGGAAGGAGTTTTCTTTGGAAATTATTTCGAATAGCCAGTCTAAAGCTTGGAACAGTTAATACTTGGCCGCACAGAATAGGTCATATCTCAGCCAAAAAATGACGAATAAAGAAAAAAGTGTCATTTTGTAGGTTTTCTTATTGCCTTTAATAAGAAATAATGATGCAAATTATTCATTTGTTTTTTATATGACTTTTTCAATTTTTACTTTGACACCACCCAATAATGTTTGCACAGTACTGGAGGTCACATCATTTGCCCTCTTGTTGCACGTCACCCTCATTTTAGTTGGTTTTTATACATTTCTGATATAATTTTTAAGTTTCCTTATGATAATTGTCAAATAGAAATCGATGGAACGAAAATCCAGACATTTTTGTGTATTGATAGTTTTCCCCATGAAATCGCTCTATTTGAATACAAAAAATAAACGCCCTTCCTTCGGCAAGAACAGCTACCTAAATCAAGTCAAACTTACACAGGATCGCTGGTGGACGAATGAAGAACAAAATCCTTTTCTGTAAACACTCTTTTCTCGCACAAATTTCGAATGAACGTTACCCCAATGGTGAAAATATTTGATTTGACGCCACAATGTCAAATCCTATGCCAAATCATCATCTTATGGGCAAATTCATCACCGTAAATAAATCAAACCCTTTGTAAACCACTCCCTCAATGATTGGCAAAGTAAATGTTTTACCCGTTATTTTTCGAAACGCATTTTTACGTGTGTTCCATCGTCCATCCAAATGCACGTTCAACCAAACAAACAAGTGTTGCAAACACTTGTTCATACAGCTTCCCTGCACGGATTTGTGCAATAAAGCTGTGCTCTAGCGTCCTATTTGGCTATTTTCTATTCTATTTTCTGGCCTTAAAATTTCTTTTAAAAATATTTCCCGAACTGTTATGTCGACTGTCGTGGGTTTTTCTTGGTGGAATCATGCTGAGATATCCCAGGATTGCCGTCTCATTTTTGTCTGCAAAATTGGGCATTCGATACATTTCTGTTACACATTTTCTGCTGTTTTATTTTGCTAGAATCAAGGTAAAAGTCCCCCAGTAACGTTAACATATGGTATTTTGAGTTCAGTTTGGAAATTTCAAGACTTTCGCGGTTTTTTTTTTTCAGCCAAATCCAATTTTTACAGTGACTTTTTTCCCCCTTTGCGTTCCATCGGCGATAACTTTTGAAGGCATAGATCAATTTTGACAAAAAAATTACCACTAAATAAACAGACTACAATGATTAAACCGCTGTCAACGGAATGGCAAAGTGACCACTAGGCGCGCTGCAATGATTAAACAAAAGCGGCCAAATATTAACTGTTCCAAGCATTACATAGCCAGTAGCAAGTCCTGTTCTTAGTATTCCAGCGGATTTTTTAAGCTAAAGCTGTTCAATACATACCAATTGTCAAAGTCAACGTGAAATCCTCTATTATCCGGACATTTTGCAGACAAACAGATAACCAAAGGAGAGATATTATCGCGAAGGAAACTTCCATACATCAATTCCCTTCGTTCCAACTATGTAGTCCGTAATCATTGTTCAAACATTCCAATCGCGCATGTGATGCAGTCCCCCTGTAGCGTCTCCTTGTGCTAAATCACCACAGCCTGCCGCCCCACCTCACGAATTCTGTGGAGCGCGTGCCGCGATTTGCATTCTTTTCCTTTGATTCGCATCCGATCCAGATTTACCAACGACGAAAACGACTTTAAACTCGCTCCGTTCAGCTGCTGTCACTGGCTAACCGAGGTTAAGTGCCGTGTGCTCTGCCGTACTATGGCGCCAAAACAAACGGCACGAGATCAGCCTTTCGACAGACCGTGTGTGTGTGTGTCTGCCCTCCTACCTAATGCAGCACGCGCGTCAATCTCCGTACCACGGGATGCAGACGCATCCGTTGGCGATTCGTTTGTCGTTTGCTTCTACAAGAGCGAAACCTGGATCGTCGGATCCAGCCAGGACGAACGGTGGCGTGCGGAAGGAAGGATACCCTGTTAATCATATGACACCGGAGAAGGTAGACCCGGGGGTCGGTGCTGTAGGGCGGTAACCTTCTTTATGTCTTCTCCCTCTCTCTCCAAACAACTGGCGGCGTGTCTGGCGTCTGGAAGAGATTTTTATCTTTCAGCAGCACCTGGTGCAGTCCTCTGGTGCTGGTGAGCACACACATATATATGGGGTCAGGGCGCCAGGGAGTGCGTTGCATCGAGCATGATGATTAATGCGACGGCGCATACCCCGGCGGGTTTGGTTTGGTCTTCGGATGCTTCGAAGAGTGTGACGTTGACCTTGAGCATCAATCCCAAAGTACAATATTGTCGTACGTTGGACCCGGGAGTCGCTTGTGACCCCCCACACGTTCTGCTCCGTTGTTCCAGACGGTCTGCTTTTTTGTGGTTTGCAGACTAAGCCTCCTGTTCCTCCTCTTCCCCACACCGTCGGCCTCACTGAGGATGGGCTCCAAGGCCTTTAATTGCACCCGCAGTGCCCGCAGTTGTCAATAGATAAACGTGGTGCCCCCGGTCGAGTAGTAAAAGGATGGGAATTAGGTGAGTTTATGGGGGCCCTGGGCCAAGGTGTGGTCGCTCTCCGTTTGTAGCGCTTTTGGTCGGTGTCCCCGTCACCGAACAGCAACCCCGCGCGCTCCTCTCTGCTCCGCTCGGATCGCTTTATAGCTACCGTGTTGCCACAGATAATGATGATCTACGTCTATCTGGCGCGAACTCTTCGTCACCAGGAGAAGGTACATGCGGGCAGAGGGTGGCCCGGCCTCCCATGGTGAGCTGATTCTACTGCCCGGTTGCGCACGATAATCGATTTCTGTTTTTTTTTTCTCCTCTTCTTCTCGGAATTGGGTTGTAAAGTTTTGTGGAGAGAAAGATAGTGCGGAAGGGTGCCGAACCGCGTCACTTCGCACTGGCGATCGTGGTCCTGACGTTTGGCTACCGTTTCGAGATGCGGATTTCTGCGGTTTCACCGAGCGAGCGAGCGAGATAGGGGCGTGTACGGTAGCGCGGAAGAAGCATTGTCCAGGTGTGGTCCGGTCCGGTCCGGTCGAGCACGGCGTGGTTTATGTTCGATTGATTTGTGCATTTCTGGGTCGCGCCAGACTCGATCTATCTTGTGCCTTCCCTCCCAACCCTCCGGGGGGGGGGGGGACCCCGCTCAAGCAGGCGCGAGCAGCAGCTTTATCTATCTCACCACCCGGGAGTGGGGACAAGATTTATGGACGCGCATCCGTCATTTCAATAAGTCACACAGCAGTTGGCACTCGCTACTACTAGCTAGCGGGGGCTACGTCAATGGGGATGTGCTGCCCGATGTCATAAAGCACTAAATGCGCGCGCGCGTTAGTGTGTGTGTGTGTGTGTGTGTGTGTTTGGTGGCGCGTTCACCTCACTTCGTCGTATTGATAAAAAAACCGAAAGAGATACCGCGGCGGAGGCACCGATTTATGGGTGCTCCGCATTCGATCTAGGAACCTCGAAGACTCGTCATAGTTTCGCTTAGTTCTCGATTATTTTTGACTCTTTAAACTTAAACTCAATGGCTATCTATACAAATCTGTGGTAATATTGATGCCGCTGTAAGAGTTTGCACTTTTATGCAGCAAAATCCTGATGACAGTGACACTGGCGTGGACCATTCTTTAAGGAAATACCCATCGCAAATCGCTAAAACGATGAGCGTTACGAGTCGTTACAATGTCGCAAAGCTAAATATTAAGCCGTCGAAGGGTTGCCACCCTCTCCCCCTTTCGCCAAGATATATACGGTGAGGGTAGCGAAGGCGGTGACTGGTAGTGGTGGCGGCGCTGTGGCTATCTTCAGCTCGACTATACGCCGCCCAATCGCCCCACAGCCCATTTGGCGCGTCTCTCCATGCTACACACAATCAGTACGGTGGCAGTACGTCGGGAATCGTGGACGTTGTCGCTTGGATCCGTAGACCACTGGCGCGGAGTGAGTGAGTGAGTGAGAGTGCGTGTGCTGTCGAAGGGGGCAAGAACGCAGGGGAGGCTTTTCGGAGAGGCTGTTGTGATACGCCATGAACCATACCCATATGCTGCTGCAGTCGTTCCCCAATTTAATGAGCAGAAGACGACGACGGCGACGACGACGACGCGTGCAGCCGTTTTTCGGTTAGAATCGATCAAGAGGCCAAGCCATAGACCGGGGAGGGAGGAGTGCGCGGAACGAGAGACCTCTTCAGTGACGAATTGTGTTGGTTGAACGCTCGAAACGGCAACCGGCAAGTGAAACAGATCAAAACAATATTCGGGGAAAAATTGAATTACCAACCTCAGGGAGAGGGCGCAGGATAGCAGGATACGAGTGTGTGGGGTTGGTGGTTGCAGCAATCAACGTGTTCCCCCCCTTCCTTCCACCATTGCGTTTGTTAACAACCAACCCCGTGAACGTGCTACGGTACCGACAGTACTGTGAAGTGGAGTTTTGCATACGGCTTCTAGTCCATTGAGGACTTCGTCGGTGGAGGACGCACTGTCTACTGCCTGCCAGCCAGCCAGCCAGCCAGCTGGCAACCACCCGTTTAGAAGCAGTTTCGGCACTCAAAAGGACTGTGGTAAGTGTGGTTTCCTCGGTTTTGCGCGTTTTTGTCACCGCCAACAAGCATCCAGAAAGCAGGGAACAACTACTGGAACAACGCTGGAGCGAGCGAGCGAGCGGGACCGGAGGAGCGACCGCTAAAGTGTGTGTAATTATCATTCCAATCCAATCTGGTCGTTTACGGTCGTGGGGGTCGAGAGCCGATATTACAATCGAAATATTATCGAAGCTCATCAGTACCACCATCAGAGCGAGCGAGAGAGAGAGAGAGAGAGAAAGAGAGAGGGATTGAGTCCAGTGCTAAATTGTTTGCACTTTGAAGCACGATTCTTGAGGTCTAGTCCTCAGTGCTGCCTGCCTGCCTGCCTGCCTGCGCACCGCTGAAGTGGCTACTGTTGGCCAGCTCAATTAAGGCTCTGCCCTTACCCTTTTCTGTACGCTGCACTTTAAAGCGTTAGCGAGCGAGGACACATACATATAACGCTCAGGAGCGCTCCCCCCCCAACTCTCGCGGAACAAAGACAAAAGGGCGAGGTAAAATCGTTAGATCCTTCAGCAGTTTGAACCAGATAATCGGCCAGCTCGTTGCACCATTGAGAACAAACGAACTTGAGGGAGGAAGGGACGACGGGATGACGAGGGGACGGAAACTTGAGCATGCGGTTGAAGGACTTGGTGACTGCGACTACCGTGGATTCTATTGGTTCAACAGTAGCGACGGTTGGTCGATGTGTATTGTGTGTGTGTGTGTGTGTGTGTGTGTGTGTGTGTGTGTGTGTGTGTGTGTGTGTGTGTGTGTGTGTGTGTGCGTCCTTGAGTTGGGCAGTTGGAGTTTGCGCCCGGCAAACCAAAAGGAAGAACCATAGTGTCGCCCCCTTTGGTCTATACTTTGGACTAGGCCCATACTCTAATCACCTGGACTTCTAGAAGTAGTAGAAGAAGAGTCTAAGATCACTCGGTGAAGATTGAAGATTTTTGGCGCGACTTGCAAAGGAGCCGGCCGCCATCTTACCATTGTCGATTTCCGAACCCAAGAGGACGCGAGTGTCCGTTACCCCCTTTTGAATTGTGTGCAGACGATACCGAGATTCGTGCATTGTGTACTTCGAGAAACGCGAAGATCCCAGGCATTCGCAGCGGAACTCGCCGCTCGACGACTTTGACTTCACACATTCCTGTCTCACATTCCTTTCCGTGGATTCACGCGTCATGACCCGGCACAAGAAGGGGTTTTAAGGTACGGCGAGGGCCGGAGCCGATGTCGCCCAAAACACTATAATTAACTCCACGAGGGGTCTCCGGTGTGATTTTTTGATATGTGTGTGTGTGTCGCTGTGGTGGGTTGAGAAGTCACGGCGGAAGTACCGTTGCGAAGTCGCACGACAGCAGCCAACTTTTGATGCCAAGTCGTACCGTCAAGTCGTTCCTGTTTTTTTTTTCGGTTCCGACTTCCGACGCGACTCCTTGATAATTGCTGATGTCTCCTGTTCCGTCGTTTTCGATTGTACCTTGTAGGGTTCGACTTCCGTTCTTTACATTGTTGGGCATCAAGATCAGAGATGCCCGAGAGGCAGCTGATGGTTCGGGTACAATAGAACCATGGTCTCGCTCTCTTTCTCTCTCTCTCTCTCTCTCCAGGGCATAGAGATCTATCATTTTTCACACGAACTCGCATCGAATGCAGGCGGGGAATTAACATGGATGGTTTTCATCTGGAGTTCCAGACTTTCCAGACTTGTTGTAAGCTGAATCCTGAGAGGGTACGACGTAACCCTTGAAATTGACGTAGATGGTTCAAGGAATCAAACAAATGAAAAGTAGAAGATCCAAGGTGAAATAAGCAAAAGCAGTAAAGGAAAGGATGGTAATTGATTCGGGAGCTAGCGATAACGTGGTATCACTGTTCGGGAATCAACTCGTTCCAGGAGCTTGGTATATTGGGCTAATAGCTAGAAATTTACAACTCGCGCAGATCATTAA
The DNA here is from genome assembly GCF_943734745.1 of Anopheles darlingi. Lineage (NCBI taxonomy): Eukaryota > Metazoa > Arthropoda > Insecta > Diptera > Culicidae > Anopheles > Anopheles darlingi. The sequence goes on along the minus strand of NC_064874.1, from coordinate 73,445,013 downwards.
AAGCGGCGGGTTAACGAGCAGTACTGGCTACCTACCCAAGCAGCCAACCTCTCCGCAGTAGTAGCAAGCAGCTCATCAGCCCTTGTTACAGGGACCGTTGTTGGAGCTAACAATTGGAAGGAATAAAAATGAGCCCCACTTCCAGCCCCAAATCACACCGATCGTATCGCGAAATGGTTGTCCCTAACTTTCGGTTCCCCATTCTCCTTCGCCTCTCGCTGGTCGTAAAAGTTGTAGAGTTTCGATGAAAAATGGCCAACCGATGGTCCAATGCCGGGATTTCCACGAGGTTTTCCACGCTGCGTTGGGTGCGTTGGGGGGGAGTATTCACGGCGCGTTAAGCGGAATGCTCGTTCGTGCGATAATTAAGACACAGTGGTAGTGTGGTGGCTATTTTGGTGCGGGAAACTAGAACCACTTGCCAACTCTCTCTTCACTCTCTCTCTCTCCCCTTCCCTCTATCTTTAGGACTCATTCGGGGAGGGAGAGGGTCGTAAAATATTGGTTACATTGCGCAGTGGGAGGATTTGATCAGCATTTTGAAGGTTGGCGTCCTAGAGTCTACCAGAGGCTACCAGGACCCTCCTCCAGGTGGGTAGTCGTTTGCATGCTCTCATCATTATTCGTCTGCCGGGCCGAGCTACTGCTGCTACTGCTTCCCGCCCGCGTGGGTTTGCATAAAACATTCCAATTGGTCCGCCCGATAATGATGGCTTCCAACAATGCTGATCTCGTTCCCGGGGTTTTTTTTTGTCTTGGGTGTGAGCACACTTTGGACACGGACACGGACGCGCTGCTACATCCATTTTGGCGTGCTGGTTAGTTAGGCACACGGGCCTAACTAGAGGCCTATCCAAGCACTGCTGATAGGCACTTCACGATCTCCTTTAACTTTCACCAAAAACTCGAGGCCATCGGGGTTATTATTTACGACCAGGCGTTAGTGGCGACATTCTCGCGATGTTTTGAAGGTGGTCGAACGGGAAAGGAATTCAAGGAATTTGCTTTCCCTCAGCTCTCTCTTGACCTAACCGGGAACCGGTAGCTGGGGTCACAATCCCGTATCTTTACGGACAGGTGGATCGCAGGGAGAGTGGGTTGTGTGTGTGTGTGTGTGGTGTTTAATTGGCACTCGTCACACACAGACGCACAGAAAAAATCTACATGTTTCGGACGGAGCACTAGTTGGCGAATATCGGGCGACAATAAGCGTGATTTATGTTATTCCGATTCCGCCATTATTGCCGCGGCCGCCCCTTCCCCCCCCCCTTTGCTATGCTCGGCCCGTTATGTTTTATTTGAGTTAGTATGTATGTTGGAACCCCCCTGGGGGACCGTTGAGCAAACAACGCGCAAGTTACGCGTGAATTGGCGCCTGGAGTGCAAAGCGCGCGCCAAGGAAGCGAGGAAATGTAAAACACTTGTAGATAAGCGGCCAAGATATCGGCCAACCATTCACAATGGTATACGCGGCTGTAAATTTGGTTTATGAATTGTACCATTATTTAGAACTAGCTCCTAGATTGTTGGTGTGTTTGTTCCCGTTAGTTATAGCATTAATGGTTTCTAATGTAGGTCTCGTTGGTTGGTTACTTTATTAGGTTTGTTATGGTTGGCTATATTAAAGAAAACTTTTTAACTTTTGTCGTGCCAATGGTATTCAGGGAATGTTGATTCGGACACCCTGATTGTTACTTCCAAAGGGTTGAGGAGTGGAACAATTAATAATCTTTTGGTGATGTTTTGAGCATTTTTTCTATCAAAACAAAATGGCCTTTCCCGCCAAGATACCGCAGGAAAAGAGCAACCCATTCTCGCACGCTCCTTCTTAGCGGAGATCCATGGTTTTTCGGTCAACTGAAACGGGCTTACGGTTATGTCCGTGTCAAACCGCAATCCTCCGTCCATCCGTCCGTCCGTTCCTTCGTCCGTCCGGGTGTTCGGGAGCGCGTGAACGTGCCGTAACAAATTTGCTGCCATCATCATCATCAACATCGTCGTCGTCGTCGGCGTCAAGTGCGCTGCTAATGGATTCCGCAGGCAGGCACTTGTTCAGCCTTTTAAAGTGGCCAACCGCGTCAGATATGATAATGTCCCGACCACACCACCACCACCACCACCACCTAGTCGAACGAAACGAACCGAGGACGCTATTTTGGTCCGAAATTCGGTCTTCTGCTTGTGTTTGGTGTGGCGTGCGGGGCGAGAAGGAGGCGAAAAGAAGGAGTTTTACAATTTTCCGACTGTTTGGAGAAATTGGCTGCCAACAGCCGGCCAGCCAGCCAGCCGGATCGGCGGCGAATGGCGGCGTTAGGTCGAAATACTGTCGACACGCCAAATGGTCGATCGGTCCGTGCGGTGGTTCCCCTGGGCGTGGGGCGGCGATGGGAGGTGGAAAAGTTTACGGGAAGGAAAAATAAATTACTTCGCGCCAAACTGCGTACGGTCACGTGACCGTATCACGTATAGCACTTACCTCATCCTCAATCAATCAGCGAGCGCCGTCGGGACCCTCGCCGCACACACACACACATACACACACACGCGCTTGTCGTCGTTCCTGTCGAGCGGAGGGCGCGTTGTCGGCCAGGAAGGAGTGGAGTGGAACACAGGACAATGGAGGCGGTTGGCTCGCTGAAAGGATGATTCGCTTTCAGTTCCAGTGAATCGCGAAGGATAAATGATTTCATTTGGGTTTCATTATCATTTGAAGGTTAGACCTTTTTTTTTTGATGGCACATCCAGCTCCCCAGCTCTTAAAATGCAAAATGCTGCGCATGTCGATTTGATTTAAGACAATATTTTTATGCTGCCTATGCTTTTCATGCTGCCTATGCGCTGCATCAAGAAAGATGTCAACGTTAATGATTTTACTTGTGTCAAAGAAGAAATTTTCTAGTGGAAGATTTGCTAGAGCAATCACATGAGACATATTTTAATTAGTATAAGCAGTAGAACCGCGTAATAATGTTGCAAGATATTTATTTATCCAAGATTACACGAGTACCATAAAGTTACACTCAGCGACAGGGCAGTGCAAACATGCTTCATCAAAAGAATTGGTTTATTAGAACACAAGAAATTCAATGAAAATGACTAATTGGATTTGAATTATTTGGACAAAATCGTACAATTGAATGAACAAACTTATGAATAACAATAGTTTATTAGAACACCAGAAGGTTAATGAAAATGACTAATTGGATTAGAATTCCAAATATGTGGACAAAAGCGTACAGTTGAATGAACAAACTTATGAATAATATGCATGCACTGTTGCTGAAGCAATGTGCCTCGCTTTGCATCAACGGTAAACGGCGGGTTTTTAACATTAGTTGCTGATAATGCAAAAAATTCCCGATTTGCTTCTCGCTGATAGTACAACTTCCGCAAATGCGCTACTTGTTACCAACTCATTGCAGGAAATGACTAAGATGTTGTTTTAGAAACAAATTTCATTCTTGCATCGCAATGCTATTTGAATTGAATGGCAACTGAATGGCACTCAATCTGCAATAACACAGAATGTCCGCTATAACATTCAATTGTACGCCAACTTACCAAACATAAGATTCTCAAAGCTCTCGATAACACCATAAGGAGGGGGCCATTCGGCTTCTATTGCCCAATGGTATGGCTGAACTCTCGAAATGGTTACAAACGATGCAAGCGAGCGTGAGAACGCAATGTTTTACTTGAACCTTGGGTTTGATTGCAATAATGACATCTTAGCGGAACAAACACAACAACGAACGACAGGAGCCGCCGAACACAACAAGCAGCATGTTTTTGTATCGCTTTCCATCTCGAGGGGCCAAACGCCGGGATCATTTGTTCGGAGCGGAAAAACATTCCGCAACCGCCACAACCAGCCAGCCAGCCAGCCAGCCAGCCGGCATTGTTGCGAATTCATACCGTTTGCATACCGCACAGTTATCGGGGGGCGTCCACGGCGACTTCGGAGGTATTTTGCCTGAAATCGTCGCACCCTTGCACCCGCTGCTCCGGCGTTATTGTGACATTCCGTCACGTGGTGCGCGGCTCCTTGACCTTCGACGCTCGGCCCTGCACTCGGACGTCACCAATTGGTCTCGATCTCGCTTTTCGCAGAAACACGGCACACGGGGAACTGTTTTGGGAAAACTGAGGACCTTCCATATGGATGGGAATGGTCCACTGTTTGTGTGTGTGTGTGTGTGTGTGTGTACACCAAGATGCACGGTCAAGGCGGCCTAGATTGAGATTGGAGAGCAAAACAACGGAAATCGGCAAATCACTTCAGACAACAATTCGGTTCCATTGTGGTATGCTTCTGGTACGCGAAGCAAAACATACGCGCACCGCACCGCGTAGCCTTAACCTACAAAACCAATTATGCAGCACCCGTGCCCGTCTCTACTACGTGTACTCCTCCGACCTGCCCTCGGGTACGGGTGTAGCGCAAACGGTCACGAAGTGGATCCCCCTGCTCGCTGCTCGCTGGCTGGTTCGCTGGCGGGGCACAAACAGTGGCGGAGCCTAACCCCTCCTCGACGCCTCGGCGTAAGGAGTAGCAGCATATGTAGTTGAAAGAAAAAGGGCGGAAAAAAGAAAAAGTCGAGCGAAGACCCCAGACCAGATGTCGTCAATTGTGCGAGCCTTGCGCTCGTCAGAAGGAGGCGGAAATCATATTCCGCCCCTTCTTCTTCTTCTTCTTTGGCCCTCTCAGTTGCAGTCACACACATACAGAGGCGCGCACAAGACCCTCTTGTCTCTTCCGTGGGCTTTTGTTTCACCTTCAAGGACCCGCAGTAGCAGCAGTAGCAGAAGCAGCCTGTCGTTGATGCGCGAAGGGCGGCAGAATCGGAATAAAGATCGTTCAGCAGCGACCTCGCGCGCTTAATGCTTGATCCATTCGAACGCCACTTCGGATCGATTCCGGTTCTCCTTCGATTTGTACGTTCTCTGAGGGAGATTGCGAACCGGTGCTGCGAGTGGCAGCCACATAATTGCTCCACCCCTCCCTCCCCTCTGCAACGAGGATCGTGTCATTTCCGAATCGATCCGCGAAAAGATGCCCGAAAGTGCATACGATACTTTGTCGAATGGGCGTTCCACGGTGGCAGCCGTTGCAGCCGTTGCAGCAGCAGCAGCACCATCACCATCCGGATCTCCATTGTATGTGTGACGGAGAAGGCGGAGAAGGTGATCCGGAGGCCCTCGACACTGCCTGCCGTCTGCCGGAAGAAAGGTGTATGACGGTGATGAGTGAAGTGAAGTCGTTGCAGCCGCGTCTCGAGGACTCGAGACTCCAGACACACCACCATCATCACCGCGGGGCTGGCTGGCTGGAGGGTGAGGGTAGTTTCGTGTTGCTTCGCGGTTAAAGGTGAACGGAAGTTGGTCTCCTCGGTCGGTCGGTCGGTTGGTACCTCGTGCCGGACTCGTTTGCTTCTGCGACGCCTGCGACTTCTACGAGCGTCTCGTTTGGTTGTTGGTGGCTGTTGTTCCTGGCGAAGGACGCATTGTTCGTCCTGCACGTCCTTGGCATTGGCGAATGCTAACGGATAGAGAATGTAGTTAAAGTCGAGACGGCGACAACGACGACGGTGACGACGACGTCGGAGAGTTCGACGAACTGCTGGCCGGCCTCCCTCTGGAACTAGTTGGGCGGTAGTTGGTCAAGATTACCGGCGAGGATTCGCAAAGTACAACGCCTGTCCTGAGGGGCCGGTCCATAGTTCCAGTGCCATCCATTTGAGGCCGTAGAGGAGTAATTATAATGAAGACATAATGGAGTGCCTGACGAAAAAGGTTGAGAAGGAGGAGGAGGAGAAGGAGGAAGAATGCGGTATTAAGCCCCTAGGGGAGGGAAGGGCAGTGAGCATCATCATCATCATCATCATCTTTATAGTGGGCTTGTTTCTCCACCTTTCGGTTGCTGCAGCCGCCACCACCACCACAGCCGCTGGACAGCTACCGGAAGTGAAGTTTCCCCGCAGGAGCGCCACAGCCATGACGACAGCACGACGAAGACGAGCTTCCTCGCATCCGCGCGTCCTTCCTTTCCTATCCTCGTTTTTTTGTTGTTGTTGTCGTTGTTGTTGCTGGAAGACGCTTTCGTGTTCCTTGTTTCTTGTATTTCTTCTTCTTCTTCGCTCGTCGTTTCAATAGGGGGTTCCGCTTACCACCGGGGCAATGCGGAGAAGCGAATCGTCCTTCGTCCTTGCCATCGCGTCAACCGTTGGACAATGGAAACGGTAGGCCATGGAACGCCAGGGCAAGAGCACGAGAAAGAGAGGAAGGCCGTGTGAGAAGAAGTTAATAGGACGGGTGAAGTTAAACCTATCAATCTTGTGCGATGGTTATTGCCGTTGTTGTCGTTGTTGTTGCGCATTGATGGAGAGTGCTCCTGTGTGCTCTTCATGAACTTTTTCCTGCTGGCTTCCATTCCGAGCGGCATCTCCAAGCGGCGCAGGCTGCAGAGTTTGTTCCACGGGGACGTACGATTGCAGATTTGCATTTCGCTTGGAACTGATTTCACGAGTTTTAGGCAACTATGTCAATGATTTCTTGAACAGCTTCTTTTTTTTTGGTATGTTGTAATATTCTCGTGGATCTTAGTCTTCGTTCTCTGAATTTGGTCTATTTTGCAACCATTAAATGATTGAGAAGTTGTATTCCTGAGTTCTGGTTGAATATGACTTCCCTATATATATATTGTTTAGCCTTATCCTCGACCACAGTGTCATCAATAGTCGACACAACGTATCGGGAAGCGGATTTTCTCCTTTCGGAAAAAGGCGATCTTCCGCGTTTCGGTCGTCCCTAAATCAATAAAAGCAATAAACCTCCTCACCTTATGACAGACGTTCCCTGTGTCCCGTTCCCGCCGCTCTTCCTCTCTACTTCTCGTGACGACGACCAACGAACAAGCCACTAATTTAAAATCAATTAATCCTGCCATTGTTATTGGCGTGTTGTCAAGGCCCTGCGCCAGACAGAAGACGTTGGTTGGTCCTCTCCCATCGATGAGCATTGTCTGCGGTGCACGGAAACACGGAAGTTTGCGTTTTTGCGGCTCCGGATGATCTCTCTTCGTCACTCGGTCGGTCGGTTGGTCGGTCGGTTGGTCGGTCGAAGGCTTCTAGAAGTCCTGGGGAAGAGATAGCGACGGGCCGTGGGCAAAACCCCTTGGTATGGCATGTGCGTGTGAGGAATGGGATTAACCAACTTTCGGCGACATTTTGCAAGCAAACTTTATCATCTCCCGTCTCCGTGATGGGTTTTACCAACTCTCTCTCCCTCGGGGTTTAACGATGGAAAGGGAAGGGGTTACAGAATAAGCCCTGCGATGGGCAATACCAAGGCGGTCCTGTGTAGCTCCGATTCTCGGCTACGCCAGGCAACGGCAACGTTATCTCTCTTGGTGTGTTGCCCCCCAGACGCTTAGTTTATCAGTCCGAGAGTTTATTGAAGGAGTTGCTTAGTCTTGATTGTGATGCCAGTGATTCATTCTCGCTTCTTTGCGCTTGTCGCCGCCGCCATTTGTTGGAGTAGTTATATCATCTCCGAAAGCTAATGCTTGTTTGAATCTAATCATTTGCTTACTAGTTTTTATAGAACAATATTGAAGCTTTGAAGTTGAAATAACTTTGCCGCAAAATAGCTAAGATGATCAAAGCAAAAACGGGAATAAACGGTCGTCTATAGCAATATTCTGTCAGCCAAACTCCCGGAATCACTCAACCCGTGGATTTCATTTTCCCACGTTTTCTCACGATTTTGAGTCTTTTCTACAGCGGGGAATGATGAAACAATTACCCATCCCAACACTCGTCTCAGGGACATCTCAATCAGGAACGTATTGAACTTGAATCCCTCGAAGATAGCATTTCCTGCCAATGAATTTAAAAAAATCGCTAATAATTTCCGAAAAAAGAGGGAACTCTTTCACCCTTTTCTAATCCTTCCCGTGGGTTTCACGATTTTTTTTTCGTTCGAAAAAATCGAAAGATCAAAACGAGGCAACACTCCTTGAACTGTTGAACCACAGACCTCGTCCCGTTGCCCTCGTCTTGGTGGCCTGAATATAATTTCATTTGGCCTTTAACTTCAAATTTTCGGCTCCTGGTGCTTAACCAGGTCTGTGCACTCATCGATTGCAGTTGCTCGAGAGGTCGTCGATGTAGTCGATTGGCTATCTCTTTTGAATTGCTTGGAGACTTGGAGCTAATGGAGTTTTGTCGCTATTGTATCCTAAATGATTCAAAATTTTCTTCATAAACACTGTTATTAATTAACTTTCTATTCCTCTTTCCATTTCAGGTATGTTCCAATTCCAATCGACCAGCGAATTGACCAATACCGTTCAATATCCACCTATGCCGTACCTATCAGTATCTCCCGAATTTTGATAAAATACGAACCCCCGAGGTATGTTGCTTTCGTCCCAAACTCAACGTTCGCTCTTCGTGCAGATAAGCCAAATGGCCGTACCGCCCGCAGTGCAGCTGTCAAAAGAGCCACACCATAACCGGGGGAGCCGCCGTATCGTATCTTCAAAGGACCGTTTCCGTTTCACTTCAAACGTATTGAGCTAATTTTAGCCCGGGCACCTTCGCTGACCCGAATGTCCGAATGTGGTGTCCGACCATCCGCACTGGACAGTGTATTGGAGTTCCTGTTTGATTTGCAACCCTAGGGTCAATCATACCTCTGGGGGGGGGGGGGGGGGGGGGGGGGGGTGAGAAAAGGGAGCTACGCAGGTGACGACTCACCGCGGCTGACGACTCCAAATGGAAGCGTTCTCGCCGTCACCGCCCCAGCATTATGTCATACACCACGGAGTGGCATGCGTGGCCGGAACTGACAGATTTGATTACAAACTTGTGATTGCAAATCGACATCCTATCACGTAGCGGTTTTTCCCATCCGTTGTTGAGGTGACGAAGCGAAGGAGCCGCCGGTCATGTGGCGAAAGATAAAAGCGATCGCCAGCAGGCAGGCAGGCAGTCCACTCAACGACGTGTGTGTTGCGGTATCTGGAGGGGATTTATTTTTTTTCCCACCTCCCACAGACCCCCGTTGTGCTTACCTCATCATTCGGTGGATGTCCTTTTGATGTGTCGTGATCCGAGAGAGAGAGACCGATTGGTGTTCGATTGGCTTTATGAAGTGCCTTTGATATAGTGCGCGCACTCGCAGCTTCATCGCCCGTCGATAGCTATCGCTGGTGTCGGATGAGTCGTGGTGTGTCGTGTGCCGATCGTCGCCCATCCTTTTTGACACTTCTGCTCATGACCACCGTCACGCTGGACACCTTGCTGAGCCTCGGATACGGGGGTTGGAAGATGATTGTATCTGCTGCTTACGAGAAGAGAAGCTTGATGCTTCGATTTCCGAGGGGTTGAAACAACTAATAATTAATTTTCACAGCCAGCGGTCCATTGCTGAGAGCCGGCATCCTGAGCACACCATCTTGCCCCGGATTAGATCCAGCTGATAAACGCTTCGCCGGGAATCACAGGTGTCATCGTCAGCGACACCTCGACTCCAGGGCGAGCATGAAAATTCATAAATCATCGCTTGCTGGCGCAAAAACCATCTCTCTCTCTCTCTCTCTCTCTCTCTCTCATACACTCTCTCTCTAGTCTGGCTTCAGAGCACCGCGTGGTGTTGAACTTGATTGACTTTTTGTTCTGCTTTTTCTCTGTTGCTTCAAGGACTTTCCTCTACAGACGAAGGGCAGAGTCATCGTCGCACATCGCATCCGCTCCCTTGTTTCTTGTGTTTTCCAACCGCCGCCCTGGTGCTTGGTGGCCAAGAAGACGGCAGCGAGCGCCGTGCAGTGCGGTGGGGGAGGACCAGACAAATCCACCGTAATCATGTTGTAACAACACTTTTATAGCTTCTCGACTTCTCTTCACCACCGCTCTCTCTCTCGGGGGTCGTTTTTTGCGAGCTGTTTTCCTGTGGACGATGTCAGCGCGCACCATGTTGGCAACCATCGGGGGGCGGCATGGAAACAACATTCCTCCGCATCGCCGGCGAGTCCTTGAAACACACCGGGCAGGCAGGATGGTTCGCGTTGCGGCAGATAATGTAAAATATAATATCTGAAAACCCCGAGACCCGAGAGCAGCAGCGACAGGTTGTTGACGGAGCGGGGGAGTGAGTGGAGCAGAGGGTGGACGACCTGTCGAGCTGTCAGAAACACTTACTTTCTATTTTTCTGCACCCAAAAAAAGCGAGCGAATTCAGTAGGAAAAACTGAACATCCCCAGGAAGGTGAAGCAGGGAGTAGGAGGATCGCTTCTTGATAGAGGAAACACCGTTCGGTAGAGATGGCTGGAGCGGGGATTTGAAAATTGAATCAATCTCTAGGTCATGATGGTGGTGGTGGTGGCTCGCTGGTGCGGGAAGATGGATGGACAGAGGAATCCATTTTTCATAATCTATTTCCCATTTTCCTTCCTCTCGGAGTTTGAAACTCCCTTTGTGGTGATGATCGTCGACGGTTCTGCTTACCGGTATTAATCGACGTTTATTAAAAAACCCAGATTCTAAAGCAAGGTTGTGTGCGACAGTGTGTGTGTGTGTGCTGGTAGGTGATAGTATTGTCAATCACAACGGCGCTATGAAGGTGCTATCATTATGCAGCGACGAAGAAAAGTATGCCACGGGGCATGGTGGTACGCCACTTTTGCGACTTCCTTCTATTGCCGGGAAACCGGGAAATTTGGCGCAAACACTTCGCCGTCGTCGCGCCTCGTCTGGTTACCGTGGAGCGGTGCGACACGATACGATGAAACTCAATTAATGATTAACAATGGTGAACAACCTTTTCGGGGATGACAAACAGCGCGGAAATTGTCAGTATTGTTTGCGTTTCCTTTTCTCAAGACGATGACGACCGCGCTGTGCGTGTGCGCGCTTTTGTGTGTGTGTGTTGTCAAGGGCCGCGAGGCAATGGTGCGCCCCCAGGAGACAACCTTTCCACAAGCAGCACAAGATCATAGTCGGCTTCAGAGGTTGCGGCGGCGGCTCCGGAAGCCAGGATATTACATTAGAAAACTGTCCGGGCTGATCTCCGGTTTTGCGACACACAAAGCAAGCGGTTTTCCATCAAGTGTAGGGGAGAGTCCGCAGGAAGAGAAGGAGAGGTGGTAGTAGTTGTCTAGGGCGGTGTTTCCGGGCCAGTGTTGGCTCTTTCATCATAAGTCTCAGTCTGTCCTCAGTTGTGTGGAAAGGCGATGGCGGTTGTGGCGATGTAATTGTTTCACTTTTCCTCATTTTCCCCCGGGGATGTGAAAAGAGAATAGCCTTCCAGGGTGTGTTATGGTTCAGCGGAGCAAAGGATAATTTTCCTCCTTCATGGATTGTGTTAACACATCGCTTCATCGGGAAGCCGTACGGTGGTGGCGGCGGCTCAAGAAAGGAGATAAATCTCGGTTTCCGGATGCTGTTCATGAAGTGTTAACTTGTGTGCGTGTGTGCAAAGTCTGTGTAGACGGGTTGAAGGTGATGGGTGGTGGGGGGTCTTGGGTTTCTTGGGGGATCCTTCGCTCAGACGAGGGAGGTGTGGCAATAATGACTTGCGGAGTGAGTCTCCATTTGAATGCTGGATGGTTGTGTTTGTGGCGAAGCTCTTGCCTCTCTCTGTCTCTCTCTCTCTCTCTCTATCTGTCGATGACAAAAACAGTTTTACGAGGAAATAATAACATAATTGATCGCACCATAAATCATCCACCAAGCAGCACGAATGGTGGAGAGAATGTAGCAGAAGGAGTTCACTTGGCAGAAGATGTAAATCATTTGCTACGTTGCTTTAGTGCATTTTTGTTTTGGAGAATCTCCCCAGATTTATCCGATGAAAAGTTGAGTTTGAGTGTATGGTTTTGTAGATTTGCTGTACAGTATAGGCGAGAATAGATACCAGCTGTGCAGAAGCTACTCGAAGGACATGTTTTCCCTACATTAAAACGCAAATAGACTGTATTCTCTTTGAAAATTGTTATTGTATGAAATTTAAAATAACTTTCAGACCGACGGAGCCAGCACATACACACACGCGTGCTGTACTGTGGGCATCCTTGTCCTCTTCTGGATACCGTGGCGGGAGTAGCTGCGGCCCGGGTACCGGCACGTTTCCGCTCGTCAAACAACTCAAATCCGCCGGAAGCTGTTTGCATTCGGCAGCAGTAGCGGCACCATGCAGCATATCATGTCATGCGCATTGCCCACAAAAAAGGGTGTGGACGAACGGACGGACGGACGGACGGACCCCCGGCTGTTGTGGCAGCAGGTTGTTTGCTGCGGCCCCAAAATTACATTAATTTTTGATCAGCCAGCCAGCCAGCCAGCTAACCAACCAACCAACCAGCAAGCACGCCATCCAGTCAGTCATTGCACGGACATGAAGCAATCACGGAGCAGAGGATGCTGACAGACATGTCTGCACACCGAATGAGCCACTCTGTGCGTGGAGGAGCCACGCATTTAAAGTCCTCAAGGGGCACCTCTCCGTGGTTATCAATTTCAACGTGCGGTTTACGTTGACTGTTGTTCAGCGTTCGTCACGGTCGGCGTGAATGATTGTAACTAAGCCATCTTAACGAGCCAATTTTATGCTTTAACGAAGGCGTGTTTGCTTTGGAACTGGACGGCCAGAGCGGGGGTGTTCGGATGTGTCTCTGATCCTCTGGCAACCCGTGAAAGGTGTGTGTGTGACTAATGGGCTAAGTCGCTGTAAACGCGAGTTCGCTTATCGTTCCAGCAGAGCGAACACTTGGTACTTGGTGGAACCAATTGGCTTGTTTCTGTGTGTCGCGTGTGTCGCGTGTGTGTGTGTGTGTGTGTGTGTTTGATGGCAAAACGCCTAGTGCGTTTGTTATCAGAGGCACATTTCAGGAATAGAGCAAAACGCAAAACATGGGTTCCTATTTCTGGTGCAACCGCTTTATCGTCCTTGCAGTAGAAAAGGCAGGAAGTGGAGCACACCACAGGGCAGAGACCTCGGTCCGGTTTTTTTTTGCAATCAAAATGCTCCGCTGTGTTGGCATTTTATTTTCCAACTTTTTTCAAAATAAAAATATGTGCCGATAGTACAACAACAAAGAATGCGCATACGTCATTTAGAAAGTAGGCGCGATTGTGAGTGATATTCACTTGCACTTGCTCAACATAGCGCGATGTGTGTGGCCATTTTGTGGGGAAAAACCACATTCCAAGCACTGTTGCCTAGCATTAATGCGCGCATATCTATTGGAAAGTACGGCGGCTGTCTGCTATCTGGTTTCTGATGGCGCCATGTTTGCACAACGACGACGGCGACGACAACGTCCGTTTTTCGTTTGTTTGCAATGTTCTGGTAGTAGAATCACTGTTTGTACTGGTCTCGTTCTCTCTACCACCCTGCGGCCAATGTTGCTTGACGGCACCGGTTGGTGTCCCCTTTTCTATGTGGTGCCGGTGCTGATGCCGTACCGTAGTAGCCTCAAGGGCAATCGTATTTCGGGTAAACAGCTCACGGGGAAGAAGGTGTGGATTGTGATTGAATTTTAAATGATGTTTTAACATCCACTTGACTATGTGTAATGTGTTGGTTGTTGGCCGGGCAAAAGGCCATCTCTGAGGTGGTTTGAGGATAGCTTTTGAGCTAGGAAAAGAACTTTTATCTGTTTTATTAAATCCCCGATCTGTTTTTCGTCCTACAGAGTTTTTGGCGGATAAAGCTGCTGCGCATTTGCTAAATCATGTTATTTGGTTCTTGATCATGGAATGTCGAGAGTTTCGAATACTGCTTTCCGCAAATGTTTCAAATGGTTGGCATACACTTTCAATTTATTCAACTTCACCTTCAGTTATCGAAAAGAGACGTAAACTTTATTACAATTCATTAGAAACTGATCTTCTCTGATGTGAACCTTGACGCACTTTCATCTCCATGGAATAAAGATGTAGATGAATTTTGTTAAAAAAAAAAACACGGTATGCATCGGGATGCAGTTAGTGAGAGAAAAGTAGAAAGTCCATAAATAAATTATTGCGCCACCCAAAAAATGCAATCCCCTAGGAGGGTGCCGGGCTGAGAGTTATGAATTTTCGAATGAAAATCTGCAAATGACATACCCACCGTCCCGGTGTAACATAGATAAACGAGAGCGCTTACAATACTTACGCAAGGATCAAACATAAATCATTCCATTCGGCCGGCCGTCCTACCTTTCGGAGGCCTTTGCGAGTGCCATCCTGTCACCTACTTTCCACACCGAGGAACATCTTGTTTTCGCAATAGAGATAACACCATTAATGTCTTATTTATTGCCTACGCCTTAGGTTCGGAAGACACACCGTTCCCCTCCCGAAAGGGAAGGAAAGAAAAAGCAACAGGACTTACCGAGCATGATGCGCCACAAACCGTACCCCTCGGTTGATAAATTTGTTTCCTTCTTTAGCATATGATGCAGCGAGAAAGCGGAAGCCAACCAGCCAGGTCATGATGTCATGACCCTTTTGTCGAATAGGCACAGTCCTCTTCTCCTTTCCTATCTCCTGTCGGGCCCCAGGGGAGGAGATGAAAATGTGTCAGATTTATCGCCTCGCCTTGCGATTCAATTATGATGCCGCCGTGCATATGATGGGTATGTTTATGACGCTTACCGAAGACGGCATACATCGCTTCAGACAAAACGGATTATCTATTTGTGCCCTGGATCGCACCAGGAGGTCACCCCAGGGCTCACGCTAATAACCCTCGTTTAAAGGGGGATCATCACCGGTCTCATCGGCATCGTGATCGGCTTTGAATATTAACTCGATCGATCGTTCCGTTTGCTGCGCGTTGTGTAAATGATATGCTTCTCACCATCGGTTTGGTTCGATTCTGCCGGGGGCTGCATACACTGCACTCTACACCACCTTCAGGTTCAGACAACAGCCGAGAGCACCTTTCGTTTGGCGCCGATTAGCTTTGGTTGGCCGGCGCAAACGAGCGTTAAACCGTAATGTTTTCTGTTTGCATGGAAATGAGAGGATTAGCAGCAGCAGCAGCAGCTCGGTGCTCGTTGCTCGGTGCTGGCCGTTTCGCAGCCGCGTACCCAACACGCAAACACGTAGCGTAAAGGGTGCACCGGGTAGAAGGCGATTATGTAAAGTATCTTCTGCGTGTCGAAGACACGGTGTTGCGTGTGTTCTGTCGTCTTGTCGCCGTTGCTTCCACTCCACTCTACGTCAAGATACCAAGGAAGGCGAAAGGTGCATTAGCATAATCTTGTAAAATGCTTCGACGATGAACACTGAGCGACACTGTGCTGTGCTGTGCTGTGCTGGTGTTTCTTCTTGTCGGTTGTGCCGGTTTGTTGATGATGAAGCTAATAGCGATGTGTAAGCAGTAGCTTTGCAGTGGAACGGATTCGTTTTGTGTGTCAATACCCAATGATGATCCAATTATGACGCACAACAACAACAACAGCAGTGTTGTGTGTGTGTGTTGTGCATTCGTTGTAATGGTATCGGTTGCGTTATTAATTGTCGTCGATAGGAGGATTAGTCACATCACGATCACGTCAACGATTGTTTCGCACTTTTCGGAAGGTCAGCGAGATGCATGTTTGTTCAAGCTAAGGCAATGGAAACGAGGGGTACCTTCGCTGGGGGAAAGGTTCTCTGGGATCATCAGGAACAGGGGCGCACAGACACACAAACACACACTCTGCAACTCATTATGGCTCAGCGCTTCGCACTCTCGGCCATAGCGGGGCGCCTCACGAATGACATTCTCGCCGTGTCGACATGTCCTCCAACGGGAGCGCTGACGCATAGATCGGAATACATAGTCGCCTTTATGATCCCTGTAGGAACTTGCACACAGTGTGCGTTCCTCATCATCATCAGCAATGGCGGCTGCTAAGTGCGGTGGTACCGAGAGCAGTACGTGGTGTCGTCATTCAGACATCCAGGGCACCACCGCGGGTGGCCGGTGCGAGGAGCGACCGCCATTACGATGGACCCCACGGGTGTCCAAATGATAGAAGAGAGCGAGGGCAGCCAGCAACACGACACGACGCACACTACCACATTACCCCACCACGGAACAAACGCTGACAATCGCTTTGCATCGATTTCTCTGTGGCTCCCGGGGGCCACTCACCAGGACAGGGGTCCCTGGCACTGTTCTGCACTGTTCCTATATCTTCTCCCGTCCCGACACCGCACCGCAGGGTGGTCCCGGAATGAATGACGACGACACACTAAGCGGCACTCTTCTTGTTCGAATGACGACAACAACGGACGGGAAACGGGTAATCCGATGATGTTCCGGTGGACCTCAATGTGACATAATGGTGTCGTAGTGGTGCTGCTGCTTCTCCTGCTTCTGATGATGGTGGAAGGACTTCTTATGCCTCGGGCGCTAGACGGTTACGAAGACGCCGATGATGGGCTACAGTCCGTCCGTCCGTTAGTCGAAGACCTTACTGTTGTTTAACTGTTTAAGGTTGCGATCGATCTCCCCTTTCGTTCGATACCTTCGTGGCCGTTAGCCGCCATCTTCTATCGTCCTGCGAAAGATGCAAATAGCACAATGAACAATAGTGAAGGGTTTTTTTTGTCAATCCGTTACAAAAGCGAGCTTCCTTTCGTGCTAGAGTCTCTCCTGCTATCACTTCTTTAGAAATTCGATTTCACCGAAAACCCATTTCTGCGTACAAAATCTTTTCTACGCTCACGTTGATAACGACGAGAGGCAGTTCGTTTGGCAGAGTGTTTTTTTTTTCAATTTCAATCTCCTAAAAGATAAGATCAGATCAGATGGAATGGCCTGGCTGACAGCACAGCCAAGTGTAGGTCTGTCCAGCCATAAATTTTAAATCTTCAAAGTGTGTTGTCCACACGGATAACGACATTTGCAAGCTCTGTAACCCCGAATAGAGTCGAGAGAGAGAGAGAGAGAGAGAGTCGAAAGATCGATGAACCGGTTGGTAAAGAATGGTTTAAATCCTTGCCCAACTCTTCGTTGGCCATTTAAAGCCATTTCCTCTTTGTGGGGTGGGGTGATGGGTGAAAGTTCCGTACGCCCACAGCATACGGCGCACAGCATATGCACACGTTGGCATCTCTTTCGAATATGCACCACGCTGCACCATGTGGACGTCGCGTGCGCTGTTCAACGTGTTTGCCGTCCAATCTACGCTTCGAAGGTTCTAACTTATCACACCCTTCCCCGCGGGGCCACTGTGGTGCCACTCATGTGGCCGCTGCTCACGTGTCCGGCTGCAGAAGAGCTTCCAGAGGGAAGCCCAATGATGCAGGAGGGGGGGGAGAGGATTACATTTTATTCGCTTTCCCGGTGGCCTGACGGTGGCTCGCGTTTGCTAAATTGTGCGCTCGTTTGCCAAATCTCTGTTCCCCCCTCCCGTCCTCCTCTCCCTGGTCGCCCGGTCGTCGTGCGAAGGTCTGCCGGTAATGGGTGTCTGCAGAAAGGAAGCTGCAGAAAGCGCACCACACCATCGCTCGGAGCATTATGGAGCCAAACGAACTGAAATGGATGAAAGGATTCCATTGGTGCTACGGCGCGGGCACACACACACACACACACACACGCGCGTCTCATTCCTTGTTCCTGCACAATCACTGCTCAGTAACGGTGGAAATAGTTTTCCATTTTAAAACATTTATTTCCACCGAACGACGCGCGGTGCTGGCCGGCGGCGAGATAAGCGAAGAAAAATTGAATTTCTTCTTTCAGGTCAGGCGTGCGAAGGGCAGGGCCAAGGGACACCAGGTCTCTTCTCATTGTTTGCGCGCTCGCTCGCTCGCGTGTGTGTGTGTGTTTGTGGCGTGGTGGTCCCGGTTGATGGTCGATTTGGGAAAAAGGGTGGAAAATCGCTTTGTGCAAACACAAATAAAATATAAATGCTCCGGGACGAGCGTCCTCGGCGGCGCCGGGCTGCTCGATACCCCGGGGCGGGTCGCCTGGTCCTGGATGGTGGACAGTCGCTTTCGATGCTTGTGCTTGGCGAGCGACGCTCTGGTGGTGCCGAGGAAGAAGACAAGAATGTGGAAGGACGGGCCATTTCGTCTCACGAAAGTCGATTGTTCGCCAACGATTGATAGTCCCGGCACGCACGCCCGCACACATACTCGTTGGAATGAGAAATCAATTTCCGATGGAATCACCTGCACAGGCACCTTGAATGGCCGGTGAATGGCGTTGGTCGTTGGTCGAGAAGCGGTGACCATTACGCTCGCCGAGAAGGTTCTATTGTAGTGTCCTTACGATGGCGGAATGTTTATTATCTTCTTGCAGGATACGATCGAACCGGATTGCGGATTCGTAAGGCAGTGCTCGTGACATACATTTATGTTTTAATCGTATTGGGTTCGAACCTAATCGACCATTATTGTAATGACCACGATAGTATTATTGTGGATCGCGCCATCATGGATCTGTCGCTAGCATATGCTATCGTGCGAGTGTTCCGAAACGAACATGTTCGAATTGAATGACGAGCCCTTTTCTGCATGCTACTGCAATATCTTGGGTCAACATAGGAACATATGATCATGCCCCCCACCCCTCCTATCATCACGCCAATGTTTGACCCCGAAACAGAATCTCTGCATTGTGCATTGAGTGTGGCTGCAATTAAAACGAATCCCAGAGCCGCCACCGGATGGTAATAGTAATTGCGGTTCGATCTCGTCGGTTCGAGACACAAAAAAAAACCCGAAAAAGAGAGGGAAAAGAGAATTGTTTTGAGCGATGGCCCTCACGGTAAACATGCGCCTCAGCTGCTATTACATTACTAATGGTGTGCGCGAGGTCGCGAAATTGTGAGCGAGGGAAGCATGTCAAAAAAAAAAAAACAATTGATTCGAAAATGGAACAGAAGGAAGGAAATGAATGGAATATGGAAACCCTCTACGATGACGGAGGAGGGTGCCAGAAAGCATATGCACCACAGCACAGGAGTGGGCTCCTAAGCGGTAAGCGGTTTTCGGTTAAATTTAGCGTAATGTCGCGATTCCATCTTGATCGTGTTTTTGGTGTCGCGCTGCGTGAGATTGTCGAGCTGATGGCTAGAAGAAGGTGCGTTGGAGGAAACGTTGGAAACGGAAATTCATTTTTGGAGAAGTGAAGAATCTTCGCTGGAGATCATTTTGCTGGCAGAAATCGTGGGATGTTGTGATACGATTTATGCTTTTTCGAGAATCTCCTGCTTGATTCTCTGAAAATGTTTAAATAGCATGACTTTTGCCATTTGAAAGTAACTGGCATCTGAAAACAGATTTGCAACAATTTACTGTGAGAATAACTAATTTGCACGCATAATTTGTGTACTGTAAGTGTTTTTGAAGTTAGGTTACCAATTTCTCTATATGCTTCTGCAAACCTAAACCTTCTCCATTTGATGACCTGCATTCAGTTTGAGATTTGTTGGTTATCAAACAGCACTCACCAAAGTCGTCTCGTATCATGGTCTTTGCTCCATTCCATCATGATTCTATTTACTTGAGTCTCCCAATGTCGCAACCCATATAAGTCTTCTGCAACAATGTAGCTGCTGGAGGGGGGTTTTTCCTTCGGTCTCTATGTTGCCCTGGCTACAGTTGCTCAGGGTTTTATCCCATTGCCGTCTCCAAATTGTTTGTTCTGTGCTCGCGTGCTGGATGCGATAGCGAGAGATAAACCGCCATGATTGGATACGTTAGCAGAAGAAGAAAGTTTCATACGAGGGAGCTCCTACTGCTGCTGCTGCTGCTCCACAGACATCGGAACATAACGTTCCACGTTCGCCTGTGTGTTTGTAGTGGTGGTGTAGATCGACACATAAATTCTCCCCGAGGGGGGGCCCCCGGGAGGATTATATGTATATAAAAATGTATCTTCTCGGCACACACCGACAGAGATCTGTTCCACGTTCCACGCCCTCCGGTGGAAGGAAGATGGAGAAGGATATAATGGAGGACGTCAGGAGTCATTCCGATGCTGCTGCTGCCGGTGCTGGTGCTGGTGGTTCGTTCTGGATTCTGTCATCTCGTGGAATACTACGGATACATCCGTGGACCTTCCTGGTCCGTGCCAGAGACACACAGACACACACACACACTTCCACGAACAGAGCCACGAAAGAACGAACTCCATAGCAGCCGTCGTGTGTTCGTTATCAGTTGACGAAGCGACAACACGACGATGATGATGATGATTCCTGTATAGGAGCGACTGCGAGTTCTGAGTTCGTCTATCAGCTCCGCTCGGGTGTGTGTTGGTATAGAAGTCTATGTCTCTCATTCACTCCTATCTCTACGTGCGTCGTGCGTTGGCCTCGGTCTCGGTGAGTTGAACTGTCAGGATCCTCCTTTTGCACAGACTGCTCTCTAGGCCAGCTCATCTGCTGCTCATCTGCACTGTAGACGAATGAGGCTTCTGCTGCTACTGTTGGGCACATCGAGCCTGGTATTCCCAGGATCCTGCGTGCTTTTCAACACCCCCCCTCGGTAGACATGCTCGAGAGGAAGGGATGCTTTGCTCGTGCGCACACGCACGCCCAACGCCCAACCGGTTGCGATGCGCTGGTGTGCGATGGAAAGGATGATAACCATCGGGAGTGCATCCTATAGAAATGGTCCGAGCTGCTGCCGATGCTCTTGTAAAGCCCGCCCTCAATGTGAACGGGAGAGAGATAACCAAACGTGTAAGGATGAACATCTAACCCTAGCGCTTCTGCTCCGGGTGGTGTCCTTGTCTCACCAGAGCCACCACCGTCGTATCATCCCTGCACCAACCCCGCTATTATGTGCGATGATGATGACGATTGGGGGTTGTCTCTCTCGGAGGGGGTGCGCTATCTCCGCGCTCTGGCTGTATGTGTGTCACACTGCGGTACAGCGGCTTGCGTAACTTGAGCCGCTTCCAAGTGTCTCTGGTTGGTCGGTTTGATTCTGGCCATGCTGTTGCTGCTGTTGCTGCTGATGCTGCCGCCGGCAAACACGAACACTATGTGCAGCGTGTGATCGGAGAGGAGGAGCTAACGCTGTGTGCGCTGTGTGTTTGCGCTACCGTACATGATGCTATCTGTTCGCCTCGGCCGCAGTTGGTAGTGGTAAATTCGCTGTCGAGTTGATGATGATGATGATGCCGATGATGGTGTGGTGAAGATGCGATTCGGTTCGGTTGTTCGAGATGACAAGGGATGAATGTGAGCACAGATCGTCATGCTGCTCTTGTTGCTGAGATAGTGAGTGAAGGATAAGCTATCTAGCTCCCGATGTTGGTTCAAAGGAACTTGAGGCTGTGTCTAGCGAATGGTGTGTGTGTGTGCGGGGGGATACATAATGTTTTATGTAACGGAATGCGCCAACAAGCGTTGGGGATTGTTAAAGAAACGTGTGATGTATCAGTTGGAGTATTAAAAAGTCATGTTATATCACTTTTATGACATAAACTGTACTAGGGATTTTTCTATCCTCTTGATTGTTGCATAAATCGCATAAACGTTTTACTTGGTCGTTAGGCATGCAATATTGTCTCTGTTTCTGGTCCAATGCCTCTCCAACTAACATAATTATTTGGAAATGCTTCCATTAAACATTAAAGTCAACTGAAAGACCAGAAGAGGGCCGGTATTCGAACGAATAAAAACTCCACAAAACTCATTACAAAATGACGATGAATCGCAGCGTCGCAGGTGGTCGCTAGGAAGTCGATCGATCCGACCACTATCACCTCAGACGAGGTGGCAAGTGGTTTTTTTCGTTCATCATCGACATCAACTTCTCGCAATCGTCTCGAACAGGATTTCCTTCGAAAGTTCGCTTCAAATCCTCGTTGTTTCGCTGGTACACGCACTCACTCGCGTTTCGTCCTTTAATGTTTCACGTGAGCCAAGCATTTTCTCACTTCTCACCGTAAGCTCGCTCGCTCGTCTTCTCTCTCTCGTTCTAACTGGAAAAGGATTTTCTCACCATCGTCCGGACCTCCTCCCTCTGGTCGTGATTCATTTTCCACTCTCTCACAAACCTGGTATGCTGCGCTGGTGTGCGTGCCGTTGCTGAGCTGTGTAAGGATAGGGGGTTCCAGAATGTCCTTCTGCTGCGCTCGTCGCGACCTATGCGACCCCTTCGAGTGCTCGATGTGCTTCAACATAGCTGGCGGGGAATGCGAGATAGAGCGCACACAAACGCACAGCAAGAAGAGCAAGAGATAGAGGCATGAAAGAGACAGATAGAGAGAGAGAGCGCGCACACAAGGCTCACAAATGAACACACACAAAGTCCATGCTTGGAATATGCTGCAGAGCATAAACGGGGTCGGTAGAGCGAGAAGGCCAACGGCGATGAACCAACGATGGAACTGACGGGGATGCTGACGATGATGATGATGATGATGATGAGGAAGATGTGCGAACCCCGATTGTCAGCTCAGCAGCAGCAGTAGCAACAGCAGCAGCGAATGAGAGAGAGCGAACGCGCGCGGGGCGCATACGACCGGAACTTGGTTAGTCTATTCTTAGCATCTCCCTCAGACAGACAAACCCGGCCAGCACCGTCCTCGTCGTCGTCGTTGTCGTCGTCGTTGTCGCTCTTGTGTTGTTGCCGCGGACTGACGGTCGGTCGGTCGGTTGGTCGGTTGATCGTTGCTGGTTCGTCGCGCTCGTCACGGGGTTGCTCGGGTGTTTCGGATCCTTTTGCTGTCGGTTCGTCCTGGCGTGCGTTCGCTCGCTCGCTAGTGGGCTGTGATTTCGCGTGAATACAGGACAGACAGACAGACAGACAGACAAATCGAGTGTTTCGTGTTGTTCTTTCGTGCACGGATTGCATAGAGCAGAAGATAGGATTTTGTTGCTAGATTAATTCGCCTGATCGATGTGTCCTGCGAAGGAAGACAATTATTTTGTCAACAATTGTCTCGTGTAGTGTGCACCGAAAATAGTGTATTAAATAAATAAAGCGAAAATAGTGTATTATCTCTCGCGGTGATGAAAATGGCGTACTATTGTTCGCACTACTAGCAACGATTGTGTTCGCATATAATGTAAATATACATTGGCCCCACCCCGGGGTTGGTGATGTGTAGATAAGGTTTGTCCGGCAAACGCTTTAATGAGTTGAAGGACGTGACAACCGCCGGTTCGAACAGTTTCAAGTTCGAAGCAAGTGCAAGTGCATTCTCACAGAAAGGAGCTCTAGCCCAAAGGCACCATTCAGAGGGTGCTGCAAGTGTTAACCTCTCGTTCTAGTGACCGCCAAACCTCGGTGTGGTCTGTTGCGTTTCCCGGTGAAACCCCTGCCCAGGAACCAAGAGAGTGTCCATGCCATGGTCGACGTACATCTAATGATGCCAGGTACACAGTCCACAATAGTACTCCCCCCGGGGGGCAAAGCACATCACTAAAAGGAAAATCTGACGCTTTCCGATATGCCCGGGGGATGATTGGCCTTCGAGAAGCGACGAATTCGCGTGCGTGCCTTTATCCTTATCGTGTGGGCGGGTGGGTTCTCCCCTGCCCCCGTTATCCAACCGTCAGCCGACTGGGGCCGGTCAAACGTGATTAGATTAAAATTAATTATGATTAAACATTTCCTCCGGTGGCTCGAGAGGTTTCAGAGTGAAGGGAAGGTTTCCCCCATCCCCTCTTTTCCCCGAAATAAAAGCGACATGAAATGTGGCCGCGCTTGCTAGCTATTAGAACCGAAATCTAATCGCACCCTATCGCGTCTCTTTAATCGCGCAACAATGAACCCGCCTACCGGCCCGTCGTTATCCGATTTGCATAAATTTTCTCCGCCCAAACCCCCCCATCCCTCGGGGGGAGGTCCTTAAGTGGGTGGCCAGAGAGTGGAAACTTACCTTTCGCACCCATCCACCAACCCACCACAGTGATATAGTGGTAATTAAGGTTTTCCGATTCGGCCAAAACTGCCGAAACCACCAGGGGGGACCCCGACGCTCGTCGGTCTATTGCTTTTATGATTGAATAGTTTGGCATTTTTCGCGGACCGTGTTTGGCGTGCGCGTTGGGAGAGGGTGAGAGAGAAAGAGAGAGAGACCCCGCGGCATAACGCGATTTCTTGGCACGATTTTTATGTCTTCGAGTACCGAGCGCGCCATGCTTGTTCGCGAAAGGCAAACGACCATAATCGTTAACTAGTGGAGTACTAGAGGGACCTCCGAACCTCCTCCTAGTGGCATCACCACAACAAACACACAGTCACACCTTTCATAATTCGATGATTAAACCACCATTCCCGGGGGTGGGCCGAAAGAAAGAGAGAGGAGGGGGCTGTGCGATATTGTCGAGGGATTAATAGTTTTCGGGGGAACCTGCGTGCGTGTGCGTGTGTGTGTGCGGTTAATGTTGGTTATAAACGAGTTACAAAAGAACAGCAAAAGCAAAAAATCAACCAGAAAAAAAAGGCGCGAGCCAAAACTAAGTGCGGTATTAAAAATGCTCGTTGTCGTTGGCGTGCGCGGGAAATCTATGTTGTTGTGCCTTGTTTTTTATGCTCGATCCTTCAAGCTCATGCTTACCGTTCAGTTGAGTTGATCGTTTGTTTTTTTTTTCTTGCTCCTTCTCCCTCCTGCCTTTTCTCTGTTGAGCTTCACGTTTCCGCGATAAGATGCGTGTGTACTTGGTCTCCGCTTGTGCGTGTGTGTGTGTGTGTATGAATACGAAATTTACGGCCGAGCAATGCTATCGTCCTTATTTGCAAGCGCGCGCGATAGCTGCAAGCAACTCGCTGTTGCTCGCTTGTCATTACTGGTTATTGCGATCCGCACACAGCGAAGGTGTAGCAGGTCAATCGTATCGAGCACAAAACGATCCAGGCAATTGCTTATTACTCAACACGATAAGCCGTAAGCATGGCCCTTACCGTGGCCATTTTTATCAAGCGATTAGGAGACGAGGGCGTCACTCACTATCGCATTGGTCGTAATGTGCGAAATGGGTTCATGTTGCAATCCTTGCCGCGTAGTTTATGTTGGATTAACGAGCATCGGTCAATGAATAATGGAGCAGTCCTTAAGTGTCTAAGGCTTGGCAATAATCCAGGGTTGATGGCGGTTTTTGGATGGATTTTAAATCAAATCATTTCCTCAGCTCGCCGGTCCACCGACGAGACCTTCAGCAGGACTCCGCAACTGTCCTCTTTAAATAGTCTGAAGGCGATGGATAGTGAAATAGTTTTATTGCAGGATGGAACGAACGTTGCATTGTCTGACGAAAGATCCACTTATCTGCCAGCCGCAGCAAACAATGAAAGGACGCGCGAACTGCAAACGCATCCAGATCCTGGGGCAAGTGCGCCAAAAGAGGAAATCCGACAAAGCGAACGCATAGACGCACAGAAGAGAGACACAACCCCCGGGGATTGCTGGTATCCTTGTGGTACGGTGGTGCGGTTGAAGATGAGAACAAAAAAACCCCCGTGTGCGGCGCAGATAGATAGAAAGCATAGCGCCTTGCCTCGGCAATGGTCGGGCTGGACGACCTGGTGCTGGATATATATATATATGGTGGTGGTGGTGGTGGGCCGGAAAACCGGTATCCTCTGTCGTCGCTGCCGTTATCATTCACCGTCGCCATTGAACCGCATCGTTTCCGGTCCTGTCCGGTGGCCACATTCAAACCATCGGAGCCACGCGGCGAAGGATACGCTCGCCGAGATGATGATGCTCACTGTTGTGTGCTCTTCTTTTATTTGTTTGCGTTGTGTGTGTGTTTTTTTGGTTGCGGTTTGCTTGTTGCCTGCTTGCGGTCGGTCGAGATCTCGGGCTGAGCAGAGCTTGGGATCTTCCGCGATCTGCGCTATCCGGTCGAAGATATGCAGATGAGAAGGACACGACGACACTGTGCGCCTCGCATCGCAAATCGCATTGTGAGAACGGCGTGCTGACCACAAGCGTTGTCGTCGTCGGTGGAGAATAACAAGACAGACCAGACAGACCGTCGTTTGATTGATAAAACCTGATGACCTCAAGGGATGCAGATGATATCGCGCCGTGATGCGTTACTATTAGTGGATGGAACCGCATCGCACTTTGCGCTTCTATTTCTGTCGCGGACAGCGGAACAAAGATAAAGCTGAGAGCTGAGAGACGAACATCGCAGAGACATAGTGACAGGAACACAGATAGAAGTAAAGCAGATCACTCGCCTCGACTCGATGGGAATGATGCCTTCGCGGCAAGGCGAGGATGGATGATAGAGACGAGACAAGAGCAGTGAGTTGTGGTACCAGATCATGTGCCAGTGGCGCACTAGATAGATTAGAACAGACGCAGAACAGAGACGAATCGAGGAGAAGCGAACAGTATGCGACGATGAATGAATTGCGGTTACTTCCTCGATTCCGATATTCCGGGGTGTCACGATCATTGAAACCAGATACATTGCGTTGAGCTACGCGATGCAATGAGTAACAGATACGATGCTGCCATCGATCGATTGCTTGAAATTGTTTATTGGTTGAAGTAGCAAAAAAAAAACAAAGATTTGGAAGGAAAATGGATCTCCCCCGGAACATGATCAGCACCACCTTGGCCGATCGTTTTCGTCGTTCGATATTCATCCCACCCCCGATGGTTTGGCACGATTAGAACCGAGGAAGCTGCTTCATTGTGCCATTTTAGATAGTTTTCCGGCACCGGATACATTGTGAGTGCGATGATGTTTACCGTTGAACCCGCGCTGCGGACACGCAGTGAGCATTAAAATCTTCGTGTTGGTCGCCCGATCCAGCGGAAGCGACCGATGGTTCGCTTATCTTGCTCTTCTTCTTCGCACTGTGTTTACTTACATTCCTGTCCCCAACCCATCGAAAAGAAGAAAAAAAAAACCTCGCGACATCCCGACGCTTCTCTAACGCATTCTAATACGATACATTGTCTTCTCGCGGGCGCACGCACGCACGCGAACATCACACACTGCTGTCTTGGTTTCGTTTTGACCACTTGACACTCACGCACCCTTCCCCCTCCCCTCCCCGTGCGTTGGTGCTCTTCATTATCGCCACATCGTGGCAGCTGCTACTAGCAGTCCATTGGGGCCATCGGGACCATCGGGACCATGAAATTGGGTTTTTCGTTTGTTTATGAAGCCTTCCCTGGCATGCAGGAAGACTCGCGATGCGCGCCCGTGCGCTTCGTCGTCTGCCACCACGATTAGAGAGTGGCCGGACGATCGGAGGATGTTGTTGTGTTTTTTTGGGAGGTTTTTGGTGACACAGCTAATTTTGTTGTTTTTTTGGTTTTGGGACATACTATGTTGCGGTGGCCGGCAGCGCATAGTTCATTCATGCTTGACGCCATGCCGTAACGGCGGGTGTTGGATTACCGCGACGGAGGTCATAAAGATGCCTCCCGAATAAAGCAATATTTACATTGCGCGTTTTATATCTTTTCGCTCGATTTCGTTGCATATTCACATTCCACCATTTTTTTGGTAGGAAATCAAAATTACTTTCTTGGACTTAAAGAGTTGCATGTTTTGTGTGCCTTTAGGCCTTTACTTCACGCCCAAGAATAGCAAAAGCTGCCATCTTCATTAGAGGATTTGAAGGAAATTAACCGATTTAATCGCTAACTGTCACTCGAGATCCACAAACTTGCACTGGAGTGTCAATCCCAGACGACGACGATGACGCTGATTAAGTCCCTTCTTCTTCTCTCTCTCTCTCTCTCTCTGCTTCGGGCACAGAAGCCTGCCTGTGAGTGTGTGTAATTGGCTTTCCTGCGGCTCGTCATCTTTTGCAGCATCATCTCCGCGGCGTCGTCATCGTCGTCATCGTCTTTGGCACCCCGACACCGAGGACGGGAGTCTGTCAACTGGCGCCCGTGTCGGTGACGAGGGCTAAACAAATACAGCTTTCCTCCGGGGTGTAATATTACGGGAGAAGAGAGGCGTGCGATCCCTCGACATGCGCCACCTTGTTTACCTCTTGCTCGATGCTACCTCACACTTCCGGCCGATCCGGATCCGGAGGATGGGTTGAGAAATCGTGTTCGAGATTAGTTTTGCAAAGACACACACACGCGCGCACAGGCACATCTTCTTCATGAAACACCCTTTGAGGAAATTTGGTTGATTTCCCCGTTAATCGTTCCGTTCCCTATCCTTCGAAGTCGAAGAAGATGCCAAACGATGGTGGGCCACGGATGGTCGTCGGTCCGTAGATTGGTTTTGGTTGGACCGACGCCATCATTGGCCACATTCTTCTCGCTCCGGTTTCACGCTTAATCCTTCTGCCCTCCGATATCCGATCGATGGCTTCGGTTTTTTTTGCAGCACAAATCTGCAGCCAATCTTCCGTTCCCTTCCCGTCTGTTGTTTGGTTTGGTTCCGGGATGTTGAAGGCCACGGCCAGCTTCTGGATTTCCTTGTTTTTTTTTTCCTAGCTGGGACTCGCTGGTTCCGATTTCATCCAGGATTAAGAGATTTCCTAAGAAAATCGTACCCAGGTGATCGGGCGAAGGGGGTTTTAAGTTTCTGCTGGCGGGTTCGGTCCCCTCTTTCCGGACCGGTCGGTCGGTCGGTCGGTGTTGGTCGCGACCGATCCGTAACCGATATTTAAATGTTTGTTGTTTGCATGCGCGATTTGGCTTGTCGTTTGTGTTCCGGGGCAAATTAGAATAAAATTAGCTTTGGCTTTCCAAGTGTTTTCGGTGCCCAAATCGGATATAACTTTCACGGTGTGTCGAAGGGTGCCACGGTGCGGCTCGTGCCATTGTGGCTTTTGTTGTTTCCCTCTCTCCCTCGAAGAAATGCAAAAAGGGTTATGCGTCGCTGATGAAATGTTGACTTTTTTAGGCGTTAAATGCATTAAAACAGACGATCTCCGCCTCTCCGAGATCTCGGATATTGTTGGTTTGGGATTGCTAGATCTTCGACCGCAGCGATCACGAGTCGATTCTTGAGCGATGTCTGTGTTTCTGGCAATGTTTTTATCCGTGGATAAATAATCCGGGTCAATCGCTCACCATTTGCATTCCAGCGGTTGTCGCGCGGGTAATGGAAGGCCACCGATAAACACAGAACTCTCTCTCTCAGACCACTTGGAGTCATACGGGTCAAAGGGGAGGGAGAAGCAAATCATCCACACAGAAACCTCATCTCTTCACGCCCCCCCCAGTCCCCGACCGCTAAGTGGTGTGACGTCGTTAGCGTCTCGCTCGGTTGAAACTGGGGACTGGAAATGATTTTTTTGTGTGTCTTTCGATGTCCAAAGGGAGAGACATCGACCAAACCAGAGCCCAAACACCACAGAGTGTCGCCACTAATTGAATTATATCGCGTGCGCGCGCGCGTATGTTCGCCTTGAAGAGCTCAGACCGCGATCAGTGGCTTTCTTCGGGCGTTAAGCATTGCGAGATATTCGAGTTACTGCCAGACCATGCCAGACCAGACCAAACGATCGTAAAATCATTTTCCAAGCGTAGTGACAGGCATTGAGATACGTTTGCATTAACGTGAGTCACACCCTTGGAGTCGGCCTCAAGTGGCGAGTGCATCATCACTATTTCTATCGGGGTCCCCGAGATGAAGTGGCGGCTCACGATGACGCCGCAGAGTTGGTTGGTTTGCGTAATCTGGTTTAAATGTGGTCCCCAGTCCAGGGGGTCGTAGTGTTCAGCGACGACATCGGCATTAATTACTTGGCGCGCTTCTGCTAGTCGAGAGTGTGTGTGGAAGGGTCATAAAAATTGATCGCAGGTCCCGAGAAAGATGAGAAAAAGATGGTGCTCTGGCGGTAGTACGTTTTGTTTATTTGTTCCAAACAAATTCGAATGCGGACAATATGTATCTACACGCCGTTCTACGCTTCATATGGATTGCGAGAACACGGTATTGTCACGTCGCGGAGTCGTAAAAATGTCTCCAAAATTGTCTCCATTATTTGGTGATCATCCTGTTGTGTCGTAGTCTTTCAACTGAATACGTTTTACGTCGTAGAAGTTGGTTTGGGTACGTTTTTGAAGCTCGTCTATGTCTGTGGAATTACGCTTCCACAACAAAGAGTTTAAAAAAAGGCGTCTCAAGAAGAGTGCACCAGAAGATCATGTTTGTTGGCTAACGTTGAAGGTTGGTCTGACGTAAGACTACCATAATGTGATGTACACATCTTGATTGTTAAGGAACTAGAAATGAAAGTACTATATTGAAATACACTCTATCTCTCTCTCTTTCTCTCTCTCTCTCTCCTTCTCGTAGGCATCAGTGGTGACGACGCAGTGAGCGCATCCCGTGGGCTTCCGGCGAAACTCGAGGTGCCTCCGGGGCTGCAGGTGATCCCGATGGGCAAACACCACGAGCACGGTGCACCGGAGCTTGGCCTATCGTTTGGACACCATCTCCACCACCACCACAGCCACCACAACCAACACCTTCAATACCTACCGACAACGGAGGAAGACATCTGTGAACGGTTAAAGGTGTGTGTGTGTGGAGCGCTCACTCTAGCGGCACTTCCGTATCCAAGAATCAAGAATCGAGAGTTTTAATCAATCCCCGTGTGTTGATTTTTATTCCGTTTCTCCAGAACACGCAGGAGCTGCTGCTACAGATGGCTCGGCTACAGTGTCCACCGCCGGATCTGGACGTGCAGACCGGTTCGGTCGTCGCGCTCAAAACAATCCCGAAGGGCACCCAGTACGGACCGTTCGTAGGGAAGCTGGTGCGGGAACCGATCGATCGGCGGTACGCCTGGGAGGTAAGGACGCATTCACACTCACCCCGTCGTCGGGTGCAGATTCACGAGATCAAACGGTTCTAACACTGTCGGAGTTTTATCTTTGTTTTTTTTTTGTGCCGTAAACCATATGCGGTCATCATGATTTCAAGTGAAGTGGTGCGCGATGGAACACTCCCGCTCTCTCTCTCTCGGTATCGACGCATCATTAAGATAAGAAGTCGTCCCCGAAATCATAAGCACTCAACTGGTCTTAGGCAATCCTCTGGTGGTCTGGTAATTGGTTCTTCGCCTTCACCGCCCAACCAGCATAACATACCGACGACGAGACCCACATTATGGTCTCACTAATAATTCGCACACTTCTTGGCGATTCGCCGGGGTTGCTGACAGAGGAGGGTGTCAAGAGGACGCTGTTGATGATGATGATGGTGTGGTTTGTGCTTCCTGAGATGCTGATTTGGCGGATTACAGGCACCAGCGCAGGGGACGCTGGTGTGATGTGCACTAATGATCGTGCAAGGGATTTGGAAACACGCTCCTCATCCCACTCGATTTACGCTTCCCCTTCCCAGGCACACACACACACACTCTTTGATGTGGCCTTTCTTTTCTTGCGAGGGCAAAACCATATTAAATTTGCTTGCAACCAACTGTGACCGACCCAACTGTTGCGGAAGGCCGTGAAGGAAGGTGTGTTACCCCGAATTCAATCGAGCATTTATTGCCGATGATGATGATGATGATTTCCACTGTTGTTTTAAACTATAACTTTAAGGTGTTCA
>NC_064874.1:73211056-73408556 GCF_943734745.1 Anopheles darlingi | reverse complement strand
CCATCACTCGCTGTACATGTGGGCTACTTCGGCCATATTATAAGCCCTCCCGTTCCGATCGATCGAAGCCAATTAATTATGGGAGGCGCCCTTGTGTAGTGACCAATGAGGCCATTTACGGTTGCCAATGACTGATGAGTGGAGTGGTGCAATGATGAAAACAAAACAAAAAAAAACAGAACCGTTACCAGAAAAAAAAGGTGGAAAAAAGGACGCAAAAGGATCTCATTTATTAAACACACGACACACACACACTCACATATCGTTTAATCACGCATCGCGCGCGCGCGCGCCACTTCGCGTGGGGCGTTCACCTGGAAAATAGTTTTGCGGAACGCATTTTGCGGTTGCCTGCGTTGCGCGAATGCTGTGCCATACACTCTAACTAACGGAAAACCAACCAGAGGGAGCATATTACCTCTTTTTGTTGTTGTTGCTCGCGACCACCATCCTATTACCGCCCCCTCCATCCCCTTGTTGGTGCGTTGACAAATGATTTCAGCTGGAAAAGAGTCTCCGAATGGGAAAGCCAAAAAAAAAAAAACCGGGAAAATAAAGTCCTTCCAGTGGCAGGGTAGAGTGTGTGAGAGAGGGAGAGAGTCAAATGAACAATGTTCCGCGTTTTTCACGTTCGCGACAGGAGCGGGGTGGTGGAGGTGGAAATTAAAATTAAAAAGTTGCAATAAAATTATGATTAAAATTTTATGCTCCAAATGGGTGTTGAGGGGGGGGGGGTGCTGGGTCCGTGCTGCAACCGCGCACGCGTGGATGCACTCGGGCGCCCATGACATTTTCGCGCGCGTTTCGGCGGCGGTTAATGTTGATGAGTTGCTTGCAATGTGCTTTGTGCTGTTGTGGCTGTTGTGGCGGTGGTGGTGGTGGTGCTGGGGCTACTGAATGCTAGGACCGGAAACCGAAACCGAAACGGTCGTAGAGTGGTGGCTCTATTGTGGGTATGGATTTTTGTTTCCGTTTATGCTTTACGCGCTGTGTACGCCCAAAGTTATGCTGTGCACCGAACCATCAGCAAATGAGGAATTATTTCGTATTTCAACCAGTTCCTGCGGAGTTGGGGGAGGTCCTTGTGGGGAATGGTGATCATCACTGTTATGGGATCGCGGATCAAAGGGATCAGTAAATGGTGGGCTCTGCGCACACACACAATCGCACACCCCGCTCTGGACGTTTGTCTTCATCTGAGCCCCACGGGGGTGGGCTGTTGATGGATAATAACACTGACTAAGGGAGGGCGGGGCGGCAAATGGCGGCTCGTGATGTAAAATATTAATTACGTTTGTAGCAGCACCTCTTCCTCCTCACCATCGGGATGTAGTTTTGTCATCGGGCTTAAATTTTAATGAGTTACGGACCACCACCACCCATGTCCATGCGCTAGCCAGCGATGCTTTCATCCTGCTGGGGGTTGGCTGGGTCGGGAAATTGGTGCGAGGAGGCAACGGCAGAGGCAACGTGTGTCCTGCGCCCTCCTGTCAAACGGTGCGGACGGTGGTGATTCTGGAAAAACAATTTACGCTTCAATAAATCGAAAACAGGAGCAGTAGCAGTAGCAGTAGCAGCAGCAGTAGTAGCAGTAGTAGTGGGGGGGAATGAAGGTAGACCAACAGCCACAACCTGACAGCCTGACGCCAAACATGACGCATGACGGCTGAGAGGCGCGCCTTTCGGCTTTTATGTGTTAATTGCCTGCAAATGTGACGCCATTTATTATGATCTTCTCTTGCAGGCGTTGGAGAGTTGGCGGAGAGTTTAGAGGGGGGGGGGGGGGGGGAGGAGGGTTGCGTTTAAAATGGTGTGCGATGCTGTTCCGTTTTAATTTTAATGCAGCGAAGCATTCTGAGCACCGGGGAAGGATAAATTAAGGATCCTTTCGAAATGAAAGTATGACATTTTATGCTGAAAAGTGTTCACAGGCAGCACGAAGTATTTTGCATTATATGGATTTAACTTTTATCAACACATGGTTAAACGTACGGCTCGTCCGTCCTTATATATGTTAAAAAAAACTTTTACCAACACATAGAAATAGATCTAGAGAGTTTTCCTTGGAAATTACAATCCTTTACTCCTTTAGGTTCACAACAAACGCGTTAAAACTAGAGGGACCTACTGACCGTCCTCCTGTGCCGCTTTCGCAGACGCAAAGGGCCGTCCTTTGATTGACAGATTAACCGTTATGTTGTGCCACATGGCGGTAGTTAGTCTGCTTTTTTCTTACCGCGGTAACTTGATACTTTCACGTGTGCGTGTGTATGTGTGTCTGTAGGTCAGCGCAGATGCACCGAAAGGGGTGGGGATCCAAACAAGTGGCGGAAATTAGTTTCTTTATCCAATCAATTGATTTCTGATGAAGTGTTGGACATGGAAGCATGAAAGAAGCCAAGGAACAAGCGAGGTGGTCCTTACTGATTAAGACGATTTTATCTTTCGTCCTTAAAATGCCGTTACTCGCTGGTTCTTCTTGTGATGGTGCCGGACTACCACCTTTAATGAGATGACACGCTCGATGGGGAACCGAACCTTGAAGCCGGTCGGATTTGTAACGGTTTTGTTTTCGGAAGAGTTCCTCGAAAACTCCTCGAAGACGACATACCTGCCCGAGTAAGCTCGAGCAAATTGAAACCAAAACAGATGTCGCGCGTCTCGCGATTGGCAAAAGGGAAAAGGGAAAAGGGAAAATGCGGTGCTCCGGTGGCGGCTCACAGCACGCCCCGAAATCCGAATAAATACCGAGGTAAAACCCCTTAATTTGCTCTCATCACTGTCGCCTCGTGGTGGTGGTCTTTTCTCATCAAATTGCCCGATCAGTAGTTCGTCCGACAACCTGAGGAGAACCTGAGGCGAGCAATCCTTCTGGATTCCGGGCAAAAGGATAGCGAATAAAAATGCGGGAAAAAAATCCGAGAAAAAGGATTTCAAACTCGAAGGCAGAATCCGGCTAATCCGCACACTCCCTGTCTTTCTGGAGCCGTCTTCGATTGAGTTGTCAATCGACACGACACGACACGACTGAAAAGAGGACTTCTGTTCCTGGCGATGCGCTTCCGCAAATAATCGAGCATCGAGGATGGGTGCCACCAACGGTGTAGCGATCGAAAGCGAGAATCAGATCAAGCTGCTGCAGCCCGAGAGGATTAGAAATTGGCTTGCAGAAGGGGGCATTTCGGAAGGTTGCTTTCCCTCTCTCTCTCTCTATTGTGGCTCTCTGCTCCCGGACAGTGAACGTGAATCCTCCTGGACATCCTTTTGCTTCCGTTTTCCTTCTGGATTTTATTTTCGTTCGGAGGGATCTTCTCACTCTCTCTCTTTCTCTCTATCTCTGTGCTTGGTGTCCTGTCACTCTTCTTCTTCTTCTCCGTCTTCTCCTGTTGCTCCCTTCTCCCCCTGGCGACGTCAATCATCCCAGGTGTAAATGAGCCATCCCTTGCACTCGTTGTTGTAGCACACCAGCACCGGCGGGATTGCCAAATTGAATTGCTCGCCGGTGACGGTGGCGAGGAGAGGAAGATGAACCGAGAACCGACCGATCACCGAGTGTACCGGATCCGCACTCACGCAGATCCGTTTAATCTCTTTGGCCAGCCACCAGTCCCGGGGTCGGACCATGAAACCGCGTGAACAATTTGTAGCGGGCCCAAAGTAGATCATCTCTCTCTCTCTCTCTCTCTCTCTCTCTCTCTCTCTCTCTCTCTCTCTCTCTCTCTCTCTCTCTCTCTCTCTCTCTCTCTCTCGCGGTGTTTGCTGTCTCTCTCTCTCTCTCTCTCTCTCTCTCTCTCTCTCTCTCTCTCTTTCTCGTTCTCTTTTCCTATCGGGGTTTCCCGGGAGTCCAGCTGATACTTTCCACGAGCCCTGATCTGTTCGCCCTTATTACTGCTGGATGCGTCGTGGATATCATATCCACCCCGGTCCTTGGCCTTTAGCCAGGCCTGTATGCGCCCAGGGGATGGTGTGAATTTGATGATTGACACTTTGAGTTCGCACAGAGAAAGAGAGAGAAAGAGAGAGAGAGAGAGAGCGTGCCAGGGGTGTTTTACGGTTGTAAAAGGGGTTACTAACAGCCAGATTGGCCAATGGATTGCTCCTTACCAGAACAGCAAACCAAACCAAATGCAATGGAAAGCCGATTCCGGTGGTCGTCGAGGAGCTACGAAAACGAAAGACAATTCGTCTAAAGTCATGCTCGAGTTTGGTCTGTGGAACATGCTGATGCTTCTGCCGTCACTGTCACTGGTCTCGTGACTATTTCATTCCGATTCCAAATGCCCATTTGCATTGCGCCCGTGTTCGATGCACGATGCGCAGCATAAAAAAAGGTGCACCAGCAACAACAGCCAGCGCCAGTGAACAAGACTTGAAACTGTTTTAAAAAATGAATATTCATGCTACCTGAGGTGTGTCTGTGTTCCACCGGGTGCTGTGTGTGTGTTTGCCTCTGTCGTTGCTGCTGCTGCTGTTCCTGCTGCTCCTGTTTCGTTCTTCGTTGTCCTCTGGCTCTTCCAGTCAAAGTGTCGGCGTGTAAAAGAAGGATTAAGTCGTCGAGGTCTTTTCCGTCGCCAAATTGTTCGCCATGCCAGCCAACACACACATCTATCACACTCCATTGACACCTTCGTTCATCCTCATTCGCATCATTGGCGATCGGGGGATTAGTTTGCCGCTGGACTGTGGACGCGGCATGCCATGAATGGTGGTTCTGGGTCCAGAGAGAGAGAGAAAAGCCTCAACAAAAGGGCTCCGTTTCGTCTATTGCTGCTCTCTAGGGAGCTGCTCCGATGGAGATAAGCGTTATGGTCGCCGTTAAGGATCGCCAGAGGACAAAGACTTTTAACAAGGTGGAAAATTCAATTTGTAAGCGATTAAGGAAATGGTCAGCCCTCTCTGGTGTCAGTGTCTTGTGTTGTCTGCCGCCGAAAAAAGGGAATGCAATGGAAAGTGCAACTCATGCCGGTGTGAAAAGTGTCTCCCGGTCGTTCTGGGAAATATGCCTCCTATCGATACCTATCGACCTCTTCATTAGTTTCCGGTTAAAATGGAATCTCTTTCTCTGTATTTCTTTTCTCGTTTGGAAATCGATCCTTCTTCTCCTCCTCCTCCTGCTCGAGCTGGTAAAGACGGTAAGAGGTATGTCGTTGTAATATCGGCTTTACACAAATCTCATCAAACGATGTGTGAACATCCGTAAATGACCACTCTTATCAACTCAGCGTGGCTTCCTCCCCTGGAAAATGGAAGGTAATTGCCAACCACGCACACACCAATGTACACGGATTCGTAGTAACTGCGCTCTAATGTGGGAAATATGTTTCAATCCGAGTCCCTTACTTACCGAGCATAATGTTCGTTCCCCTCCAGGTTTTCGCCGTCGTCTCACTTACAATTCAATTCCAACCACGTTTTTCCCGTTTTTCCAGCAAAGAAACCGGGGGAGGAGGGAAAAACCACCCCCGAGGGTGTACCGACTCCCGGCCGCTCCCGAGGGTAGGAAAACAGGGTGTTTATGTTGGTTCGAGCTTCGTGGGGGTTGCTCAATTTTGATTAAATTACCATCGCTTGAAGTGTTTTTAAATATGTTTTACTTCTCTTTCCATCGTTACGCTGCTTGGTCCTGGGAGTGATTGTGCCGCCGGGACTGGCCCTGGGGTGTATTGTCGATGATTGGCCTTGGGATGACTTTGACTCGCGTGCGTTGTCCTGGGAAGATGCCGAATCAGTCGCTAGTCTGATTGGGTGTGTGTGTGTGTGCTAGACTGGTGTTAATGGAAATTAGCATATTCGTTCGTTCTCATCGTGAGATCGCGTTGTTGACCTTCTCGCATATCCTTTGCCTCTCATCCGGTGGTAATCGTTTGAAATGTTTTTCTTTTATTTTTTGACTTCCTAACGTCCGCTTTGGAGTGAATGCTGCCGCCTGACAGTTTGCCCACAATCGATCGGTAATTGAAGCCATTGGTTGGTGCTCGTATGAATGTTTAATGTAGAATGCCACAAGGACTATCCTTCGGGACACACCGCACTCCTCGGTCACGCCACAGGACAAACCACAATGAGCAGTGTTTGCTGGGAAGAAGTTCGTAGATGTAAATGAATAATTATCGATTTGACATTCGATGGCGGAAGCAGTAGCAGCCGAAGTACGATTGACGATTGACAGCTAAGATTGACAGGCCGGCGCTCGCATCCTGGGATACAATGGAACCAATCGGTTACCGTATTCGGGGACCGCTTCGTATGCAAATTCGTCAAATTGGATTATGGAATAGGTAGCGCGTATGCGCAATACGCCGAGCGATCGTCCCTTTCTGGAACGTTGGTCGTCGTTTCCCCTGGTACCGAGTGGCGTATGGCAGGATCCCACACACCTCCTTGGACCGCTACGAACACCGGCTAACGAAGAAGATGACCATTGACATGGACGCCGGAGATGAGAAGTCCAGATTTGCCGGACAACTATTAATTGCTGGCAATTATTCTGATGTCACATGTGTGGTGTCGTAAACCTCTCGGGGTGACACGACACACATGATCTACTATGGATACTGGGTGGGCATATTTCACATAACCAGCTGTGACATAACGTGTCCGGGGTACAACGGAACGACACCGACAGGGAAATAAATTTTCCATTGGTTCCAGCCACGAAGCTGACGCTTGATAACTAATCAGAATCCGGGGGCACTTTTCACTTTACAGATGTTTCTCCCGCCTTATACCGCGAGGTATCTTTAATAACCTTATAATGAAGCGTGAGATTCGGTCGCATAGCCATTCGATGGCAAGCAATTTTCCACCGAAAATCAAGAATCCGTTTTCTATTGCTTCCGGTCTACCGAGGTGCTTGACTTTGAACAGCGTCAAGTTTTTACAACTCAACCGTGCATCTTCCTTCCTTCCGACGGCGTGCGTGTTGATGCACTCTCGGTGTCTTTATCTGGCCAAGTGAAGTGGTTTCCTAAATAAACATACTCTCTTGACGTACACAGACACACTCGCTTCTTCAAGTGTGCCAAGCAAAACATGGAACGAAAAGAGAAGGATCCGACAGAGAAAGGGCAACGACTGCAGCAAGAACATTTGGATATAGGATACGAGGAGAGGGGTAGAACATACTTTTGTTGCACCCTTTTGCGCCACGCATCACTGCACCGCCGATGACGATGAGCCGGCAGACGGGCTTCAAGGAGTAGTGTCTCTTCGGTGACTGCTGCGAAGATGCGACTCCTGACGGGGTGCCTCTGGGGTGTCTATCACCGCAAATGGTTACGCGTCAGTTGCCGCAATAGAGAGGGGGAACGAACGGGTCGCTGGCTACAATTGGATTAGCATTTAATTCGTTGGACAAACAAATTGTGTTACGCCATTTACCGTAAGAAGGATCCTCAATTTGGAGCTATTTAAAATGCTACTTTGTGTGAGTCAGCAGCACCGGCGTCAGTATAGACGGCTAGACATCGCTGTGCTGGCGACAGATCGCGTCCATAAACGCCTATAACTCTTCTTCTAACCGGTCTCTCGGTTCCGGCGAACGGAAGCCCCGTGAAGACGAAAGCGAAAATTGAAAACTGCGCGTCTCCGCAGTCCCGGGCGCTACTTGCTGACAGACCATGCATAATGAGCCCATGCATCGACGTTTCGTCGACGCAACCGATCGTCTTCGTCTTCTTCTCCGTCTTCATCAGAACAATGTCTTCGACCGTTTGCGAGATCGTTAAAAACGGGACCAGCGGGTGGAGAAGCTGCCGCGGTACTTCGCAGATGATAGCTCACGTACACGCACTAACCATCCATATCGCACTGCTACTACTGTTGGCCCTGGGTGTGTGTGATTGCGTCCAGCAAAAGGTCAATGGGACATGGGATGATGGACATGCTGCTGGGGGTGCGTGCAACGGGAAGAGATGGCGGTGCTCACTTCTGTTGTGTGCTTCTTATTGTTACAATATCACGTACGAAGATCATCTTTCTTGTGCTCCCTCGAGTCTCTTGTTGCTCGGCGTTCGGTTCGGAGACGTTGGGTTTGTGTATCTTTGGAATCTTCAAATCAGACGAAGGTAATGAAATGGTACCGGCGGAATGGGTTGGAAGATAATCAATTCCCCGTACGTGCCAAAAGGCTGATTGCCGGTCCAGAGATAAAACGTCGATTTGTTGCGTTGCTGTTCCAGATTTGGTTTCGCCGAGGAAGTTCCTAGGCCAGTGCGTTTCCTTCGTTTTCTTCTCCTTTTCGGACATGCAGCAGCATCTGAATCTGCAGTGGCAGGTCAAGGGATCCCCGTCGCTACTGCTGCTGCTGCTGTTGTTACTGTCGGTCAATGGTTTCTTGGTCAATTGTTTGAGAAAATTGGATAATTCCAAGTCGACCACTGGTGCCGGGCTCTGAGTTCTTGGAGAAGGTGACAAGTCCTTACCGTGCAGAACAAGAAGGTGTGAAGCAGCGATTGTCGCTGTTAAGTCGCATCCATCCTGCTCGACCTGCTCGACTTTCCTTGTAAGGACATCCCTAATGCCAATCCTGGCCACCGGGAACACCGATCTGCCGATCAGTCCCCGTAATCAGTGTGGACCCGGACTGCTTTATGCTCAGGAATCCCCGGCATCCATTGCTTCACACTACCGGATTATCCTTCTCCGGAGTTCGTTCTCTGAGCACATCGAGGGATGACGAGTTGTGTCAATCGTTGTGGCAGGATCCCGCCATACAATGGCCCGGCTGGCAGGCTGGCTGGCTGCTAGGACTCCGGAACGTGACGTTCTGAATGCGAGTGCGTGGAGAATGCAACCCGGGGTCCTCCTTTCAAACCATCGTCGTCCCATGCATCCTTTTGTGTCGCGCGGGGACCGTGCATGTTGTAATCCCGTTTTCCATCGAAAATTAAAATTTAATTTGCTTTCCAACCAGTCGGCAGTCGGCGGTCGGCGGTGGGTGAAAAGGGAACGGTGATGGACAAAGGAACCATGCGGATGCCTTC
This sequence comes from Anopheles darlingi, assembly GCF_943734745.1. NCBI lineage: Eukaryota > Metazoa > Arthropoda > Insecta > Diptera > Culicidae > Anopheles > Anopheles darlingi. The sequence continues at coordinate 73,399,572 of NC_064874.1, read as the reverse complement.
TTCGGTTTCCTTGGTGTCCGATGGTCCCCGATGGATAGGCCGAGGACGTGTCGCTGTACGTGTCAATCGAAGGCCGAAGGATGATGATTTCCTTTTTCCATTGGTCACCTTCGAACCGTCAAGGCGTCATGGAAAAGACATGTCCGATCGGAAAGAGATAGCGCACCAGTGCGCATGTGTGCGTCTACCGGATGAACCACCGGATGACCGGGAGGAGGGTGTCACTGTCCACTGGATTCGGGCGTCCTGATTGGACAATTTTTATGACACACCCGGCAGAGGGGGTGCTCGTCGGTTGCTTCCTTTCTTTTGCTCGCTAAAGGACACGCCAGTGTCAGTGGAAAAGTACTTGCTACTGCGTCGTTTGCCGTTCGATATCGAACTCGAAGTCGAAGAAGAAGGGGAAAAGGGAAGAATAGCAATCCAGCCTGAATGCTATGTCCTGAATTTCGGGATTTTACTGAGTTCCTGCCCAAGATGTGGGCTCATAAACCGCGCGAGTAGCAAGTCATGAACAGCAATTGTTTAAAAATCTGTAGCTCTGTCATTTCTGCTTCGATTGATGTGAAACTTTCACTGGATACTCAAGAGACATTCAAGATTATTGGAAAAATGTGAAAGTCAATTTACCATACCCCCATAATCGATTTTCTCGCTTGATTTAAACCACAACGCAGTCCACTGGGATCTGCTCGATTCCAGCCGACCTGCTCGAATTTTGGTTTTCGTTTGTGTCTTGGCTAAACTACGAGACTAGTTCCAGGAACGGCCACCAGGGGCCCGTGAAGCAGAGAATGATTTTTTTAAACATTTTCTTCATGTTTTCTCTTCTTTCTAGGTCATTGGCTTTGAAATGCACCGCTGGTTGGATGCGACGCTGGATCCGACGAACTGGATGAAGAACATCCGCTGCACATCAAACTTGGCCGAAGTGAATTTGCAGCACTTTCTGAACGATGGTCATGTGAGTCGGAACGGCGGTCCGAAATGAAGGATTGTCCGGATGCGTTTGCAGATCGTTTACAGCACTAACACACTCTTCTTTTTCTTCATCTATTTTCCCACTCTCTCGTCACCATTCCAATCGATCGGTGGTGCAGCTGTGGTACGAAGTGATATGTGACATCAGCCCCGGCCGGGAGCTACTGTTACGCCCGAAGGTTCCTCTGCATCCGCGCGACGGTCAGGACGAGCGCAGCGAACGTGGCTCCGGTAAGTCTTGCTTTGTCTTTTATCGTGCAGAAGATCACATTTTTTTGGCCAGATGTTGCTAGATTGGAAAGGATTAAGGGGCGCATAGACGAGCGTGCCGCGAGCACGTCATAATCACTTTGCTGCGCCACGTAAGCCAACCAGTGTGACCCTCGGTATGCAAATACAAAGCAGTTCAGAGTAATAATAAACTCGGCACTTCATTTTTCACGCCTCACGCTTATGATGCGAACCAAAGAACCTCCTCCTTCCTAGGCAATCAGATCTCGGATCGAGCGGATTAGGCCCGGTTGTTGGGAGAGAAGATCAACCCAAACGAGGCACAAACCTTATACAAACGGTGGTACGGTGGCCGTGGCGCGTTTTTGTGGGGTCATTAAAAAAACACAAAGACTAACCGATTCCACACGTCTGGCGCGTGCGCTTGGGCTGGTTGGTCTGGTGGTGATGCAGTTTTGCACAATTAATTCAAATCTTCCCATACAACAACCGACTCTCCAGCTTCTATTTGAAGCTGTTGTCGGCAAACAAACAGCCGGCGTTTGTTAGGAAAAGATGAAAAAGGGTGCGCGTAATTTTAATCCTCCCGATTAGATGATTATCGCGTGTCAATGTTGCCACTCGCGAGGTGCGCTGGCGAAGCGATCAAAAACGAGTTATGTGTGCGCGCCGGCACCAGTACAACTGTTGGGAGAGATGGTAGAGAGACAGAAAATTCAGTTATTTCAAGGAGGTGCAATGCATCTATAGAAATTATTCATGATTTGGTTTATATCACATACTTTTATTGATTTTTATAAAGTTGTCTCTAGTTTAGTTTATGCTTTCCTCAGTGGAATATGAGTTTTTTTGCAGTGCGACCCTAGACCGGTCAATTCTCGGACTCGCTTATGCAAATCAGGCTCAGGGTTTTTTACCTTATTTTTTTTTAATCTCTAACTCCAGCATGTGCCTCGATTACGGGGTAATAGATCCGGCCGTTTTTTTTTCTTCTGTTGGTGTCGGATTGACTTTTCTGGATAGCCGTGACGAGGGTCTAACGGTGGTGGACATTTTCGGTGTCACAGAGACAAAAAAAAGTGAAAAAAAGAGTGTGAGTTCGCTCGTGCCACGGTGTTTTTTTTGTTTTGCTATCATGTTGAAAGCCCAGATGAAAGTTATGTTTTGCATGCTTTGCGCATAAATCGTACCCTGATCATTTTTTTTATTTGGGCTTTTTTTTATCTCGAATTCGCTCTCCACCGATAGTTACGGTAACGATTGGGAGTTGCTGATGAAGCTGTTCGAATTTCGAATTGACTGGGTGTGACAGTTGAGCGCGCCGGAAAGCATAAATGTTCTCGTGAAACAAATCGATTGGAAGTGTGCTGTTTGCCTTTTTTACACCTTCGCGGGTGCGCTTTTGAAATTCAGAGGCGTGAGAATGTTCTACTTCTTTACTGTGTGGGTCCCAGAGTCCCATTATACTGTGTTTTGTTGATGAAAAAACAGTTTTTAAAATAGAAGATTGTACTATCTATGCATTTTTTCGGTTTAATTGTAAGCATTTGGGCTGTTATTTGGGAAAATATTTGGCTCCACTGCTTATTCTAATTAAAAATTGCTATTGTGTTAGGTCTGCAGCTGCGAGTTGACTGTGATAATAAACCCGAAAGAAGATTTTTTAATTCCTAAGTTTATTTTATTATCAAGCTATCAAAATTTGCATTTTAAACGATTTGTTTCCCAACACATTTATTAGCGTTTTTGAATTTTTTGTCCTATCCAACTATTTATTTTTTTTAATTAATTTTTCGTGTCTTAGGACATTCTTTCGTGTCTTAGGATTTCTTTCAAAACCTTGAAGTAAATTTACGCAAACAGTTACTAGACCGTTGTCCAAGAAAGATTTCTGCCTTTAACACCGAACATAAACCGATCAATTAGAGCATAGAAACTTATTTGTTGGCGACATTGGCGACTGGGCTACTCATGCAGGCACAGACTTTTCCATCCCTTTATGACTTCATCAAACGCAACAGCTGCTGGCTGTTTCGTTCGAAATGGTCGGTCCAGCCCAATGCTATCATCGCTCATGTATCTTCATCACCTCGTGCCCATCATTTATCACATACACACCGATCGAGGATCGATATCCTTTTCTAAACGACCGTCGAAGGACGAAAAGCCTATTAATCATCGATCCCACATCAATTGAACTGGCATTGGCCTCGTTGCCACCAAAGATACAGATGCGCGTTGCGACGATGCGGGATCAGAAAGGGTTACCACATCATCACCATCACCGGGGATCCTTTCTGTCGACCGGCACAGAGCATTGAAGGTGTTCCCGAGGACGACATCCCTTTCGCTCAGGACGACCTTGAACCAAACCCCCTCCGCTGGCGTCCATTTTGTGTTAATTGATTTTGCCACATACGGTCAACACCTTACTTCCTTCCTTCCTTCCTTCCATTATATTCCAAGGCAGGAAGGACCAACGGAAGCTGACAGTTTATTAGTTGACGTAAAGGATTAATGTCACTGGCCGCCGGGGGAAGGGGAGAACCGGAATCCGGGCGATACCGTTGCACAATGTGCATCCTCCGCTCGCTCGGATACACACCCTCCCCCGGAATTGAACCCGGTGGCACGCTCTAATCCTCTTTTGCCATCACCATCACCACCACCACCACCATGCATATTGTGTATCGATAGCGCACTTTTCGGTCCCGCGTCGACGACGTCGCTGTTCTATTGCGTGTCCGAAGGTGCATAGGGGTGGATTATGATTGGCACTTTCTGCGGCTGGCCCCCTGCCGTGCCGTCGTGGTCCAGCCTTCCAATTGTTCCGCGTTCGGGTCCCTGCAGTGCATTCGGCAACAATCTATTTGTCTTTCGATTTCGATTACAAGGCGCAAAGGGAGAGAGAAAGAGAGAGAGAGAGGGAGGTGAGAACATGTGTTGAACATGATTTGGCGGATGGTGGCGGTGTCCTGGCCGGCTACTCCTCTTGTGGCCGTTCCATTCCCCGCGAGCTGGATGCGTGGACACGAAAATCCCAATTTCACACAATGTTACCGTCGCTTCGTGGTCCCCCTACCCCCGGGTTTCGATGTTCGATGCGCGCGCGTGCCACACACACATACACACACACACACGGTGTCAAGGGTTTGTGACATGCTGTGCTGTGCTGTGGGTCCGTGCTTTTGGGTTGCATCCGTTCCGTTTCGTCCGATTCTCCGTCGTCGTCGTCGTTGTCGTTATTGTTGCTGCTGCGATTCGCTCGGGGTGTCGGCGGGGAGGGGAGGGGTGTAAATTGATAAATTATGTCATCGAAAATGATTCCAACCGGAGAAGAAGAGGAACGCGAGGGGACGGAAAAGGACAAGAAGGAAGGATGGGCGCGTGCATCATCATCATCGTGCCCGCCGTGTGCGTGCGATAGAGGGATCCATAACGGATCATTAACAACATAATTTTTAACGCCAGGATGTTGTTTGACTCGTCCTCCCTCGTTTCCCCTTCCTGCTGCCCCCCTCGAGGGTCCCACCACAATTTCATCCCCTAATTGTTGACCGACGCGATTTTCGAGAGATGCGATCAATCGTTTGGTGAAAGTTTTTGATTTAGCCGTTTTCTCTCTAACGGTGAGGGATCGCGATTATGCGGCTGTATTGTGTCCTTTTGGAGTGTTTTTCCCGTTGAATAGACCGGGACTGTGCACTGGTCAGGGAGCTGCTAATGCTATCACGTCGTGCCCATCGAACGAAGGGCTCGTTGTGTCCTCGACGAGAACATGATCCGATCTGGCGATCGATTGCGCGATTGCTGCCTGGCGCTGATTACAACGCAACACTGGCTATGGCTAATGACCGCACAGAAGGAGGAGGAGGAGGTACCCTTATGAAGGTGCGAGAAAGTGCACGAAAATCGGAAGCCAACCCCACACCGCCAACCATACATACATTCATTAATGTTGGTGGTCACGAGCTAACGCGCTATCGAGACATCGACATCGACAGAGAGAGAGAGAAACGCTATCGGTGTCGTTGCATCTCGTGTGCGATTCCGTGATTTCCGTGGCGCGGGAGTGTGGCGATTCGGGTCATAAATAATAATTTTTCCCAATTCTCCTCCCCCTCCACTCTGCCACGACCACCACGATGATTTTGATGACCGTTAATGGGCGAAGCGGGCACCTTCGGAACTAATCTCTCCCCGGGCCTTAACCACAGACAGGACACAGCGGCTATTGACATGTGATCCTGGGGGCTAAAGGTTAAGAGCTGTGTTTGTGTCGCTGTCTCTGTCGGTGCTCTGGGGAAAAGATGATGCACGAGGGTGACAACAATGAGGTCCACGATGCTGCTGCTGACGATGATGATGATGATGATGAGTGAGTGTGATGGGTGTCGCAGATATTGAAATCCAACATGGGAACACCCGCATCTGTTGGGAGTGAGCGAAGGAACGGACATGCAACTCCAAGAGAGAGAGAGAGAGAGAGAGAGAGAGAGAGAGAGAGAGAGAGAGAGAGAGAGAGACAGAATTTGTTCGCCACGAAATGACAATACAGGAAATCCGTTTGCATATCTCTTGGTGCTGGTTGTGTACGATGTGTGAAGCAGTTCGATGGTCATATTTTACTAAATCCAGCCAAATCGCTCCGAAATGCTCGTTCCACGAGCTCTTGGTGGTCTTAAGCCGGTCGTTACGCTCCGTTGAGCAGGATCCGTCCTGCTGGCGTCCAAAACTTACTTACGGTCCACCTCCGACGAACCCGAGGGAAGTGATCTCAACTGTAAACTGCGCGACGCATATTTTGGTCGTCTTATTAAGGGTACCATATGGCGCCTTCCCCCTTCCCCCGTTCGCAACGATCGCAACGACCCTTTCACAGGATCGCAGCGTTCCGTTCCTTTCGCGCCACGAGAGAACAAGGGGAAGAGGGAGAAGGGGTCCGCGTTAAGCAATTTCTTTTTCCACATTCTTACCGCACCGTTACGGACGATAAAAGAGAAAAAAACCACGAAACGAAATATGTTTCTCAAATCGGCTCGCGCTACAAATCCTCCTCCTCGCAAAAAAAAGAGCAAATAATGGGAGGCAACGCAGTGTCCTATCATTGAAGAAAGTCTGCCTGTCTGGTGGTGACCTGCAGCGAAGATCGCAGTGCAAGATATGCCGCGAACGGCGAGCCCGTAAATTGCGCTGATAGTGCGCCCGGGTCCCAATTTCTCCCACGACCAAACAGGCGCTTGGTCGAGGCGAAGAACAAGGCAACGACAGAAAGAAGAGGGCCTTTCGGAGTTGGTGACTTACCGTTTTTGGGGGGTGGGCTTTTACGCGCCATGTTGAGGTCTCGCAGTAGCGATCACGTCGTATCTCTTTCTCACGATCACACCGCATCGTTTGGCTGCAGTGCTGCAGTGCTGCTGTTGCAGTTGTTGCTGTTTCTTTCGTAGTATTTTTTTTTGTTAATTTTACTTCCCTCTCCTTCGATGAGTTCCAATATCCACGATGGATATGGAGCATTGGAGTCCCTAGGACACTCGAGTCAACATAAACATCGTTCGAGATCGAGACCAAACTATCGAGATGATTATGCATCTCGTACTTGTATTAAACAGTATTAAGCATCCGTAAAACAATGAAGAGTTGTTGTTTCGCTGTGCGTTGTTGTTCCAATGCAGATCGTTACGCAAAATCACATGTCCACCTTCGGTGAGCCCACGAGTCCTGTAAACGACACACACACACACACACAGTTCTCATTACACGCACAAGCGTCGTCACGTGGCACTGATTGGCTATCTGCAGCCGCCTCGTCGATACTGGTTCCCCTCCATATAAAAAAAGGTTACATTATTACGATTCATTTCCTGGGAAAGCTTGTGCCTATATGGGGCTTGTGCCTTGCCTCGTGCCCGGACACTTTGACTGCAGAAAAGAGAAATCCCTAAAGTCACGGGGCGAGATGATGGGGTCATAACACAGTGGTCACGGGGGCCACAGATCACAGATTCGGGTAACAAGGTCCAAAAGGACCTTTCCATTCCGTTCCAAGCAAAGTCGGGCCACGCATACACACGCTCGGCGGCACACGTTCTCCTAGCCAGAGCCATTTCGTCGACCGTTGGACCGACGATCGTATGACGATCGCGCGCCCGGTAATGGAGGTAGGCACGCAATCATGTGGCGTGGCGAGCGAGGAAAGCTCAGGAAGCCAGGAAGTGAATCAGTGGTTGAACCAACGAACCCCAGCTCCTGCCGGCACTTCCGGCTTTACGACGACGTTACGAGAAGGACGTACTTGACAGCACGCGCCACCGTCTCCGATCCCCGTCGGAGTCGGAGGTTAATTCAACCGATGGCGATGGCGGCACTTCCTGTTACACAGGAAGGTGAAGGGCTGGCGCCCCCCCTCTCCGGCACTCCGGTCAACTCTTCTTGACCTTATCTGTCATCATTTGATTTATTCCAACGGCTGCAGCGGCGTGCGTTTACCTTATCTAATTGAGTCGCCGAGCCGAGAGGAGAGCAGAACAATGCAGCGCCCGGGCCAATGCAATGCGTGTTGACGCCGTTGATGCATATCCTGATTCATCCTGGCAATGGCAAATGGTCTTGGCATTAGTTTGTGGTTTTTTTTTGTGTGTCAGACCGACACAAAATGGCTGCAGAGGGAACGGAAAGGATTCCGCTGTGGTTGTACGGGGACAGGTAGGGGTCGACCACTACTCCGACCAACTGTGTGTTTTCCGAGGGGTGCATACGGTTATAACACACCTGTCGGAATCTCTGAGCCGTTGCAAGGACGCCGACTAAAGGGGGGTTAAAAAGTCGTTACAATTTCGACCTTTCACGGGAGTCTACGTCGACTTTTGTACAATTTCTATCAATTGAAGTTATGACCATTCTAAGCTTCTTGTATTAACAAAAATCATTTTATATTAATTTAAAAATCATTTTCGACTTTCGACCATGCCGAGTGCTACTTGTGAGTCAATTTCTTATCTGAAACAAATGGCAGACACCGGTCCGGCAGATCCCTATGCTCCTTGGTCTTGTAACAATTCATCAAAGAAGCACCATATGGTGTCGGATCGCAAGTCGCAGTAGCACCGTCGCAGCACCGTCTGCCGCATTGTCGTCACGGAGTGGCACACCGACGGTGAGTACGCTAGAGCGCACCTCGTGAGAAAATTCATTTCCCAGTAAGTCACACGGCGGCGGTTGTTCAGACTGTGAGCTTCAGAAGGAGAACAAAAACAAAAGAAACGGTTAGGGCCGGCACTATAGTGACCATCTGACGCGCTTGCTCGCGCGACCTTTTGGGACCCTGCGAGGAGAGGGGTCTGTGCGATATGGTTAAGATGTGCGAGCGCAGAAGTCTTTTAGCCGTGAGGTGGACCTGGCACCTGGGAAGGTCAAGAATGGGCTGTGGGTGTGCAATATGGTAAAGATGATGTTCGGGGCAGGAGCATATATTCATGGATGAGTTGCGTGAGAAAATAGCATGCCGCCGGGGGCTGTTGCTCCTGTTTCTCTGGGAGTTTATGCAGATCCCGTTATCTGTCTTGTATCGCTTTTGAAGGGATAACTTCTTATGTAGCATTTCTTCCTCGGTGATCGAGTAGTACATAGATCTATATGGCACATCAGACTCAATCTCAATCTCAATCCATTTATCCAATGAATCGAAGCATTTCGTCGTGGTCCGCACCGTTTTAAGGACAATTGAAGTGCCGAGCGACCCGAGAATGCCCGCACGATGAAATGGTAATTATCTTTGATGATTGTCATCGAAGCATCGAGCGCACGACGGCTCTAACGGTTCGCGGTGCGTTGGTTGTGGTCAAGAAGGGGACCGTTAGTGTTTCAAATCAAGCTACGCGCTACGTAAGTAAGGTTAGAGGGTCACCTCCAGGCTGGTAGTGATTGTGTGAGCACCACACCACACCACACCACACCACACCACACCACACCACACCACACCACACCACACCACACCACACCACCGAGCACGAGTTACGTGGCGTTACGCTTCCAGGTGATGGGATATGTGTGTGGACTCCATTATCCCTTTATCGTAGCATTTGCATGTGTCCTATTGCTCCAGTAGTAAGCATGAGCGAGAGAGCAGCGGTGGTGAGAGCGTCAGGTTGACCCCACGACGAGAGGTCCTTTCACCCCCTCCCCTCTGCTATATCTACCCTTCACCGCAATGTCCTTTTTCCAAAGCGCGCTCGCCCAATGCGATGGTTTCGGAGAGGAGGGGAGTCGTGGCAGCTCAGCCGTGCCGTGCCATGCCGTGCTGCAGGAAGTAGTCGTTGTCATCCCTGCGTGACTTATGTGCCCCACGCGCGGGGTTCGTGTGTGTGTGTGTGCGGCGCTACGATTGACTGCGTGCGTGGAGAGGTGGAACCGCTCCGTGCTATATGCTCGCTCCTGTTGTTGCGGGTGGAAGGAGAGGGATGTCAGGATGTCTACCGGTGGCCGGAAGACACGATGTCGACGACGACGACGACGAGCAGGTCGGTTTGATGCGACGCTGGTTCCGGACAGTACCGTCAATCGGTCCTTGAGTGAAGACGTGTTCGGATGCTCCTGAAGAGCAGCAGCAGCAGTAGCGGAAGATACAAGACAGAAGCTGGTGCATCCTTTAACTAGATCTTCGTGAGGATCCTTGTCGAGTGTTAAAGGCTTCTAGTGTGTGTGCGTTTTTGAGTGCTAGTGATCGAGAGTTACGTCAATCGATCGAAGTGAGTTCCAACATATTTCGTCATCCGCTAGTGGAGTTTCCATTTTGGAGGACCTCGACACATATAAGACAAGAGATTACACCAGCAGCGCGAGCATAAACAACATAAACAAAAAAAAAAAACAATTAGTACGACAAAATCGATCAGGCGGCTTTGTTGAAGCAAGAGGTCCAAAGCGCCCTACTCGAAAGATGATGCCACCGCCACGAATGTCGAATGCATTCCCCCGTGTGTGGGGCCATTCCCTCAAGGCCTCAACGGCACCGAACGCTCGGCGTCCGGAATCGGAAAATGATTGATTGCTTCGGCGTCCTTCTTGGGGGACTTTGGGGGGCTGGTTTTCTGGGGGAAGCTTTGCCACGGATTCGGTGCTGGGCCTGGCCCAGGGGCTGCGTCTCGTGGACAGCAGCGCCTCTAGCCGCGTCACCTCGGATATGTCGTCTCATGCGAGCGTCTCCGAACGCTCGGCGAGAGATGATGTTTTCATTTTTCTTTTTTTTCAACCCCCCCGTTTTCGTCCCCTACTGTTGTCCGGCGGCCCTCTGTCGGGGTCCCAAAGCATGCCGTTGTTCTCTGTGGACGTGGTGGAGATGAACGATGCTACGGGAGTTATCTAAGTGGCAGCAGCAGCAGCAGCCCGCAACCTGTGTATCAACCCTGTGCCACGAGAGGATGATGATGATGATGATGATGAGGGCATATACATTGGGGTATACACGTGGAGGGGAGAGAGCCCCACGGACACTCCGCGTGACCGCGATCCGGGCTCCTGGCGATCATCATCAGGAGTGGAGGAGGTTGGAATGCCGTGGCATAGATTAGTTTTGTGTTTTTTTTTGTTTTTTTCGTTGTTGGAAAGGGGCATCACACTGACCGAGGCTGTCCACTTCTTTGACCTCTCTGCACTGCTCCCCATCACCTTCTTCTCCCCATTGAGCTGCGTGGTGGTGGTGGCATAGGACCTTATGAATATCTGTAACAAATGTGTGTATAGCCTGTACCGTTATAGACCTACACCCCTTGAGTGACCGGTTGTGCTACCATCTCCGATAGCTCGAGGGCGAAAGGGGCAAGAAGAGGCCACTCGATGGCCTCCATGTGCCGCGTCTAGTCCGGTGGAAAACCGGAGCGAGAGAGAGAGAGAGAGACAGACCCCTGGAGCAGAGACAAGTGATTGATGCGATTCCGTCAACCGCGTTTGTATCAACAAAACTACTGCTTTTTCGGGGGCGATTGGTGATGGAAAAGGGATGAGGAGAAAGAAGAGGAGTACGGGAAGAGGGGCCAGTACATTAGAAGAGCAGACACGGAGTCGGACGATCGGTCGGTCGGTTGGTCGGTTGGTGTGTGTATATATATATATCATTGCCTCACATATTCCCTGCCGCTGGCTGGCTTGATCGATTATGCGTCGAGTGATCTTTTGGCCTGCCGAAATGGCCCGAAAGCGAAGAGTGTCTGAGCGGGAGCGGGAGGGGGGAGGGGGCAGGATTAGCTTCCATTTCGGTTGTCTCGTGTGCGCGCGCCCGACTTGCTATTTGGACACAGCACAGGGGCGTCTGCAAGAAGAGGCTTCTTCAATTCTTTGCTGGCGCGACTCTCTTGGCCGTTGTTGGTCTGCTGGAGTTTTGCACACATTCCAGCTCAGGTGGCAACAGCAGCAGCAGCAGCAACATCCTTTCACCAGGCCGCATTGTGAGCAGGTCATTCGATGTTGTCTCTATGCTGCTGCTGCTGCTGCTGCTGCTCCTTTAACATTGATCATTGTGGCCGATTGTACCGATTGCTCTCCGTTGTCCTCGGTACGCCAGCAGTAGTAGTAATATGCTAATGATGGATTTCTTTCTTGTTGCTCTTTGTCTGACCCGCAGGCGGTTCGCAGCACAGTGAAAACTACGAAGACGAGTACAACACATCGAACGACGCTGACCACCAGAAGGAGCTGCAGCAACAGCAGCAGCAACAGCAGCATCAACAGCAGCAGCACAAGGAGCATCTTAACAGTAGCGTCAACAGCAGCAATAGTAGCGGCAGCAGCAGCAACAACAGCAGAAGCAGCAGCAGCAGCCTTGGTAGACGCCCATCGAACCGGTGTACCGTGGGCGGAGGTGGTGCTGGTAGCCGTAGCCGTAGCAGCAGTAGCAACGGTCCGGTACGCCGCCAACGGGCCAGTAGCCGGGCAAGTAACGCGGCGTCAGCGTCGGTACCGAACGGTGCTGGAACCGATCAGCAGCAGGACGACGGCGGCGCCGGTGCCGGCTCCGGCAAGAACGGTGACGGTGAGGAACCGGAGGAGGACGACGAGGACGTCGAGGGTATCAACACACGGTGCATCGTCTGCGAACGTCAGTGTCACGATATCGAACAGTGAGTATGGATGACCTCTCTTATCTGTCTTTTTCTTGTGTGTCCGTGCCGATGCCATGCCAGCAGCAGCAGCATGATGGTCTGGATGGTCACCTGGTGTCTAGCGCGCGTGGGTCTAGCTGCAGTAGTAGCAGGAGGAGTAGGAGGTTAATGGTTCATCGCATTAACATGGCCACACACACACACACACACACATGATGTGTGTAGGTGAAGATCGATCGATCGATCGATCGGGGAGCGAACCACAGGAGCAGCGAGCGCGCGCAAATATTTGTCGGCGGAAAATCAATTTCGAAATGTCCCCACAACACAGCTATTCTCCTTGTCCAGAGGTGGCAAGGCAGAGTCGCCTCTCAGCCCACGGTAGTAGTAGCAATAGGAGTAGTGACCCTACTGAACTCAGCTCCCCGTTCTTGCATTTGGACGCGTAGAAAAGGAAGGGGCAGGAGAGAGAGAGAGTAATTAATCTTCAACCGGCTGTCATTTGATTTCCAACAAAACCTTGCTCTGGGACCCTTCATGTACTGTAGTGGTGCTGATCGGTCGTAGACTTGCAGAGAGGTTACGCGGCGGTCGGTTGGGTCATCCGATTTGTGACCAACGCCGCCGCCAACGAGAGGAGGATCGCGTATCGCGAATCGAAACAATAAATATGTGTCCGCCTACGACTCAATTTGTTTTGAGTCTCGCTCGGTGGCTCGGTCGATGATACCCCCGCCCGAGGAGGTGTCCGTCCGTGCGCCATATTGTCCGACACATACCCTCTCGACGGCTGGCTAGACAGATGCGACGAGAGAGCCGGCACAAGGGCGCGTGCGTCGTCTACTGGTGGCTGCCCTCCGGAGGCTAGCTCATATGCTGGCTGCAGGTGATCCTCTCCTCTTCTTTCGTCGTGGGTCGCTCGTGTCCAGAAGTCCCGGACGGTCGGCAGGCAGACAGCCAGACCTCAGTTGTCAGCAGACGAGAGGCGCACTGGCGCCCTGTTGGATTGTTTTGCGGACGGAATTGTATTCAGGAATTTAATTTACGAGACACACACACACACACACACACACACAGACTTGCACTCTTGAAGTGGCTCTATGAGTGGTGGACCATAGTCGGAATGTTCGCCCGTGGCCTGTACACACACACACGGTTCGTGGCAAAAACCGAAAGTCCCGGGCTGTGGCAGACCGCATGACGAGCGTCGCGTCGCCACAAGCGACTTACCGCGCTCACGCTCTCTCTCCCAGGTCTAGTCCAGAATTAATTTCTTCATTCAGCCGACGTTTAATCAGTGCTATTAGCTCTAAATGGATTAAAGGCTCTACCGCCCTCTACCGTTTCGGTACCGAACGGTTTCGTGGACCGGCGTACCACCAGGAGGGACTGTGTTGACTGCTGCGAAGGGCTGCTCCAGGGCCCAGGGCTGAAGGATTAATGAAGGATTGGACGCCTGACGACGACGACCTACCGACGAATCGAATCGAATGAAATGCATTTTGGAGTTCCCCGTTGGAGTGGCTCCATGGTTCGCTCATTGTGACAGACAGCCAGCGTTTAACCTCCTCGAGCTACCTTTTGGCGGTGGTCGGAGAATGGAAAACGTTTTTGAGTTCATTTTGCCCCATAACCTCACTTTTGATCGCCATAACCTCACTCCGCTTCTGTGGCTTGCGGTGGTAGGCGCCACCACACGGGCATGCCAGCGGATGGATGGTTAAAGCATGTTTAGTGCGAGCGTGAGATGCCATTTCTGATCTGCCAACCTGTTTAATTGGGGCACACGGGAACGGGAACCTCCTTTTTTGGCGCTGGCACTACCAAAGCCATCGGTCATCAGGTTCTTCACTCTTCGAGCTGTCATAAAGGGCGCGTGATGGACACACCATTGGCTCTTTCCCTGGCTGTTGTTTTCGACCATTCCCCCCGGGGCCACTCCAGTACAACGATGTTACCAGTTATGGTTGATGAGGCAAAGGCACAAATTGAAATCGATGTTTGCGCGAAGATTTTTATGTCAACTGACGCTCGTCCCCCAACCGTCCCGATACCGAACCGATTGTTGTTTACAAAGTGAACAACACGACCGGAAGGTGGTCCGGGCGTGTGTCCTCGTGTTTACCTCGTGTTGCTCCACACACAAAACAGAAGGTAGAGAAAGCACAAGAAAGGGAGAAAGAGAGGAAGAGCGCCCGGAACACGGACATAAGTGAATGCGCGCACATGAAGGCACTATAGTGTGCGGCCACCGCAGTAGTAGTAGTAGTAGTAGTGCGCGGGGTAATAATTTATTTGGTTTGTAACAGATTCACCGCACGCAATAATAAGTGACTGATTTGGTGTATGAATAATTGAGCGTCCACCACACTCCGGGGCCCCCAAGAAGGGGCTACCAGGCTGAATACATTAACGCCCTCTCGGGCGACTCTGGTGTGACAATCGTGATGATGATGATGATGGGACCATGTCCTGATGGGTCCACGATCCCTTCTCCGTCTGTGTCCGTCTGTGCTTCAGGTGGTGCCCTAAAAGTGTCTACTTTCATCAGGTAACCTTCTGATGATGTCTCTGCTCCGATGACAACATGCTAGTGGTGGTGGTGGTGACCCGAATAATGAATATTCCAGCAGCAGTACTTCACCGAGATTGCCTTTTAATTACTGTGTTTTTTGCTGTCAGACCCAGAAGGGCCAGGTGAAGGACGTTTATACACCCAGGAGGCCCGGCCGCTTTCTAGTTGAGAGCGTGACATTTGATCAGTTCGCAAAAAGGGATTTCGAATTCAATTCCGTTCGATTCGCTTATTATCAAGCTTATGAACCTTCGGGGGGCAGTATCAGTATGTCTGTCGAAGTGTGATAAGAAGTGCAGCAGAAGAAGCTGCAACGAAACGCACACCAGCGCACACCACCGTGAGACTACTACAAAAGGCCAGAAAGAGAGAGAGAGAGAGAGAGAGAGAGAGAGCGAACGAGAAAGTTTGACAGACAAAATGTCTTCATTTCGATTCGACGACGACGACGACGACGACGGTCCAAACAAATGCGGGTATCGCTGGCCACGGGCGTGATCGATGACGACGACGGACCTGCCTGTCCAGGTAGTAGTGCAAGGGCCACGCTCTGGTGGCGGAAGTGACCGAAATGAATCGAAGAAATCAATCAACGCCCGCTGCTGCTGCTGCTGCTGCTGCTGTCGTGTCATGTAGTGCTGCTGTGGCGCCTGATCATCGTACCTTGGACGGTGAAGAGTGCTAACGAGTGGACAGACAGCAACAGCAGCAGTTCGTTTGTATTCGATGTTCCAACACCATTCCCCGCCACAAGTGGCCCAGATCAAGGGAGGGGGGGGGGGGGGGGGGGGGGCAGCAACCAGCGGGAGAGCCTAGACGTTGTAATTACGGGCATGTCACTTTCGATCTCGATCGCACTCTCGGCTGCTCGGCTGCGATAGGGTGCGACCTCTACCATGCCGTGGCAGCTTTTCCTTTGGCCGACCGATCGGTCACTCGGTCGCCGGCTACAGCTACAGGGAGGCGGTTCCCGAGGGGTCGTCCATCGCTAATTACAATCAAGCGCTCCGTCAGCCCGTCCTCTCCCTTCCCTTGGCGCACGCATTTGTGTGTCTCCTTGCTCCAGCGGGAGTTCTATGTTGAACATTATTATTATGCTTTTGTTGAGGAACGCTCGTGCCTCCCGCTGTGCTTCGTGCAGAGTGCGAGAGATCGCTGTGTGTGTGTGCCACGTGCCTTCTGCTCGCGCGATCCATCACGATCGAGTGGCCGCGCGCGCCTTGCTTTTGGAATTTACGGCCCAGGGGCCCAGGTCCAATGATTGTCCGTCCGTCGAGCAGCGAAACCGTGCGCTCGCTCGTCCCCATTTGGTGCCGCTTATCTTGGCTACTTTATCGGTCTCTCCCGTTCCTCTGGTCCACTTTTCGCTACGACACGATCGACACCTCGTTTTCCATTCCAACGGATTTGTTACCGGAATACGCGGGGCCATGGGCCTTTTAAGAGGATGACGTCCGTCCATCCGTCCGTCCGTCCGTGAGCTACTCTGTCAGGCTACTCATCTACCTCCTATAGTAGCGTGACGCGTGACGTCACCGTTGTATGTCTGTCAACTGAAGGTAGAGCTGCGCTAAAAAAAAGGCCACCGGATGTGCAAAGGCCACACCAAAAGCGCCGTAGCAGCGACAGCAACAGCAGCAGAAGAACCCGAGGCGGGCTGTGTTCCATTGTTCTGCTCCTCAGCAAAGATTCGAAGAGACGATAGAGAGCGCTACACTAGGGCACACCTCCCGGGAAGCAGGGAGGTTCTGAAGAACGTGGCGCGGAACGTGGAACGACAACTCCTCACGGAAATTATTCACGCCTCTAATTGTTCGCGTGCCACACTGTTCTGGTTTGTGGAGTCCTTCGGTTCGGTCTCCTCGACCTCAAGCCCGGCTTCGAACACCTTCAGCCTTCAGCAAGGGGTCGGCCAACGTCGATGGCCAACGCGCGTCGCGACTCACTCCGGCGTGACTTCTGGCACACGGAGTCCTCGGCGTTGCAGTCGCGTTGTTGGTACAAGACGATGACGACGCCACTAGGTCCGCGACGCCTAGCCAGCAGCCAGAGGACCAGCCAGAGCGACCCATTCGGTCGTGATGAGTTATGTGACATTTTCATTAAATGCGAGACTCGCGTTCTCCTCCTCCTCCTTCTTCAGTGCACTGTCTGGTGCAATGTTGCGATCGCGCCACGACGACGACGACGACGACGACGCCGACGACGACGACGATCTGGAATCGTCGTTCGCGATCGCGAGCGTGTGTAGGTGGAGCCGTCCAATCCAGCGACCAGCCCATATATACCAGAAGACCCCAGATCAAGAAAGCAAAAGATCCGCCGTGGTGATCATGATGATGATGATGATGATGATGGCGTTACCAACATGTCGCGCCTATGTTGGCAATCGATCCGATCATAACTTTTGCGACACACAATAACACCCGTGTGTGTGTCTGTGGGTGTGGGAGAGTGATCGTACATGATCGTTTTCAAATACTTTTTCGCCGCTGCACAATTTGTAGCAGCAGCTTGTGCCTGAGCTCGCGAGGTACGAATGCAGTCGCTCGCCGCCGCCGGCCTTCCCTACGCTCGATCGCTCCTTCGATCGACGAGATCGATCGTTTGTTGGTGGTGACTAGGATTCTGGGAAACAGAGGAAGCTGTTGCTGCTGGTGGGGTGGAGTGTTGCTGTTGAAAAGCAAGCAAGCGCGATGGCGAGCGCGTCCGCCTTTTGCCGACTTGATTTGAAGACAAATGACATCGACTCGATCAATCCAATCCGGCAGCAGTGGTTCCTCCTAGATCCGGCAAACCCAGAGAGTGATCTCTCTCACTTACTCTCTCTCTCTCTCTCTCTCTCTCTCTCTCTCTCTCTCTCTCTCTCTCTCTCTCTCTCTCTCTCTCTCTCTCTCTCTCCCTGCTTTGTGGCTCGCTGCTCGAGACCGCGACGCGTTCTGTCCAAGGATCGCGATAAGATCCAAGCGTTGCTTTTGCACTAATCGCGGAGCATGAAAAGCATGAACACACACACACACACACACACACACAGCTCAGAGCGCGCACAAGGAACAGGAAGTTGTACCGGCGCGCCTCGATCGCGCGCGCGCCCGCGATCTCTCTCCCTCCCTCTCTGCAAGGGAATGTCATTGACATCAGCCAGAAGTCAGGAGGTGGTGTGTCCGTGTCCGTGTCCAGGAGGAGGAGGAGGAAAGAGAGGATCGCGTTTCGGCTCCCCCTCCCCCCCTCCACCCTTGGGTTCATTCAGCTGGACTTTTGGTTTCGCTCAAGAATCTGATATCGCGAAGCGAGGCGCGCGCGATGGTCTAGGGCAACAGACATCCTCCTATCGCTTCTCCGCTTCAGCAGCTGTGCTTTTGTGGAGGCGTAACACAGCCGCGCACGGTGCGGTGCGGGGGTTTACAAGTTTTGCGAACGTCGCTGAAATTCGCTTCACCGATCAATCATCTGCCTCGGCGCTCGCGCTCGCTTGCTCTTGTTCTTCCTCGACTCGATTCCTAATCTCCTGCCCGGGGACCTGGCACCCGTGGGATGTCAGCAGCTACAGCGTACAGGGCAGGCCACACACAGACACAGGAGCAGGGGTCTGCTGGCGTGATCGGTTGGCCACTTTCACTTAATACGAGCCCGGAACCGCTTCGCTTGTCGATCACTGGATCGATGTGCGTTGCTGGTGCACGGTACAAGGACTGATCCGAGTGATCGCTTGATCTTGGGCTCGGTGTTTTTTTTTTGTTATTGTTTTTAGATCCCGGACAAGGCTCGGCAGCATGATGATGGCGAGGGAAAATTTCTCAATCTCGCGATCGCTTTCGACTTTCGCTTGACCCACGTTCCAGAGCTAGGCGAGGTGTCCACTGTTGGACTTTTCAACATCGGAGCAACCATTGCATTGCGACCATTGCAGGTTGCTGCTTGGGGACGTCAAGAGGCACCCCCATTTTTCCTGGGAAACTCCCAGATGAAGCCGATTCCCCGAATGCGCCGCGATAGCGATCATCAAACAATCACTCCCCCCAATACAACAAACCCTGGCGAGCCCTGTATCGGGACTAAAGCGTGGTCAAATCATCGACCGCCCGCCTCCACATTTCAATTGTCGCAACCAACGACGAGATGATGGGGTGGTGGGCACTATATCCGGCCCACCCCACCCGATGGCCCGAGTGCATAAGTGCATGCATGTGTGTCTCGCATGTCGCTCGCGCCCACCGAGGACACTCGCAATCGGTAATGCCGTTTAATGGTGTGAACCGCTGCAGCCGCTTCATGATGATGCGATTCACCACGCCACGTTGCTGACTAGCTGGTTGGTTGCAGAAGAGTCAAAACATATGAAAAAAAAAAAAATGGGGGAAAAAATGGAACCATCATCACACACACCAGGACACACCAGGGTAGGGTTGCCCTTTTGCGCTAAGGTCTGGTGTTGCGCTTGTTTGGACATCCAAAGAGGAGGGGTCGGTGTTGTTGATGAGGACCTCGCCACAATTACGGTGCGGCGTTTAGTGAATAATTAACGAACATCAACTCCCCCGGGGGAGTGGGGGATGATGATGATGATGATGATGGGCCTTGGAATTGATTTGACGCGTTTTGGGCCCCCGATCCGGACCTCGGGTGCCTGAAGGTGTCAAAGGAGGAGGAGTCGGTGTCCAAAGGACATTCAATTTGGGTGATTTGTGGTCAAAAACAAGTCATTTCGGCTTCATTGAGGGCTCGGGTAGGTGTCAGCAGACCACCCTAAGGGAAGGGGCTTGGTCCCTTCCTTTCTCATCCTCACCATTTGTTCGACCTTGTGCGATTGTATCGCGTTGGAATCCTTCCATTCCGATGATGGAAGCGGTGTTGCCGCTTCACAGGATCTTCGCCTGGGGTTTCTGGCGCGTCACTTGCACCCACACACACACACACAGGGAGTAGGGTTTGGCGTGGGCCCTCCATTTGTTCCTCCAAAAAGCCCATTTCCTGTCCCGGAGACCAGCGCGAGCGCGTCTGTTTGATGTTCGATGTCACGATCGGTCGGTTGGTGGTGGAAGTGATGATGATGATGATGATGATGACGCTTATTACGATGATGATGATGAGCGGACGGAACTGACGGCGTGTGGCGCGTGTGGATTATTCATGAGACACGTTCTAGTGGAATGTGTCTCGCGTCTATGCTCTATGGTGTCAAGGGGAAGGTGGTGGTGGTGGTAATGGTGATTTATGCTGCCTCCTAGCGCCCTATTATTCTATCCACCCACCTACTCGCTGCTCGCAACAACGCAACGCTCCGCTGAAACTGAAGAGTCTGTTCCATTCCATTCCATTCCGTTCCGTTCCCCGAGGTTCCGTTTTCGGTTCCGATTTGCTGAATATTCATAATCACAAGCCAGGCGTGATCACTCTCGAAGAAGGTGGTACTGAGGAGCACCCACCAGCTCGCCCTTTTTTTGTACTAATTTCTTCGATTCGATTTCATAATGTTCGCTCCGATTGAACTCGTGGCCATCGATCGATCGATTGATTGATTGTTTTGTGGCTGTGTTTCGATATCATTAATGTGTGTGTGTTTTTTCTGACATTTCTCGTTCCTGCCCTCTCTTTTGCAGTCTCGACGAACATCTGGTGATTGCGCATCACTACCAGAAGGACGCGTATCGATGCGATCTTTGTCCGCGAGCCTACAGCTACCGGCCCTCGCTGCTACGTCATCGAGCGATCGTCCACGGTGAGCTACGACGCTTTCACTGCGAAAACTGTCCCAAGGTAAGTGTCATGCTGGTGTGTGTGTGCGTTGGTTCCTTTTTGGGTTTGCGGCTTTTTCCCGGTTTTTATGTTTTTTTTACGAAATCCAAGGCACGAGCAATCATCGCGATATCGTTTCGGTGTCGATCGGCCATTTTTTTTAAAGCAAAAACTCCAGAACTCTTTTCTCGCCATTAACCCGTCCCAAAAACGTTAGTTGAGAGTGTGTTGTTGTGCGTGCATGGAAGGTAACTGAACTGAACTGAGCTGCTCGGTTTGAACGCCACTAGCAGACTGCATCCTTCTGCTTTCTCTCTCTATCTCTCTCTCTCTCTCTCTGTCTTTCCCCTCGCTAGAGCCTCGCTCCCCTTCTAGCGCTTCCGTGTTCGCAAACTTTGCGCAAAACTAACATCCTTCTTCTTCTAATTCTTGATTCTTGGATCCTTCCTCACTGGATCCTTGTTTGAAAATAACTTATTGAAAAATAACTTATTGAAATCATTAAAAGGCTCTTGCAATTGAAAAAGAAAGGACACAAAAAGAAGAAGATAAAAATCCAACTCCCGAACCTGTTTGTCTTTTCTTATAGCACGAAGAGACCGAGGAGGCGACCGGCGCTGGCACTGGTCCGCCGCCGCCATCGGGCGCTTCCGCAACCTCGGGCGAACTGTTCAGTTACCTTCTGCAGCACGCTCACGATCCTAGGGTAAGCAGCACCACCTCCTCACACACGCACACACACTCTTATCACAAACACCGTGCGGTATCAGCAGTAGAAGAAGAACCAACAACATTAGAGGAAGATTATTACGGACACACACACTTATACTGACTGATTGCACTACGGGAAGAGAGAATGTCTTGCGTTGTTTGTTTGATTATGCTGCCAGGGGAGAGCTGGCTGGCATAATTGAATGATTTTGTCATCGAATCGGCTGCTCGTTGCTCGCACAAAACACCCTCTCCGTACAAGATGCTCTGCAATCGCGGCAATACCGATCTCGATCTCGCGTAATCAATGGTCCAGTTGCCAGTGGTCCAATGGGGGAGGTTTGGGGGCGGTATGAGCAAACAAAACCTTTGGCCCCTGCCAATGCCTGCCTGCCTGCCTGCCTGCCCTGGCCTCTCACGGCAAATGGAATCGGAATGGATGGGCATGATTCCGAAATGAATTCGATTATTATGGGGCTCGAGCTTCGACCACCACCACTAAAGCCAGTCGTCATCCAGGTGTGGTCGTGAATAGACGCAATAAAATTTAATAAGTGACAGTGCTAGCTGGGAGCCGGCTACCGGAAAGAATGGCTCCACGAAAGAAGACAAAACGCCCCTTAATGAGCGAGGAACAGGGAGACTCCAAAAGCGAAAGTGATTTCGAAAGTAGGAATATTTACCAAGCTCTCCCGGTGGATGTGAGCGGAGATCCTCAGCCACCGAGTGGAAAAACATCGGAGAAAAAACACGAGTCAACCAAGACTCCACCAATTTTTATCACGGGCACATCAGTGGGAGATGTACACCGGAAAATAATAGCGGCAGGTGTTATCCGCTACACAACGAATGTTACTCGGAAGGGCATCCAAGTACAAACAACAGCGACACAAGATTTTAAAAAAGTGGTAGAAAAACTGCGCGACAACAAAGTGCAATTCCACACATTTCAATTGCCTGAAAATAGGACAACAAAAATCGTACTAAGTGGTGTTGCTGACTGCGATACGGAGGAACTAAAAGAGTCTCTGGAAGAAAAGGAAATCTTTCCAATCTCAATTAAAAAAATGAGTATTAGAGAAAAGAGATATGATGACCATGTCACGTTTCTCCTACACTTCCCCACGGGAACGATAACGCTAGCCAAGCTGAAATTAATACCTGCGATTCGGCACTGCAAGGTAAAGTGGAGCCACTACCATACCAACGGCACTCCAATGATGTGCCGCAATTGCCTGAAATACGGCCACGGAGCCAATAACTGCTACAACCGGCCGAAGTGCCTAAAATGTGCCGGTGCACACAAAGCAGAAGAATGCCCACACTCCGACAAATCGTCGGAGCAGAAAGGTAAAATACCTGAGCATCTGGTAAAGTGTGCGAACTGCAGCGGCGGTCACACCGCCAACTACTACAAGTGCCCCGCGCGTCCGCAACGCACACCAACTCCCACAGTCCATCGACCGGCACCAAGGTATGATGAAAAAAACTATCCATCCTTTTGGTCGTCACGCACACCAATCGAACCAGCAGCTACACCAAAAGCCAGTTACACTAGCAAACCATCCGCACAGTGGGCAAATCCAGATTCAAACCTTTTTTCTCCTGAGGAAATAACTCACATTGTAACAGACACTTTCTCTCTTATGAGAAACTGTACTACAAAACAACAACAAATAACGGTAATTTTCCAAGTTATACAAAAATACTGTTACAATGGATAATCCAAACAACCATTTAAAAATCTGCCACTGGAATGCAAATAGCATCTCCAATAAAAAGTTAGAAATAATCCACTTTCTAAAAAGCAACAAGATAGATATCTTGGCAATTGCTGAAACTTTCCTTAAACCTGACATTAAATTCACAATCCCGGGTTACATTCTACACAGAAAAGACAGAACTGACGGATGCCAAGGAGGAGTGGGTATCCTGGTGCGTCGCGAAATTAAACACACAATCCTACATGACCTCAAATTAGCGACAATAGAAGCAATCGGTATCTCTGTAACCACGAAACAAGGCAACATCATCATCACAGCTGCATATCACCCGGGAGGTAACAGAGACCTCAAAAAATTCAAAAGTGACATGGAGAAACTGACGAACAGAAACCAAAGCTACTTCATCTGTGGCGACCTTAATGCCCGGCATCGAATGTGGAACTGCAAAACAGCAAATGGTGCAGGCAAGGCCCTTTTTGAACTCAGCCAAAGAGGCACCTTCGCTATCTACCACCCACAGACACCCACTCACTTTCCCACATGCAGTAAATTCTCACCTTCAACAATAGACCTAATCATCACAAACGGCCATCATGAAATTTCATCACCAATTACAATAGCAGAACTCTCATCCGACCATGAACCAGTCACCTTCAACATTAACCATTCAACTGCTACAAAAAAACCTACTACAAAATTTTTTGACTATAACCAAGCAAACTGGAAACAGTTCAGAGAACACATAAACCGTGAGGTAAATGTTCAAAACATGAACCATTACACCCTAGACACCACCCAGCAAATAGACCGGAAGATAAAAGCACTCACAACAACAATACAATGTGCCCATAATAAATCAATACCACTCATCACACCAGGACAGTATAACATCAAACTCCCAGAAAACATAAAAACAATGATCAAAATCAAAAATATGTACAGACGAATTTGGCAACGAAACCGTAGAAACAAACAAGCGAAATTGTTTTATACTTCACTCGAAAAAACGATTAGCGAAGAAACAAATACAGTGCGAAATGAAAACTGGGACAAAACACTATCAAACATCAACAGCAAACACAACAACAACAAAACCCTGTGGAAAATAGTTAAAAATCTAAAAAAACAAAAACAAACCATTCCTCCCTTAAAAACGAATGGAAATGAAATCCTAATGAGTGCAGAAGAAAAATGTGAGGCTATAAGCTCACACTTTAAACACTCCCACAAAATAACAACAAACTTAAAGAGCGCCATGGAAAAAACAGTGAAAGAATCGGCCCAAAGTTTAAAAAATTCAAGCCAAGAATCACTTCCCCCAACCCTTCTGATCAAACCAATAGAAATCACAAACATTATCAAAAAACTGAAAACTAAAAAATCCACCGGTTTAGACAATATCAACAACAAAAGCATCAAAAATCTACCCAACAAAGCTATAATCCTAATTACACACATTTTCAATGCTTGTCTAAACTTAGGTTACTTCCCCAATGCTTGGAAACACACAAAAATCGTCCCAATCCCCAAACCGGGTAAAGACCATAGCCTCCCCCAAAACTACCGACCCATCAGCTTGCTCAGCTGCCTGGGAAAAGTTTTCGAAAAAACAATAGCAAATAGGATAAACGAACATACTAGCAATAACCACATAATCCAACCTACCCAATTCGGCTTCCAAAAATCACTGTCAACCACCCATCAACTACACAGGCTAACCAGTAATATACGATCAAACTTAAAAAATAAAAAATCCACAGGACTCGTCCTACTAGATAGCGAGAAAGCTTTCGATACAATCTGGCATAACGGTCTAATATATAAATTGTCCAAACTAAAATTCCCACAGAACATCGTTAAATTAATAGATTCATTCCTTAAAAACAGACAAAATCAGGTATTCATAGGAAACTCAAGCTCTAACATCTACACACCAGATGCAGGAGTACCGCAGGGTAGTGTTCTCTCTCCACTACTGTTCAACATCTACATATCCGACATTCCTACTCAAAAGAATTGTAAACAATATCTCTATGCAGACGACATGGCAATAAGCTCCTCCAGCACTATTTCCAATGCTATAACAAAAAACCTAAACAATAGTCTCAAAAAATACGAAAAATACTGCAAAAAATGGAAGATGCAAATAAATGCAGAGAAATCCGAAGCAATTTTCTTCACTCGTAGAACCAGCCAAAGTCGCCAACCAAACAGATGCACAAAAATTAATAACACAGACATTCCATGGAAGGAATCAGTTAAATACCTAGGACTCCATCTAGATAAGAAATTATCCTATAAAACACATATATACAAAACAATACAAAAATGCGAAACACATCTAAAAATACTCTATAGCCTAATTAATAGGAGATCTAAACTTAATAGGAAAAACAAATTACTACTTTACACATCGATTATCCGACCCACCATTACTTATGCCTCCGCCATCTGGACTAGCAGTGCAAAATCCCACAAACTTAAATTGCAAAGAATTCAAAACAAATTTCTGAAAATAATACTCAACCTGCCCCCCTGGCATAGCACAGAAAAACTACATAATCTAGCTGAAGTAGAAAAAGTTCCAAAACACATTCTAAAAATAAACAAGAAATACTGGTCCGATTGCGTAAGAAACCTGGAATTGAAAAAACGTCTCTTATGACACATGTACATAGCTTAAATAGTAGAGTAGGCTTAGGAGAGATAGGTTTAGGCAAATCAGCTTTTATTCCATGTACATATTGGGGGAAGGGTAGGAAATAAGATTATATAGGAAAAATAGGACGAAACAATAAGACAGGGTAACAATTCCAGTCACAAATCCAACAACACTCAAGTTATAGCACAATCAACAATTTACTCCGGTTACCTAATTATAACATAACTAATGAGGAGAAGCAAAAGCTGAACCCATTGTATTTCAACCTCGATTACTATCTATTATAATCAAAATAAACGTAATTTTCGGAAAAAAAAAAAAAAAAAAAAAAAAAAAAAAAAACCACCACTAAAGCCAAAGCCAAAGCCAAACCAGAGATCAATCGATTGATCTGGAGCGCAGAGCGGAGAAGAAGAGAATGGGCGCCACCAGAGAGGGCATGCCCACCCCCTCCCTCCTCCCCTTTATCCATCGAAAATGGCCATCTGGTGAAGGCGACGAGATTTCGTGTTTCGTGTCACGGTTCGTCCCCCCTCCCCCCGCCTCTTGGGGCCCCTTCCTTGACCGTCGTGAGGCTCTCTCCGGCTAGGCTGTAGGGTCTTGGGGAAGGGGGCGGCCTGACGACGATACAGTTGACGAAGATGAGGTAATCAATCATCGAAGCGCGAGCACGAAAATTTAAACAGATATCTAACGAGAGAGAAAGAGAGAGAGAAAGGGAGAGAAGAAGAAGAAGGAAAGAAAGATAGAGAGAGAGATTGGGAAGGAGCTTGGGAGGAGTGAATAGCGGAAAGCATAGAAGCGTAGCCGCAGCGGCCGCCGCGCAGGAAAGGCGACGATTGAACTCGATAGATAAGCCGATCGGAGGGGAGAAGGAGGGCTGTTGGTGGTGGTGACAAGGGAGGGGGGGGGGATGGTACGCGGCCCATTCCTGACGTGACCTGCTGTGGGCTGCACACGAACAGCGCAGTACAGTTTATTGAATGTTGAGCCGTGGGTTCGATGCCAAATGGATGAATGGACTCGACTCGAGAGCCCAAAACCAAGACAACGCGATCAAAGCAGAAGACGTCATGGCACGTCGTGGAGGAGAAGCAGAAGAAGAAACAGAAGAAGGGAAGGCTGCTGTGACAAGTGACGGGACGCGAACGCTTTTGATGATACGATTCGACAGTTCCAAGCGGTCTCCGGGCCTGGATTATGTAATCGCGCGGCCGGTTTTGAGGAGTTTTTGGAATTAGCAAACTTCAAACCCAGCCCTGGGCATGGCCATTTGGGTCCGTGGAATGGGGGATGCTCGATTTAAATCTGGTGCCGATCTGATGACGATGGTGTGGGTGTGGGTGTGGATTGTCTAGGCCAGCAATGGAATCCCTCAGCAAATGGAAGAAGAAATGGAAGGTTTGGATCTCATTAATTATAATTAATGATCGCGTGATCGCGCACAGCAGCAGCAGCTTCTTACCGCCCAAGAGGTCTATTTACCCCATCCCGTGGAGGACCTCCCGGGGGAAGAAGGCAGTGGAACGAGGTGTTGGCGCGGTGATGACCGATAAGGTCCCCCATTCGGACATCGGACAACAATTTATTTTTCCTAAAAACATTTTTTCCCCCGCTTTTGTTTTTCGGAGGGAAGCGGAACGAACCACCTACTCTAAATCCACTACTACAACTACAACTACACCAACTGCGACGCATTAGAGATTGAGTAACGGTGGCGGTGGCAGGTATTAGATAGCCCGCGGGACCTCCTACGAACCATCGAAAGGGATTACAGCATCCGCGCACCACGGAACGGACCACAATTGAGCAAAGCCAGGTAGCCGCAAGATCATTGATGGTGATCATGGTTTGGCATAGCATTATGAACATAGCGCCCCCCTCCTGGAGGAGGTAGTCACGGAATTCTCGAAGCTCCGAAAACGGTCGTTAGCTCCCGATTTCGGTTCGTGAAGGACCCCGAGGGAGTGGTGGTCCATAATATCGTCCAATCGTCGATCCTCCTATGGGGATCCGGGCAAGATTGCAATTGCTTTGCTCTCGATCTGGACATCTGGCCAGGCCTGGATCGGTCCCAGTCAGTCCCAGTGTCGTTAGTCGATGAGCCGAATCGAGCCCAGCATTCAGTGGCGTGGTTTGCTGCGAAAAGTTCGCATATCTCGCCGCCGCCGCCGCCAGGAGGCCAACAGCGGCCACCGCCCACTGGGGACTCATCTCCTTGTAGGGCACGTGGAGGAGAAATGCAAAATTAGCGGAACTCGCCGGCAGCAGTGTAGTGTAGTGGTCACTCCTACAGGGGGGCTGGCTTGATACAGTCGCGATAGTCCCCCGAACGCTCAACATACAAACACAATGGGGGGGATATCGTTGAGTAGAGTAGAGGATATGCTATGTTTGGGCAAACCGAACGACCGGGACCTCTGGCGATAGCAGCGCGGCCGAAAAGGGAGCAGAAAAGGGTGGAACACAGAACGTAACGTAATGACCGAGTCAGTTGTGTCAGCTGGCTGGCTGGCCGGCTTCCAATCCCCCATCCCGGGGGTGCTCTATCTTGTGTCCAAGATTGTGTGGCTACCGGGACCGGGGGACTAGCGAGCCATGAAATGAGTCGCTCCGCTTCGAGTCCTCCGCTCCGGTTGCTGCTACCGCGATCCAATCCAATCCAATCCAATCCCGGTAGCCGCAAGCCGCATCCACCGATCCGTGGCCGATCAATTACGTAACCGTCACGCTCCGTGGCGTTCGAACGTGGCGTGGCACGGTACGGTGTCTGTGTGTGTGTCCGTTTGTGGCGTGGTTGAGTGCCAGAGGGACACACTAAAAAAAAAAAAAAACAACAACAGAGAGAATCGGGAAAACATCACAAACCAAAATCACAGTCCGCGTACTCCTCGGAGTGATCATGAGATCACCATCACCAGCAGAGAGAGAGCCTCCTCCATCTGCTGATCTTCACTTCGCGCTCGCAGGAAGAGTCGATAGCGAGTCGATTGATTAAGATGTAAGGCAGGACGGTCCGGCAGGCAGCTCCGAACACTGAGATTGCGTGTTAGTCCGTTCGACCGATCGACCGATCGTTTGTGTGTCATTCGCGTAATGGCGGTGATCGTCGCGACGATCGGTTCCTTGCATGAGCGAGATTCCCTTGGTTGGTAATGGCGCCAACCGGCGGGGAGGCGGACCAACCGTTGCTCTTGGGAGTGACAGCTGGAGACAGCTGGGTTCGAGCGATCGTGAAGGATCGCGATCGCGCGCGCGCGAGTGTGTGTTACACGCGTACGACGCGTATCTCGTGTGTCCATTCCTCGGAGGACACTCTACAATCCGATGAACGTACGGGCGGACCGGGGGGGGACTCCCTTTTTGCTATCGCCGGCAAAGGGAACGGCAACTCGTCGGTCGGTGCTTTGATTGGATTGTGCGCGGCCAGCACTTTTTCGCGGTTGCTGCCGCGCAATGTTTCACAATCACCGCCAAAGTTCGTGGACTTCTGAGACTGACGGACTGTCGCGGTCGATCGCACGCGCTCTCTTTCTCTGCATAACAGCTAGATCCAACCGGTAGCTGGTGCGGTGTGGTGATCGTTGGTCACAAAAAAAAAAACAACAACGGACCATAACAACAACAGCAGAGTAGCTGAAACTGAACGGTAGTCAGTTGCTTCCTCGTTTGTGTGAGCGCGCACACCCGCGTATTGCATTGTGTCCTCGGCGCCAGGCCGCGTGTCCAGCATTTGCGCAATGTGCCAACCGGCGCAAGCAGCATAACCGCAAGCAGGCAAGACGGAGATTGACCGCGGACACGGTCACTAAATAGACATTTTCAATCTAATCATTTTGATTTATTTCCATCAAGTGTCACGGCGTGGCGAGGGAAGGGAAGGAGGATTAAGAGAAGGAGTGGCAACGAGGGGGTTCCTTCCAGTTACGCAGGCCTTCCACCTCGATCCACTCCTCGACCTCCACGGTGTCGGCGTCCGCTCGAGATGGATATGTCAAAAGAGCCCAACCGCTGCGCAGATCACTTGGCGTTTGAGAGAGGTGAAGTGAGGGGGGGGGGGGTTGGAGGATGGGGTAGCGGTGATCAAAATCCACCCCCCCCCAAAATAGATCCCAACTACTACATACCACACAACGGTCGACGATCACAAAACAACAAGCGCGCCAGAGTGAGAGATAGAGAAAGAGAGAGAAGCGCGGGCGCGCACTCTGGCTACCACTGGCCGGCTGGCCTCTTGGTGCCCCGGAATCGCGCAGGGGCTGACGTGCTTGACCACTACCTTCTTGCCGGGGGCCCACTGCCTCCTGTGACCACACTACTGCCAAATCTGACAGCTGATTTTGCTAATCACATTGATTCTCTTCTCTTCGCGCGCGGCACCATTTGAAACCGCGGGCTCCTACTGCGCGCCAAGAGAGGGAGGAAGGGAAGGACCGGGGATCGGCGGAAACGGTCCGCTACGATCCCCTTTCTCCTTCTCGATTGTTGAGGTGAGGTGGTCTGCTTTGGTGGGCCAAACATGCACAACACGAGAGCTGTTGCGAGAAGATTGCGATCAACTGGCGGTGGTGGTGGTGGCGTCCACGCACAGCAGGAATCGAATGGATTCGTTCAGGAATGTCCCTGTTGGCATTCGTGGCCTCGCCCTCGGTCCCGGTCCCGGTCCCGGTCCCGGTCCCGGTCCCGGTGCGCAGATCACTCTCACTAGGTAGATGTCCATTAGATGGTTGCGATTGCGAACGACTTTTGCAAGTTGTGTGATCATGTTTTCGATCGCGGGCTGCGATCTAGGACTGCAAACTCCGGGAGAAGGCCTGGACTGCCATTCGCCAAACGACACACCCGAGCTTCAGTGTCTGGAGTTTCGATTTCATTTGCCAATCGAGGCCATCCCGTTCTGGAGACGCATCTGGTGGCGCAACGCACACAACGCATTGCGTGCGCATCGACCGAAATCGATTATCAAACCGAGTGAACCTGCCTGCAATCGAATCGTGGCCTGAAATCTGGATGACGATCGTTGATAGAAGGGCGGGCACTTGATCGCGCGCGCTCTCTCTCTTTAGACCGGCGGTAGATCGCAATCGCGAACCGAAAACCCATCGTCACGAACTGTCAATCTTGATTAGGAGAGAAGGGTGAAGCGGTCGCAGGAGGTAGAAGGGCAGCTGCTGCTGCCAGTGAATGATCAGTAGTTGGAGTGAAGGTTCATTGAGGTCGACGCTACGAGTCGATCGTCGTCGTCGATCAAGTGCTGTTTAGGGGCGGGATTGTCCTGGGGAGGGCTTCCGGATGAGTCTGAATTCAATGCCTTCAACCACTTCTCACTGTTCCTTTCTCTCTTTGGCAGGTTTTCACCGATCCGTCGAACCTGCAGCGTCACATCCGGACGCACCACGTGGGCGCCCGGAGTCACGCATGCCCGGAGTGTGGCAAAACGTTCGCCACCTCGTCGGGGTTGAAGCAGCACACGCACATCCACTCGTCGGTGAAACCGTTCCAGTGTGAGGTGTGCTTCAAGTCGTACACGCAGTTCTCGAACCTGTGCCGGCACAAGCGCATGCACGCCGACTGCCGGATGCAGATCAAGTGCGACAAGTGCGGCGACAGCTTCAGCACCGTTACGTCACTCTCGAAGCACAAGCGCTTCTGTGACTCAACCGCCGTAACGCGGACCGGGCTTCATCCGAACGCTCTACATCATCCTCATCACCACCATCACCATCCGCATCATCATCATCAGCAGCAGCAGCATCACCATCATCATCAGGCGGTTGCTGCCGCTGCTGCTGCCGCCGCCGCTGCATCGCAGCATCTCCATCCATCGCTGGCACCACATCATCCCCATCATCGGCATCAATCGGGATCGGGATCTGGGCATCCTTCGGCAACCACCGCAGTGACCGCAGGAGCAGCAGCAGGAGGAGCAGGAGGAGGAGCAGGAATAGCGGCACCGATCCCCAGTCTACCGCCCAGCATGACGACGCCACCGAATCCGTTCCTAATGTTTCCGGGCTCACCGTTCTTTGCGCCCGGCTTCCGACCCCATCCCGGGCTGCCAGGCATCTTTCCACCGACCGGGACCGGTGGTTCCGTGTCCCCCTTTCCACTATCCTTCTTCCCGAAGCTACCGACACTCGGTGCCGGCGGTATCGGGGGATTGCTCGGGGAGACGGAACGCAAAACGCCGTCACCGCCATTGAAGCGGATGCTCGATTCGGCTCCACAGGATCGTGGCTACGGTGGTCAGCAATCGATGAAGATCTCGCCACCGACGGCACAGGAAGCGACGAGCCCGCAGCGACCGTCACCGGCGCGACCGACGGCGATGGGCAGCAATCCGGTTGACTTTCGGTTGCATGACGCACCGCCGGCGCTACTATCCGGCTCATCATCATCGTCATCGGGCGCAGGATCACCGCGTGGTATGAATGGTGGAGGGGAGGACGCCACGAGCAGCACGAACACCACCACCAACAACAACAATCATATCAAGGAGAACAACAATCACGCCGCAGCGAATGGACGTCGCAGGAGCAGCAGCAGCAACAGCAACAGAAGCCGGAATGGTTCACCCTATCATCATCAGTTGTCGTCACGCACGGTGAATGCTAGGAGTAGCCGTAGCAGTACGGGCAGTAGCAGTAGGGGCAGTTCGGTGGGACGCGCAGAAGAGATCACCGCGATCGGTGATGATGGAGCTGCTGCTGCTGCTGCTGCACGTTCGACGATTCGCGTCAAGAACTTTTCGCTCCGTTCCGCAAACAAAACCATCGATGTCATCGAAGATGAACAGCAGGTCCGGCGTCGTCGTACGCCAATGAAATCACCCGTCGTTGATCGATCGGACAGTTCACCGGTTTCATCCACAACCCGTCGTCGTAGCCATACCGTGCACGAGCAGGACAATGATACGTCCGATGGGGAGGAGCACTTTGAGAGTGGCGGCAGTTCGGCGAAGAAGGTACGTGTTTGCGAGCTATCATTCTGTGCTAACAATGTGCTAACGTCTTCTATTTCATTCCACAGATCAAAAAGGAAGAGGAAGCAACAGCTGCCGGTGGAGCCAGCGGTGGAGAGCAACCACTGGATCTGAGTCTTTCGAAGAAGTCCTCGAGTGAGGCCGGTGATTCCGTGGCCAACGGTAGTTGTGGTGGTGGTGCGTCTGCTGCTGCTGGTAATCTGGAGCTGGAGCAGGATGTGGATGACGAGGAGGACAACCGTTCGGTCCGTAGCGCGACACCGATCGAGGTGACGAGCCCGGCACTAACACCGACACCTTCCGTACCGACACCGAGCTCATCGTCCGAGGCGAACGACCACCATCGTCATCACCATCATCACCAGCACCACCAGCACCACAGAAGCCGTGGTGAGCGTGGCCTTGGTCGGAAGACGGCTTCCGCTTCACCGGCGTTTGTACTACCGAGCCCATCGCCGTCGCTGTCACCGCGTCCATCACCATCACCTTCGTCACCGGGCAGTCAGCCGCAGCAACACCATCATCATCAGCAGCACCAGCAACAGCAGCAACAGCAGCAGCACCTTCAGCAGCTGCAACAACAGCAACTCCATCATCAGCAGCAACCACATCAACCGATTCCGTACTCGCTGCAAAGCTATCCGACGGTACTGGATATCTGGAAGATGTACCGTCCGGAGGCGATGGGTGGCTATCAGCGGCCTGCCTTCAACTTCGGCGACTCGACCTCCTTCGACTCGAATCCGCTCAGTGATCTGCTGATGAAGCGTAACCGTCCGTACGGTGCAGCGGCCAAGTCCTTCCATCAGGCCATCGGTCTCGGTGGTCCTGGTGGTCCTGGTAGTGGTACTGGTGGCGTCGGTGGACTTCCACCTGGATTCGGCGTTGGTCCACCACTCGGTTCGAATGGCACCCCCGGTGCTGGTGGTCCTGGTGCCGGGCTCGTTGGGAAGGTAAAGGATCGCTACTCGTGCAAATTCTGCGGCAAGATCTTCCCGCGGTCCGCCAATCTGACGCGCCACCTGCGTACGCACACCGGCGAACAGCCGTACAAGTGTCGATACTGTGAGCGTTCGTTCTCGATTTCGAGCAATCTGCAGCGTCACGTCCGGAACATTCACAACAAGGAACGGCCGTTCAAGTGTAATCTGTGCGAACGGTGCTTCGGTCAGCAGACGAACCTCGATCGGCACCTGAAGAAGCACGATGCCGATGCGTCCGGGTTGGGCATTGGGTTGGGGGATTCACCATCGTCGAATGAGGCCGATCGGGGGGACGACGTGTTCTTCGATGAGATTCGCTCGTTCATGGGTAAGGTGACGTACCCGGGACCGGCGGCACTGCTAGCGGCCGGTGCTAATGGATTGATAGGAT
Source organism: Anopheles darlingi (assembly GCF_943734745.1). NCBI lineage: Eukaryota > Metazoa > Arthropoda > Insecta > Diptera > Culicidae > Anopheles > Anopheles darlingi. The sequence goes on along the minus strand of NC_064874.1, from coordinate 73,365,500 downwards.
CGGATAAGACCGGACTTGGGCTCGGTATCGGTCTCGGTGGTGGTGTAGTTGGTGATGAGGATGATGGTGAGGAGGTTAGTGGAAGGCACTCGACGTACGGGACGACACCGATTGATGTGACGCGGCTCGATGCTGGTGAGGAGGATGCTTGTATGGAGGATGAGGATGAGGAAGAGGAGGGACACGAGGAACTGGAGGATGGTGGTGATAGGGCCGGTAGTTGCGATCGGGACAGTGATCTCATCAACATCGAATCGGATAAGGAGCAGGGCGCAAGCACCACCAATGATGCGATCGATGTTTAGTGTTCGAGCGCGAGGACACATACGCACACCAAAAGGAGTAGTAGCAACAAGTGCACACCCATCTCTCACACCAACACACATACACACGCAGATGATCGATGGTTAATAACAAGAACACACTGTATAGGGATAGGAATAGGATCGGGAACCAAAAATGCGAGAATCTGGAGAACGCACACACAAACACGAGCCAACTAGTCGAGTAACATGAAGTTTCCGTTAGTAGGTTCACGGACACATAATCAAACACACCTTAGTGGATAGCTGAAGTTCAATTTGGTCCGAAGAGTCACATGATAAGCACTTGAAGCGAAGCTGTACATTAGACCAATAGATTCGGATCGGAGTCCAGTGTAGCACCAAACCCCCTCACGCCGCCACCATTTCGTTACGAGCTTATTTGTGTTGAGGAGCGGGGCAACAACAGCCACGGCCTCTCAGTATCTGTGAATATCTTGTTCGATAGAAGTAAAGAAAATGAATTTCGGATCTTGTAAGTAGGTAAATAGGACATCGTTTGCTTTATGATTTAGTCCTCTTTCTTTTGCGCTAGTTGCGACAGCTGAACAAGTTTTAAGGCTGTCTTTCCGCAACGTCCGTTCTGATCTAGGTTAAGGGAAAGAACACAGATGGGTTATAAGCATATCTCTCTAGGCAAGCAAAACCACCAACAATTGTTAGTTAGTTAGTGAAAACCCCCCGGCACCAGTGATGGCTACCGGACCGGGGACCGATAAAATAATCGCTTACAGCACTGTACAAAATTGGCTTTTCGTGGATTCGAGGGGCGCGCGATGATCGCTGTCACTTGTCCTGCGTCCATTTGGAAGTTAGAAGTAGGTTATTTTTCTTATCGAACGCATATTTTAGCGCCCACACGCGAATCCTGTACATTGGCGTCGGATGCATCGGATATATAAATATATGCACACACACACAAACACATTCCACAATTTAGCCCACAGCCCGGGGATCCGCAGAGAGATCGATGAAGAATGTACATGAATGAAGAGAGGAACCCGAAGGTGGCATGTGGAATTAAACTTTGTAATCAGCTTCCTCACTAGCACTAACTAGAGACACTCGCTTAAGATGAGTTGAATGTGTGAGGTGATGATGAAATGTGAAAAAGTGAACCAAAAATGAACTACTATTACTACTACTACTATTACTATTACTACTGCTGCTACCGGCTAATCGTTATCAATACTATCACTAATCACACTACTTCTTATGCTAACGTTTAAGGCTCAAGCTGTATTAGTTGAATGAGAAGAAAAGGTGGAAAAAAGGGGACAGTAAAAGAAGTAGAAGAAGGAGAAGAAGGTTTCTGTACAACGAATCGAATCGAATCGGAGCTCGGTACGTCCCAGTGACCCCGCCGCTGCCGCTGCCGTCGTCGCAGCCGCTGCAGAGTGTTCCCGGGTGTTCGAAACAAATCAAATCTAAGTTTAGTGCGATCAAATATGATGTAATGGACTCTACTCTTATCACCTATCACGAAATAAACAACGGAACTCACGTTATACATACAAAACACTGCTTGGCTGGCCTGTGGCCGCCCCTTGTCGCACACTTATCACATCGTTGTCCATCCCTTTTCCATCCCTCCGCTTTCCTCTACCCATAATCCACTCGATCGTTCGCGTCGCCGGCGCGCGCAAAACGATTTCTGCTGTCGCGGCCGTTTAAACGGGTGGCGCGCGATCTCGTTACCGCAATACCGAAAGGCTTGTTGGATGCCGAAATGGACACCTACCATTACTGGGGGACACTGACGCCGCCACAGCGCCCATAGTGGTGTGACCATAAAGCGCACTCAAAACGGCGACACCTTCCCCGTTGTTGTCGTTGCCGTTGCCGTTGTATCGAATTACTCGGTAGCGCTCTTGGTGTCGCTCGGCTGGCACCTTCGCCAGCCAGGACTGTCAATAGTAATTGCCTCTGCGTTGCTCCTCCTTCTTCTCCTTCGCCTGTTCCTTCTCTCCTGTCATGGCCCCTCGTTGGACTGGACTTTATCGGGCGGAATTCGGAGGGAACTCTGTTTGATGTCTCTGAATATGGCGGCGTCTGAGTAGCTACCGGTGTGTGTGTGTGTGTGTGTGTGTGCCCTACCGTCATCATAAACCGCTTGCCGGCTGCTATGCGTCTCATAAGTGGGCTGATTGATCTTGGAAGGAGGCCCGCGCCCCGGTGGCCATTGTTGTGCTGATTGACCACCGAAGCAAGATCGCGATCGCGCATGTCCGGGAGCGCGCGCGGAGTTCTACATTGTAGCTCTACGCTCCGTGGCGGTCTGCGATCGTGCATCAGCGAGCTCAGGATGATCTGGAGTTTTCCCCCCGGGGGATCGACACCGAAAGGGGGAGGGTCGAAGAGGTGCTCGGCAACGGAGTCAAGAGGTAATTGGGGAGTTTAAGAGGGTGCAACAATTAACTCACTCGCCGAAAAAAAAAAACATGCGATCGCGATCGCGCACCTCTGGCTGCTACCAAAAAGACTGCAACGCTCGAAGCGAAAGCGACGAACCTGTGACGGAGCGCTATCGAAAGTACTCAGCAGCAATCGGCGAACGGGGATCGTCGTAACACCGCTGACGCGTCGGAGGTTAAAACAAACCGTCCCCCTCCTCCTTCCCTTCCTCCCTCCCTCGGTATAACGGCAATAATGTGGAACAATTAAGGGAAAGTAAGTCGCCCGTGGGGGCGCTCATCGTATTCCGCGCACCGAGCGATCGAGCGAGCGATCGTTGCACTTTCCACTCCGAACGAGCGAGTGTCGATTGGAACACATTCTCTCCCCGACCCGCGTAACCGCGGTGCGATCATGCACCATTTGATGACACCATAAAGTAGCCTAATTCATGGTACGCGGCGGAGGATCATCGGCGATCGTCGACGATCGTCGTCGTCGTCGTCGTCGTCATCGTTGAGTAGAGCACTTTACCAGCGCGCGTTGGTACGGTATGTGTGTGCATCAGTGTCGATGCGAAAGGCCGGTAGTCGGCCCAGTGGCAGGATTAAACGTATAAAGAAAGGATTTGCGCCAATCACGAGAGAGTCGAGGGAGCGCGAGAGATGATGTCCCAGCGAGATGGCAGCCCGTCAATCACTGTACGATACGATCACTTCGTGGTAACCGTTTCGTAACCGTGTGTGTGTGTGTAGCGCGCGGCTTAGGGAGTGCGATTGGGTTATGTTAAATTTTGCGATCGCAGACCGAGGAGTGCACCTGCATCGGATTGCATCGGATTTTGAAGACATTCCACAGCGTGATGTGAAGATCCCGTGATGCCCGGTATTGGTAACCCCCCACAAGAATTACTCTACTTCGTAACGAGCCTGTGGGTCGTTCATGCAACGTTATTATTCTGGAAATATGCGCTACCCACGGTGCAAACAAGCGTCGAACGTGAATCGCCTCCGGGATCGCGATTCCGAGGATCCGATCGCCACTCCCTCAGCAGCACTTAGTATTTTCCGCGAAACTCTTTATTTCAATTTCCTTCCTCAAAAAAATAAAATAAAATAAAAACAAACAACAGATTCTGTGGCACATTATTGCGTTTTGTTTGCTTTCGTTTAACCAAACCGTCGACAAAACATTAAAAACCAATTATTCTCGCAGTCTCGCAGCCCTCCGGGAAGTCGCGATTTCCGCGCAAAATTGGCGGACCCGAATCGTGAACTACCAATCAATTAGAGGTCGGTTCTGTTTGTTATTAATGTTTCGCATAACCAGCACCAACAGCAGCACCAACAGCAGCAACAGCAGCACTTTGTCATTAACTTACGCCGTCATTGCTGTGGTGCTACTGTTGCGACAACGCGACCGTTGATGTCAGCCTTCCGCGCACTTTCCAGCTATTAGCGCTGCGTAATCATAATGATCCTTCCCGTAAAAACGACCAGTCAAAAAAAAAAACCAGACACCGCAAATCGTCGAAAGACATTACTAGCCCCCCCTTGAAGGAGTGTCATTTGGTGTGATCTCGACCACAGACTCCCGATTTGGCACCTACTAAATGGACTTCGCAATACGCCAAAAACGAACCGGCCGCTTGCGCTGCTTGTTTTCTGGTTTCAATTTCGCTTTTTTTTTTTGATGGATTGGATCCGGATGTCCCACACCCCACGAACCGTCCTTTTCGGGGTGGTCGGGGGTCCGTTTTTTCTATGATTTATGATTTCATTACATTTTGCTCCGGACTGGCAGCAGCAAGATGCGGCCAGGTTGATATCTCGCATCGCATCGCGAGATGCCGCCACCAATGAACCGGGAATTGGATTAAAGCCTCGAGCGACACTTAGTCCAACCGGGGGGGTGAGAGGGGTACGGCACAACATGATTTCCGCATCATCGTGGGCGGTCCATGGGTTCATGGCGCGATCACCACCAGCCGATAGGCGATGGCCATGAGTCATCCCGCGAAAGCTTCTGGGAGTCGAAAGTCAAAAACTTGTGGCAATCGGAGGTTTGCGAATTTTGTGCCGCGATCTCGACTTAGGCGAACGAATTTGAACTCGCACGCTGTCGGTTTCCATTAGTTTGAGACGTTATGACTTCCTGTATTTCGGTTGGGACGCTAGTGATCCATCATAATCCTTGGAGCATTTGGAGGCTCGCTTCTTAACAAAATAACGAGAAAAAAAACCGCAGACAGTGAGCACAAAGGTCATGCCGGTTGATGTCGATCCTCGCTGAAGGCTGGTGGTGGTGGTGTATGCGTAGTGCAGCGAGCGAGAAGGATGATGGTTTGTGGTGATTTTGCGAAATCCAATCTTCCAATTAGTTTGCCATTCAAAAACCGAAGAGGGGCTCATCTAAAAAAAAATAAAACATCTTCTTCAACTCCGGGATGCACGCATGCATGCGACGCGTAATTCGATCTTCGACGCACACGCACACACCGCCGTTGGGATCGCTTGAGCGTATCAATCAAGGCAGAGCCGACCGGTCATCCCTTGTGCCTTTGTACTGTTTCTCTTCTCGTCGCTTGGTTGCCGAAATTCCGATTGCTCCTTGGGCTGGGCTGTGACGATCAGACGGCGGCGATCCGGCGGCAATAATGCCGGGCACAATAAAACATCTTCTGCCTCCGCCCGGCACCCTTCCTCCGTCCCATTTTTTAATGTCTGTGTTCGCTCCATCTTCCCTTTTGCTTCTTCCTCTCGTTGCTCGACAATTGCGCGGTGCGTTCCTCTGCTGTTCTGCAGTGCCGCGCGCCTTGGCCAGAGAAGTGTCATGTTGAACACATTTTCGTACACACATTTCGAGACCGGACGCCCGGTCGCCTCGCGTCTCACTCGTGGTTGTTGTTGTTGTTGGTTGGTTGGTTGGTTGGTCATTCCGTCGCCTCGCGCATTACCTCGCGCAAGTCATCGGCATCGGGAGCTCTTAAGTATAGGTTTATGGGGTTCGCTTTTAACACGCGCGTGATCGCGCGCCCGTACATTTTGGGGTAAAGGAAATTAAGTCATTTCAGGGCCGGACTGACTGGCAGACCACTCGAATGATCACTGGATGCACTCGACAGTGACAAGGAAGGAAAAGGGAAGGGAAAAAGAAGAGAAGTACAAGTGGCAGAAGGATCGGGATCGCGATCGTTCGAGCACCGATCGAGCGCGCATCCTTTTCTTTCGAAGAGAAGCAAACCTCCCCGTGGGTTAATGGTGGTAATTGATTAGCTGCTGCATTTATTTGGCAATTTACAGGCCAGCCAGCCAGGGCATCGGGATCGGGAGATCGTTTGTCACTCGCCCGGTTCTTTGGTGGCTGTTAATATTGTTGTAATTGTTTCAAAGTGTCACACCTTGAGTTGAGCAAATAATTGTTCCAACCAAATATACCTTCGTTGCGAACGTTGCATCGAAAGCATCGAAATCGAACGGGATCCCTTTCGGCTCCGCCTTGCGCTGACATATGTTTTGACGCGACGAGTTTGCGGAGACGCGATTCCGTAGGAAGGCTCTCAGGGCCCTTGTGTCCTTGGAATGTAAACAACGGGTCAACGGGTATTAATTTGAGTAATTACAGTACGTCACGGGCACATAATTTCCGCCAAGGGGAAGAGATTCCCTGATACCGTTGGCGACGTGCGACGTGCGACGATGCGCCGTGTCGTGAGGTGTTTCCGTTGAGTAAAAACGCAACACCACCTCACATATGCGCCGCTCTTTGCGTAACTAATCAGTGGTCGCACGATCGGAGAAAGTCGAAGCACGATCGATCGATCGCAGACCAAAGTCAGCGCCCGGTTTTTTGTGTTTGTTTGTTAATGCGCGTCGCCCTCGAGAACGCGATGAAACCATCATTATCGTGGTGCACGGTTTGGATGCCCTTTAACATGGTTCCAGATTCCAGATTCGAGCCATCCGAAAGCCGAAAGGAATGCCGTCGCTGCGCTGCTGCGCTTCTCACCTTACTCGCACATACCAGCATCACAAAACCTCCCCAAAAAACGATAAAAAAACAACGAAGAGGATCCTCTTGGGGGCACGCAAAAAAGCGTGCACACCACGCCAGGACACGCCACGGTCGCGTTTAATAAAGCCATTATCTTCGAGGTCGTCCTCGGTTGAATGTGCATGCTTAATGCATTTTAAATGACGCGTAGCGCGCGCGCAGTGAGGATGCACCCAGGACTGGAAAAGGACCCAGAGCGCATGAGGAGAGCAGGAAAGGTCACGAAGATGTGGGGCACGCACAATTCGATCGCAATCTGTGGCGCTGTGGTTATTTATACAGCGGAGCAGCGGCCAGTTTTTTGTGGTGCGTTTTCTGCCGTGAAGCGATGCTCCTGCTGCTGCTGCTGCTGTAATTAGGCTCGAGGTATTGATTCACCTTTTGCCTGCGATGTGCATCGAGCGACGCGTGATCCACAAGCCTTTCTTCGCCTTTTTTTGGTTGTTTTTTTTTTGCCCGGACACGCCCGCAGTGTCGTCGAATTGGTGCGTTTCGGTGGGCACAAGAGAGTTATGTGGCCTTTTGTCATGCGACGTTTTCCCTTTTTTGGCTAGTGTGGAAATGCTCAGTGGAGAAAGCAACAGAAGATCGATGCAGGGGTGATGCATTATGGAAGCATTATTTTTCAATTATGAGTTTGAATGTTTGTTTTGTCGGTTGCTGCATTGGATGTGTGGTGTGAGAGTGCTTCGTGAGTATCCTGGTGAAGTAATGTGTCGATTGAATCAGATTCTTTCTAAAGAATCAGGTACTGTTCTTGATTACAATATGCTGATCAATTTCTTCAAATTAATGGTTTCCTGAAGCGAAATGCCCTTTACAGCGTGTCTTCTCATATCAAAGTAAGCTGTGCTGATTGAAAGCTTTTGAACTAAGCGAGATGTAGAACGAAAAACCGTAGTTTCCATCGTATTTCCTTATTAACAAAAGCGGCTGACATAATTGCTTCCCACAAGGAGGCCACAAATAATGACCCATAGTTTTCATAGTTGAAGGATTATTTTCAATTCGCTACAGTTTTTACGTGAATCGGTTCATGGCATAGAATGGCATAGACTGACGTTTCAGAAACTGGCCTACTAGTCCAAATCAGCTAATAAATGGCAATGTTATTCAACATTTAAATAGCCCCTAGCTAGATGGGACACCCTGTATGTGTTAAAAAGAAATACAAACTATTAAAATGTAGGTGCCAAAAAATGTTAAATGTAGTTGTGTTTAAGAAAGGGTCCAAATGCAACCGCCCTATTATTATTTTGTGCTTTTATTTTGAATGCGTTGCCTGTCACGCAACTTATCAGCAGGTGCTTCATTCGTTCATCATTCTGAGTCCCTTCTCGTCCCTTTTTTGTTGCAATATGTAGCCCTTAAAAGCCAAGAAGGCATCTCGGTTAAGAATTTTAAGGCCGTGTGATGAAATCGATGGCACGCAATGTCTATCATTTTCAACAAACCATGCCTTGTCCATTATTACTTTATGAGCAGGCCAAATTGTCTGCAAAAGGTTTTTTGTGTGTGTAGAAATTATTCTGCTGTTTGAACAAATATATTAAAAATGGTGACACTTATAGAACGAGTAAGAATTTATTAGGACAATAATGAGGGGACAAAGAATGTATTAGCAGAATTCCATATTAAACGAACTGATGTTGAACTAACAGCCATAACCAAGCTCAAAGTTATTAATAAAGAAGAACACTATTTAATTTAACTATAAAGTTGGTGAAGTTAACGATCAGCCCCCTTCCATAAACATTTACATTAAAACAACCGCTCCGCTAGGGTATTCAAATGATCTGCTCTACATTCCCCACTCCCCGCAGCACCTCGTTCAGTCCCCACCGACCACTAACATGCTACGAAACGAACAACGATTTTGCAACGATTCTACCAAAGAACGGAAAGAAAGAAGAAAACAACAAACAAGCAGAAAAAAAGCAAATCACTTGACGAACACCACCATTTGTTTCGCTTCCTGTCACGATTATGCTACAGCCGCAGCCGGGCCAAGGCCCACCGCGGCTCCGGTATTTCCTCGTGGGAGTACACGCGGTACACTGCCGGTTGCCTGGTACCCGGTTGGTAATGAGAGCACTCCCGGAACCCGGGGCGGCAGCGACAACGGCGCGATCTTGGGCGATGATCATCACAACCACACACACACACACACACAACCTCGTAAACGATGTCGCAAGCGTCCCGGCCCGGTGCGGTGCGGTACGCGATGCGATTGCATTTTAATTGGATTATTGGAAGGTGTATGCAAATTTGCCTTCGATCCATCGGGCATCGGGATCGAGCAGTCAGGTAAGCCGTCGGAGCTCCCTGCGCCACGTGGTTACATCACCGTCGCGGCGGTGCTTTACGCGAATCGCGCCCCCTCGCTCGCTCGCGCGCTCCGCTTGATGCTTATCTGGAGCGCTCTCGTGTGCCGAGGTAACTTTGTCGCCAAATAATTAGCCCCGAAGACATTCAGTGGCGGGGGAGGGGAGGGGAGTCGATCGTGTTTTCGTCCGCCTGCCTTTGCTGCGCTCTCGATCGATCGTTCGTTCAAGGCGAAGGCGTTGGTTGTTGCTTTCGCGATTCGCGATTGATTGAAAGGCGCCGCCGTGGCCGCCACCGAAAAACCCACATCCCGAGCCCGAACACGCGGACAATTTGTTGCAGCAAACGGGGATGACTACCTCAACCCCCCTTACCCCCTTCAGGCCTTCAGGCCTTCGGGGCGTTCGATTTTGTAATAAATAGGACAATAATTGGGTTGATCGGATCGGAGCATTGCTTGCAGGTCGCAAACGCGCGACGCATCGACATCGAGCGAATTTCGAAAAAAACAATCGACCATCGGCGGTGCCAATGGCACCATTTGGATGTGAAATGAGCGTACGATTGATCGATCGATCCATTTTTCAACAAACGAGCGCAAGGAAGAAATCGATTTTCATCGACGTTCATCATTCGATCATTAATGGATCCTCCGAGTCATCTTCGATTCCATTCAAAGGCAGACCGAAAGCAGATCGCAGCGCATCAGAAAACGCAAATCAAACAACAAACATCATCAAACAGAATCCGACCAAACCGTGCGCGAATGCAAAACGAATGCGACTTTCACGACGCACTCGCCGCTGGTCACCGGTTCGCGGGGGTTTTTATTTTTTATTTTCGCTTCGCTTGTTCTCATTCTCCACACACACACCGTACGCTCCAAAGGGAAGGGTTTTTAATGTTTTTTAATATTATTATTTCATCGCGGGATCCATTAAAATCACCATCATCATCATCATCGGCGCGCCATGGCCGGCGGGATGAAAGCAGTAGGTTCCCGGTGACCGGCGCATCTTCCAAGCATTCCAAGTAGGCTGCAGACGTTATGCATTGCCGGGTCGTTACGTTGCTTAATTTATCTGGCATGCTCGTCCTGAGGTCCGCCGAGGCAGCGGTAACATCATCGGTCATCGGTCCCGTGAGCTTTCGCTTCTTCGCCATCATCCAAATAATCCATCATCATGTGCGCGAGATGCGAATGAAATGAAAAAAAAATCGAATGAAGGATCGGATGCATCTTCAAAGCGCGCGGTGCTTCGAACACCGTTCCGCGAGTGATTCTCTGCGATGATTTGCATCCTTCCCCCTGCCATTTGGCGGTTCGTCGATCAGTACAAAATGGTACAACATCGACTACTTCGGTGCGATCACCGCCTTTTACTTTGACAGCCGCCATGTACGCCAAGGACGTCACTTTTTCGGTATCGCGGCACGTCCCACCACCAAGTCCCAGACCCCCAAAAAGGTGTCTCGAGGACCACGTTGATAAAGTGAATTAAGCAAAGGCAAAACAGAAAATGGTACCAAAAAAAAGGGTGAGGTTAAAGCATCAGCAGCAAAAGCATCCCCGAAGTTGCAAGCGAACAGCAAGACAGGACAGGACTGGGCTGGCTGGCTGGCTGGCAGGTTGGTGGCCCTCAGGTGTATACAGTGAGAACCGCGGTATCAACCGTTATCATCATCATGATGGTCTGGTAGTGCTGAGTGGCTGACTCGCTGTCGTCGTCGTCGCCGTCGCCGTCGTCGACGCCGAGGCGCTGTCGCGGTCGTTTTGTCTGATTAAATTGTAATTTAATTTATTCACCATCAAAACTATCCTCGTAACAGGATCCCCGAAGTGGTGGTAGCCGGTGAAGGCTCGGTGAAGACCTCTTGTACCACCAGTCGTGGTGTCCGTTGTACCGAATTGATAGCAGCACTATCTCCGGGGATACGAGGATAATGAGTTAAGCGATCGACGAAGCGAGTGAAGCGATGGCGATGGAGCTGAGTCCAGGTGGAGCCGAGGTTCTTTTCTCATTTATTTTTATATCGACCTGGCAGGGCAGGGCAGGGCAGGAAGGGTTTTTTGGTTTTCGGGGCGTTGTTCCCATCACAGCATAGCGCGCGTCTGCGTCTGCTGCAACATAAAACTGTTTGGACTGAAGGTGACTGTTTAATGTTGAATTAATTTTATGTGGCCAATGTTGGCTAATGAACAGCCGGGCCCAGCGGGTACTGTTTTTTTTTATGACGTGCAATGCGTCGTTGTTGTTGTTGTGCGATCTCGAGGATCGCCGCTGATGCTTATCAAACAATCTTTTGAGTCGCGCGCTCGGTTTTAATCGAAACAGTGGCATAAAACATCCTATAAAAAACATGCCGAAAACATGCACCAATCACCTTGGCTCAGATTTGGGGGAGGTGGAGGGATTCCAGCAGGACAGGGTGGGGGTGTGATGAGAGAATTGTTGCCATACACCGATCGATTGATCTCGCGATCGCGCGATCGCTCACTAACTCTTTTAAACGCTGTTTATCGCTTTATCGTCGTGCGTTTAAATTGAATTAGAAAACATCTTTGTATCACATGAGGGTCCCCCTTCCTGCTCCCCCCATTCAATTTCAAATCCACGAGTCGAGAGATGTTTAGTAATTCTTGGCACGCACCCCGGCCGGAGCTGTTCGCATGTTTTGCCGGAATAAATAATAGACTAGATGGCACAACCGCACCTGACAGTGTGTGTGTTCGCGTGTCGAGTTGAGATTGCGGCTATAAGCAGCACCATTTAACAGAACGTTACACACAAACACACACATCGCACGCGTGCATGTGGATATGTGGCTCAATCCGAGAGTACGACAATTGTTTCCTCTCCCCCTCCCGGGGGAACCACCGCCACCAAGCGATCGGATCGGAGGGAACTGGAGCAACTCACCTCTACCTTTGCTGCTGCTGCTGCTGCTGGGAATCGGAAATCGGTTCATCGGGCGAGGTTTATGTTATCGCTCCTCTTTAAACAGATATATTCTCACGATCGACTCAGCGGCTGGTTTCGGTTTCGGAACTCGCGCAGCACTTACCACCCCGTCGTGCATTACCCGAGTGCGCGTTGGCGTGAAGCGAAAAGACGACGAAAGACTCTGGCAAGCGACGAACCCCCCTGCCTCGGTTTTACGAAAACATTTTTTTGAGAGGAAAAAAAAACCTCCAACTGATGCTGTTGCTGATGACTTCATTGCTGCGGTTTCATTACCAATACTTTTACGAACAATACCGGAGCCGGTGGAGCCGGTGAGCGGTGTGTACTGTCGCCCAATCTTTATCACCCAATCCCGATCCCGGCGACGGATCGGAATCGATCGAAGGGCAATAAAGATGGATCCACCCCGGGCGTATGCGGTGTATGGTTTTCATATACGCGTTTATGACAAAAAAAAAACCCCGCGACCGACGCAACCGATTGCACTGCGAATGCGATGCGAATACAAAGACAGGACAGTCGCCAGAAATGGTGGGAATGCGTTTCGATTGAGTGCCGATGGCGAGCGCAAAAACATATTTGGATTTTATTTTTACCGTGGGACAACGATGCCGATGCCGGCGGCGGCGGCGGTGGCGGCCCGGAGGTCAGCTTTGGGGACAGTTTTGTTCCTTCTTTGCGCGAACGCACAGGCGGGCACAGACCACGAAGCGTTCCCCTTCGCTTTGCGCTTATCTCTTGCGCATTGCAGGGCAAGGCCAGTGTGGTTGGGCCGGGTGTGTACCGGGTGTGTGGTCAGCACTAGTAGAAGAGGTGACCGCGACGCGTTGTGACCTTTCAGAACATTACTAAGAAGGGGCATTGAGCATTCGCGAATGTTTAAGATGTTTTAATGAGGCACTAGTTATGATTTTGTCTGTTTGGCTTGTTTTTTTTTTTCTTTTAAAAGGGCAATAGAACCAACCCGAAAACGATAAACCATCGGGTAGCAATCGTTGGCTTTTTGGAAGCCCAATTATAAGATAACGCGATATGATTAAAGCGTTGAGGCAGACGCGAGGGTTTTTGGAGGCCATAGACGTGGTCGTTAAGTTGCGATTAAGCGGTCATAACTTTTGTGAGTCCCACCGAATCCTGTCGAGCACACTAATTACGAGCTCATTGCGAGCGTTTTTATTTTTTGGTAATCAAGCACTTGTTTCTGCTACTGCTGCACATCGATCAAACACACGATTTGCTCTCGAGTTTCGGAGACCGAAAGCCAACAAATGATTACACAAAATAGCAACCACCGCCAAAAAATATGATCTTCGATTAGTCGCCTTTAATTGCCTCAATTAGTCGGGTTTCCTCATGTCGCGGACCCTTTTTGCATAACGTGGCCACGTTATGTGAAGCTTTGCGAGCGAACGATTGCGTTGCGTAAATTAAAGGATAACTGTCCGTATCGGCCATGGCCAGGGGGGTGGCGGACCACACCCGATGGATGGAGATGCAAGTGCCATTCCGGTGGTCCCCCCTCCCCTCCGTGACGCTGCAGAATCCGGTGAAATCGGGTTCACCATCACCGGAGAGCCCCAGAGAGAGAAAGAGAGAGAGAGAGAGAGACCTTAATCCCAGAGCCAGAGCCACGATAAAGCAATGCAACATCATCTGACCAAACACTGGCCCAGGCTGGCATGTTAAGCGACCGTTTGGCCACCCCGAAAACGATCTGACCCACCCACCCACCCACCGCACCAACGAGGGAGGGTTAAGCCCGGGGTCGTCGTTGCCGCAACTCCAGTCGCCATTTGCATCTCGCAGCCTACTTTGCCGTTGCGATTGCGTTGTTGCTTTGTTGCAAATTGTTTCGAAATGGAGCATCGCAACCACATCGCCTCATCGCCTGCTCCGGTTGCTCCGGTTGTTGCCTCGTGGCAATCGCGCTAATCGTAACAATTGGGTTTTGTTGGCCTTGTGGCTACTGTGCGATTTGCTGAGGAAACGATTGCGAGCGGCGCTGAAAGCATTGCATTGTGCGGTAGCGTCCGAGGAAGCAACAAACGGAACGACGACGACGACGGTTCTCATCGCAATCGCAACATATGAGACCGTAGGGTGGGCTGGGTGGTGGCAACTCACATGGTTGCATCTATTGTAACAAACACCGAGCAGGCGAACCGCCGGCAACAATGGTTCGCGACGGTTCCCTCTTCTCTGCCAGCAACAACAACAACATTATGCGCCGGTCGAGGGGTTTCGGTTTCGTTATCGTTGTCGCAATTCTCGCGCAATATTAATGATCGCCAATCACGTGCCCTGGCGTGCCGTGCCGTTGGCAGGAGCGTCCTGGGAAGTGGGCTAAATGGTTCTCGGTGTTCGGGGTTGGTAATGGCGGTAATTGCGATATTAATATCAATTGGACGGAACGGTACCCGTTGTCCTCTCGGGGGGCGAGCACGATTCCGCCGGGCTGTGGCGCTCGTGATGAATGTGGACCGCCCAGAACCCAGAAGGGAGTGGAACCCAAGAAGTGGCCAATCGATGCTCGAAAAACAACACCGAAAACAAAAAACCCCCCCACGCGCAATCCCAATGTTTATGAAGGGGCCAAAAATGTTGACATGCACTACTCCTCCTGGAAGCCCTTTCTCCTCCCCCCCCCCCCCCCCCCCCTTTCTGGCGTTGTTGTGTAGCCTGTTCGTGCAGACAGCAGCAGCAGCAGCAGGTCCCGGGGCGGTCATCGGTCATGAAGTGTGGTTTTATTAATTTCACTTGAAGGCACTTCGACAGCCAAGCGATTTGGCAACACGAAAGCCCCGCCAAATGCATGGCCAACAACCACAACCGCACCAATGAAGCGTCCCAAGCGTCCCGTTGTTGGACGCCAGGATTTTGCAGTGAAGTGAACTGGACTGAAGCCAGTTCTGAGGAGCCATTTTGGATCCTTTGCACGCTTCGCTTGGCGACGATTCAATCCGGAGGCTGGCAGCGAACGAGTCACGTCCAAGCCCTCGAGATGCGTGTGTCCGTTCGCTGCGGTGTGGAAGAAGAAAAAGGAATGAAGAAAAAGGAGCATTTTCCAATCATTTTGCGAAGCAGCATAACTCACGGCCGCGGCCTTGGAAGCTATGCGGCGCGTCATTTGTATGTTGTTCGTTATCATTTGAGGTCGCCGCCAACGATGCCGGCTCGCAAGCTGACAATGAAGAATGCTGGCGATTTGTGAGATTCATGAGCATCATTCCGTGGCCGGCAACGGTCAGTTCTCGCTCATTCTATCAGCCCGGGATAGCCATCCGGTTATCGATGATCAAGATACCGGCAGCTCGGCACGTCTGCGCTCATCGGTCACTCCAATCGATATTCGCGGTGGTTGGCGGTGAGAGCATCGCAACCAATTCGTGTGTCAAAATCGTTGTTACAGTAGTGTGTCCTTTCGGGGTGTCTTGTGTTTTAATGTTGTGCTGTTTTTTAATTTAATAAATGAAACTCTCGCGTTGAGGTCCAGCGTTTGGCCCTTTTTTTAACTTCTTATCGCGCGTATCGTGCCCTTCGTCACCGGAAACGAGCGGAGCGGATGATAAATTATTGGTTGACAATTATATGAATATTTATGCTGAGCCCCATCAGCATCAGCATCAGCATCATCATCATCTTTACAAACACGAACACGAAGCTTTGCGTGGAGCGTTGGGTTCGCAGAGGAAGGAAATAATTTATTTATCAGCAGCGCGCGCATGACGTACCGGTATCAGCCCTTGCTCTGGGGCCAAACAAAAAAAAAAATCGGCCATCGGAGGATCCCGAGGACTTTCGAAAACGGAGAGAGAGAGAGAGAGGCGAAGGGAGAAAGGACCCCCCCCGCTGGTGGCGTTTGCACTTTCGTGGCGTGTTGAGAGTTTGTGCGCATTGGCAGCTCGTTATGCTGCGTGCAACCAACCAACCAACCGGCGCTGATGATGCTGCCATGCCCGGGGCCGGACAGATGATCCCACCTTCCTCCAGCCACACAGGATCCAGCCGGACGGACGGACGCCACCTCTTTTGGCTTTCAATAAAACACTCATAAATTTTGTCGCTTATCAAATTTATTAATCGCTTGCGAGCAAAAGGCGAAACGTTTCAAATTAGCCATTTTGTAGTGGTGTCCTTCCTCCTCCCTCT
Organism: Anopheles darlingi; assembly: GCF_943734745.1. Classification (NCBI taxonomy): domain Eukaryota; kingdom Metazoa; phylum Arthropoda; class Insecta; order Diptera; family Culicidae; genus Anopheles; species Anopheles darlingi. Next base: position 73,349,290 of record NC_064874.1, on the reverse strand, counting down.
TTGTCTCTCTCTCTCTTCCTGTGGTCTGGATCCTGCGACTTGTCTGTCGATGCTTTTGCTCTGCTGCTGCTTTTGGGGTGGGGGAGTTCCTGGAGTGCGTTCCGTTCACCGTGGATTGGGGATGAGCCGTGCCCGGGGACCGAAACTGTGAGGCTGCGATAATGCATGCCGATCGTAAAGGTGTCGCCGGTATGACAGCACACACGCACACACGCACGCACGTTCGACGGAGAGGATGGCGAATTGCCAGACTGATTGGATCGGACAAAACGGAGACGATAAAGCATTTGCACTCCGGTGATTTATAGGGTGCAGTGAAGGGATGTGCCTCGCGTGCGTGTGTGCCCGTGTGTGTGTGTGTATGGGCCGGGGCCATCCCATGTTTGGGCATTTTATCGCATTGCAGCCAGCCAGCCAGTCAGCCAGCCGTGGTCAGGAATAAAGGACGTGTGGAAGGATGTGTTTTTCATTTTTTATTGAGCTGCCATCGCAGCAACAACAACAACGATGACTACGTCGACGACTACGACGACTACGACGATGATGATGGCAACGACGACGCATAAACGTGTTGTGCGATTTATGATTTGAATTTGCCAAAAATGAAGCATCTCTCTCTCTGCGTGTGTCATAAATTGTGCCGAAAAAAAATTGTACGCACGATGGAACCCAGCGACCGCATCCCCGTTGACACATTCACCTGTACGCCCAGCCAGTCAGCCAGAGCCTACGTTGATTGCATTCCTTTTGCTTCACGCCATTGTGCATGCTTGGATTGTTGGTCGTTCCTGATGCAGAAAAAATATAATAAAATCTTCGACATCGCGGCATCGATCCGGGTGGCCTACTCTCTCTCTCTCTCTCTCTTTCTTCCGCTCGCCAAAGCGTGGAAGGTCTTCCAGTTTGAGGTTGAGGTTCTGCGCTGCATCGCGTCGGTGGCTTACAGCAGGAGCGTAAAGTGTTTGTAAATTTGCAAATCATTTAGTCCGTTTCCGCTGTAATTAATCACGCGCGTAACTAGCTACAGCGCTGGACCAGCACGAGGTCACAAGGACGCAGTATATGCCTGTAATGCTGCCGGCATTCCCGCGCGAAATTAATGGCTCCCTCACCGCCCCCAAAAACATTCAAATTACTTCGTCACGAAAAGCGATTAACCCCCTTCCCGTTTTCCCCTCTTTTTGGACGTTCATGGAATTGGATCACACGATAACGATCGAACGGAAATACGACGCGTCGTCGTCGTCGTTGCGTCGTCTGATGATACCCTTGCGATGCTGCGATGCTGCTACATAACAGCATAACTGCGCGCGCGAGCCAGCCCGCGGAAAGTGAAATCGCGATTCAATGCAGGCTACTGCAGCGAGTGCCATTTTGCTCCAGTTTCTCGTCGACGGCGGCAGCGATATCAGAAATTATGTAGCAGGGACGCAGCATAACGACGACATTCCGCGTACGTTGGTACATCCCTGGAGTGGAGTGATATGGACACAAGGATATTATAAAAATTGCTCCAAAAAGTACGTCCGTCCGTCTGACCGTTCGTGTGTGTGTGTGTGTGTGTGCGCAGTTGTATGTCCGGTGGCCAATCGATGGTAACGAGCGTGATGAGAAATATAAAAATATTCAATACACCTCCGCGCTACCACACCTCCACCAAGGACCAAGTCCACATTGTAAACTCGCAGAAGAATGAGTTCCAATTTGCTTTCCCCCGCCGGCATACACGTGCGCTCCCCAGCGTGTGTGTGTGTGTGTGCGCGAATATTGATAAATGCAATTTTGTGTAGCATTATTATTTGCTGCGTGCTGCACCCTCCAGCGATCTTCATCATCTTGTTGAAAGAAACGAAAAGGCCGATCAGGCAGAGAGATGCAACAAAACAAACAAAACTCCCTTAACGCGAACACCGAAATATTGAACTCAACCAACCGGGCACCGGATCGTATCAATCGGTCGCCGGGTCAGCCACCACGGAGCACCCTGATGGTATCCCTGGGAAACGGCACCACCACCACCACGGTGATGACGCTGCGAATGCGAATGTTGCGCCAATGCGTCTGTTGCTCTCCATTCCTGGTGCGTGGTGGTGTAATGCTGTTCGTGTATGTAATGAGCGTATATGAGCCGCGTGCGCGTACACGCGGATTGCGTGGCGGCGGGGTGGCGGCGTGAGATATGGGACACCGCCATCCGCCAGCAAACCCGGAGGGTGTTCCAATCCAGCACCGCCGACAATAGGTAGCACTGATTGAGCCAACACCAGAAACGAGAGAGAGAGAGCGAGAGTTTGGCAATGGCAATGGGGGGGTTAGTGTTCGATGGCGAACACGGGGTGCCCTCCATGAGATGCTCCATAAATCATTGGCTTCCCTTTTGGCTTACAAATGTGCACTCTTCGAGGCGACGATGATGATGATGATCCCATTTTGATCCGCATCGCAATAGAAGCCGCTCTCTGGAGGGATTGAATCCAATCATTCAATAAATGATGATGATGCGTTGTTGTTGTAAAGACCGAACCGTTGATCGTCAGGGCAGACGTCCGGGCGTTGAATTAATTGCACTTTGCTCCAACCATGCTCTCTGTACATCACGCACTGTGCAGCATAATTGCATTGCTACTCGTGTACTGGAGCTATTGGAACTGCAATGGAATGCGGGAATTTGGTTGGCGGAAGATTCGAGATTAATTGTTTGAAAGTGAAACCGACGACGACGAAGACCCTCCGAGCATTATGCTGGCTGGCGAGCCGGAGAGCAATAAAACAAAATGATCCAATTAGGTGTACAATTAGGGGTTGGCACTATTTACGGCATCACCGATCACCGACACCACAATACGCAAGTGCGATCTTCGGGACCGCATGTGTGTGTGCTGGAGGACGATGACGAGGAGTGAGAGATTCGAAAGCGTAGCGTGTCCTTGAGACGTGCTACAATTTTCACGCCAAGCTGGAGCGCACGAAGATGTCATTGCTGGACTCCACCATCGTGTCCTCCGAAACCTCCGCCCAGTGGCAGCGTCAGCGTTCGCTATTACGCTGCCCAGTCGCGCTGGCAACGCGGCGCGATAGCTCATTATGCAAAGTGTATATCATTTCACATTATCTCTGCTCCATTTGCGCGCCCAGGTCGGGAGTCCGAGGTGAGGCTGTGGCTGGTTGCTGGTTGCTGGTAAAAATTTATTGCCCTCGACTTGCCCCGAAAAAATGGGGCCTTTATGAGTGTTTTCTGATCGTTGGGTGTCTGGTTTCCAGCACGGTTTGGTTTGGTTCGGTTCGGTTGGTTGGTTGGTTGGTTGGTTGGTTGGTGATGTTTTTTTTTCTCGTATCCTTCCTTTTTCTGCGACGGCTCGCTGATAGTGGCTGGATTTTCACTCGCCTGCTGGGAGCATTGGTGGTGTCCGCGATTCACCGAAAAATGTTTTACCCCCTTTTTTGTTGTTGCAGTTGTTGTTGTTGTTGTTGTCGGTTGGATTTTATAGTCCGCAGAATGCAATCAGCAAAATGGGTGCGGTAAAAGTGATGACAACGCTGCGGTGAGCTGAGCTGCTGCTCTCTACTGCTTCATTTGGAGCATGCTCCATCGAGTGATGACGCCTGCTGTGTGCGTGTGTGACAAACCTAACGCTGCTGCTGCTGCTAATAGAGCGTGTCATTAAGTGATATTAAGTAGGCGCAGCATTGCTGTTATTGAGCTGACAAAAGAAAAAAAAACAGTCTCTATAAAATAATCCCCTTATGATCCTCGATCGAACGACCGTTAATTCGTGCAGAAGGATTATCTCACCGATGCAATCGCCCCGTGGCCGGGGTTTTTTTTTCTGTGTGTCTGTTTCATAACCCGAACCCGAACGGCAGCATAGGCGTCTCGACTGTTTAATGGCGGTTTTGGTTGCCAGCACCTGAGTAATATGCATACATTAACCGTAATTTTTTTATTTTCGCTCTTCCCGATCGCGTTGTCGCGATCGGAAAGGCGCGGAAAGGTGTCCGATAATATTTCCTCAGTTTTCTGTTTTTCGGGTTTCTTCCTCTCCTGTACCTCTCCTGTACCTCTTCTGTAATGTGTCTGGCAGGAGCCACTCCCGTTCGGGTTGGCGATTGAATAAATGGCCGCGCTTCTCCCGAGAGACGAACCAAAACGCTCAAAACGGGATCATGGCGGTAGCGACGCGCAGGATGTATGCACACATTTTATAAGGCGATTAATTTGGCAGGGGTAGAGGGGAGGAAGGGGAAGCTACAAGATCGAATGCCCCCTTTGGGGACCGAAACACTCCAGGAGCAGCGCATCCTGCAGAGGGAATGAGATTGACATCAATCGATCGTTCATTAATAATAATTATGACCTTAATGCAGCCCCAATTTTATCGGCCACGTAAGCAACGCTACATCAGGACCAGGAAAGAGGAAGAGGACGAATGGGACCGGCGCGTTGAGGCCGCGCCGCTGGCTGGTGCGTGTAAAATATAACAAAATTTAACGTTGTTAAAAATAATGGTAAACAAAGAAGACAAATTGATTTATAAATCATCGCTGGGCAGTGCAGAAGCTCCCGATGCCCGAGCTTCGATCGGTCGATCGATCGGTCGTTTGGTCCGGTCCGGTCTGGTCTGGTTTTGTTTTTTTTTTGCTGCCCCGATGCTCTGACTGAGTACGATGATTTTTTATCGTCCCTCACGATCGGTTGCACCCTTTGGTTGCAGTAGCAGCCTTCGCAGCTGGTTGATGGTGTGTAGTGCGTGCATCACACAATCATGATCATCATCATCATCATCAACATGGGCAGTGGTAGTCCTTGAGCGAAGAGCAAAGTAAGGACGACATCCTTTCACCGAGGAAGCTGCTCTTCTCCATTGCTTTGCTTCCATTGTTGTTTCTGTAGTTTTCGTGCGTTCCGTGCGTTTCGGACCTCGAAATAAGGGGTTCGTCGCCTGCCAGTGGTAGCTTCTTCGGCTCTCTTTCTGTCCATATTTCTCTCTCTCGCATGTTCTCTATTTTTATCTCGAGCGCGTACCGATCGAGTGGATGGAAAAGTTTCTTTAATGATTGATTGGTCGCCAAATTAAAGTTTTCCCCTCCGCAAAAAAAACCCCAAAACGGGATCGTCGCTTAGTGCGATCGCGCCACCGACCGCAACTTCACACACACACACACACATTCGCACCAGGTTCCCCCGGTGTGTGCCGCTCGTGAAACAATTAAAATGGCGCGACATTTCATTAACTTGATGGATCCGCGCAAAACGCGCGGAAAAAGGTCTGCTGCTGGAAAATGGGGGCTTGGCACCCATTTGTTAAGTAGCGGTCCACGATCGATCGTGATCGCGAACCCGGTTGGGATCGGAGGGTTGGGCGCATTTGTCGTAAAAATACTTTGTTAAAAATCGAATTAACGGGCCAATAATTAAGCAACACACATTTCAATCATGCGCGCCGCGTGAACGTTGTGTGCGCCCCGTGGAATGTTTCCCATGGAACATCGATTGCTCACACGCACACACGTGTACAACGCGAGAAGAGAAAGGCACACGCATGTTTTTTTCATCCATCAGCGGCAGAAGCTTCTTTTATTTTCATTCCAACATTTCTTATCTTCAGTTCGCATGCACACACCTTACACACGGCCTCTACTGCCAGTGTCCTTCGTAAGTTAACCCTTGTCTCGGCCACCGCAAGCCTCCCTGTTTTTTGAGCCCCTCGAGTGCGTACTGGCCCGATACACCGATTGTTGACCTCGCGCGAAAATCCGGGAGGCTATCGGACGAAAACTTTCGAAAAGAAGCGGCCACCAGAGGGGGGGGACTGGGGTCACCGCGCATAACTGTTCTCCAGTGCTCGTAGTTCGTATTTTAACACAAGAATGACAATCATTCGGGGTGCCAACACTTGCAGCAGTGATAATTAATAGCGCAGCCGCACAAACGACGCTCTGGGAACCGCGCGTGAGGGATGGCGTGAAATTTGGTCGCCGGATCGCCACGAAGCCCCTTCGCCCTGCCCTGCGCTGCTGAAGGGACTCGCTCGGTGTGGGGCCGGTGTGTGGAGAAGCGCGATCATTAATTGAATGTTTACGGGCGGGCTTGTTTTAAGACTGGAAGGACTGGACGATCGCGAAGAACGCACTGGGCGATGGCGATGGCGATCACTCGCTCGCTAGTTATCTGGCTAGCTGGCCTGGGCTGGCCTGGTCGGACGGTCGGTCAGAACTGGTTCAGGCAGGTAGGCAGCCTGGGGAGTAGGGAGTAGAGAGTAGAGGACCTGTCAACACATCCAATTTGATCCGGTTCTGTCAACCACGGGCGGCAACCACGGTGTGCAACGCCCAGTTTTTCTCCTTTCACTTTTCAACGATCCACCGGCACCGGTACTGGACCGTAGCGATCTTGGGGCGCACCGCGAACCCGCGACTGCTCGGTGACGGTGGACGAGAAGTGGACGAGAAGTGGCTCTCGATTTATCTGTAATGCGATCGCGCACGCTTAGGTGGAGGTGGAGAGAGAGTGAGAGAGGGAAGGATTGGCCACTAAGATGTCCTGTGTCCCGTAAGTGTGCCCGTGTGTGTGTGTGTGCTCTGATGACTCTGATGCACCTCGGACTCGGACTCAAACGAAGAACTTGTTCCCGTGGCACGTGCGATACGGATGTAATCGAGCAAATTATCATCGCGCACGCTCCGGGGGAGAGGACTAGTGCCCAGGGATGGTGGTATTAGCTGGCTCAGGCCAGCACAGTGTGTGTGTGTGTGCCAGGCCTGGCCTGGCCTCTCTTTAAGCAGCGCATATTGGCTTCATTAAATTGTAACATCCAATGAATTGTTCACAACGAGGCGTAGGATGGCGATCGAAGGAGCTCGCGGCTCGCGTTGGTTGCGCGGTGATCACATTTTCACTCCGTTACCTCCGGCTTAACGACGACCAGCTCGTGAGCTACTACACTCTGGACGCGACGTGACGCGCTGACGCGGTCCGGACCCTGGCGAGATGGTTGGTTTAAGCCGCTTTTGAGCGCCGCTCGTCGATCGTTGATCATCGTTATCGCGAAGGTCGCAGTCCAATGTGGAACGATTCCCTCGGAACGTTGGGCTGACGGCTTCGTTAAGTGGTGCGCCCAAGTGGGCACCAAATCGAGGCAATAGACGTTACATTGTGAAAATGTGCTTTAAAGTAAGTAAGTAAGTAAAAAAAAACACAGAATCGAGTTGAAGAGGATCGTTAACCAATCGGTCAACACTGGCGGCAGCAGCAGCAAATCGAATCTCGTTCAAAAGTGATCGTTCGTGAGGAGCACCGCTTGGCGCCGCGACGCTCGCCGGAGCAATTAAAATACGTTGAACCCATCGCGCCCCGTGCTAGGACCTTTCTATTTAAACCGTTTGTCGCGTGCAAGCGCACCATCCGTATGTCGTGCTAATTAACTTCCTTTCGCGGCTTTTCATTTTGCATTTGTATTCTTTCTTCTTCTTCTTCTCTTCTGGCCACCGGCCTCCTGGGTGTGTGCGCTCTGCCGAGTAGCCGAGCCGAGTAGAGGTTGGACACATCTCATCAACATGCTTGGGATTACGTGTAACGAACGCCGGAATACCGGAACACAACATCGAGCCGATTTTTCGCGTCCGGGGCTGCCGGATTTTCCTAACGTTTTTCGAAGCTTCCTTTGCTTGAGGAATGGAAAGAGGAATAGACGTGGCGTCCGTCCGGTGGCGGTGTCGGCGACGATGCCAGTCGATTGAATTCGCGTCGCGTGCAGCTCATCGACACCACATTTCCCTTGGCGGTTGCGGTTGTTTTGCGGCCCAATTCCAGATCGTCTTCTTCGTCTGGGGCGGCGGTGGAGGAAGCATGTCAACCAGGCAAACAAACCCCTTCGGTGCGGCCACAATTCCTAACACAATCAGCCTGGTGGCGTTGGTCAGGGCAGAAGCAATAAAAGCTGAAATCGTGATTAATTAGTTGGACCAAAAGTGTTGGCCTCCGGTCGCGAATCCCGGCCGCCGGTTTGGGGGGGATTGAGTTTACCGTATTGCGAGGCAGATGCAGATGCGGAGCGGCTTTGCTTCTGTGGTTTGCGTTTGTGGTTTACGAGAGAGGTATGTCTGTGGTGTTGGTACGTTGGATGCTGTACAGGAAAGTTCTTAACCGCCAGGGGGGCCATTCCATCGTACGGAGCATCGGGTAAGGGAATTTCGAATACATAAACGCAACTGTTTATAGGAAACTAAACGGGACGCAATGCGATCGATCGAGCTCTGGTCTAAGATTGGATTTAGAATTGAGTGAAAGACGATAAATGTACGCTTAATTAATTGTTGCTTGTGGTGGTTGGAATTACTTATTCCTTAAGTGGTCGACCAGAAGTAAAGGGAATAAAAATTAGAAAGCTAAAAGTGTCTACATTCTATTTTTACTACATCGATGACTGTTTGTTAATTTAGCTATCAATTAACAGTTGAATTGGGATAACAAAGCAGAATGACAGATACGCTGCCAGTCTTTCTTCAAAAACCTTCATGACCTTAACTTTATCGCGCTAAATAGTGATAAAATTAAACATAATACGATGTTTTATGTGGAAGAAAAAGGATTTTGATTGATTGCTTCCAGCAGTGCTATTTGTTTCAACATTTAGACGCCAAACTACTCTAATTAATTTGACTTCAAAGTGGAACATCGCGCTGCTTTTTTTATTTACTGATTTGTTGCAATAAATTCCTGATTTGCTGCAATATTGTTCTTTTACAATTTTCTCTTTCGATCTACTTTTTTGTATTTTTTTTTAGATTAGCTATCTTAAATCTCTGGCTTGAGCAGAGCCGTTACGTTACGTTAAGTTTATCAGTTCAGAACGCAGTGCAGTGCTTTCGAAACTAAATTATTGTGGGAATTTGCTATGTAACATTAGTTGAACAAAACACATTGATTTGTTAATGTAGAGATATAGGTAGGAAATACAAAACAGATACAAGATAGAACGGGATGATAGAAAACACATCATGGCATGTTGCGCATCTTTAATATCTAGGCTAGAATGTATTTATTACTTTATAGTTCGTTTTAATTTGATTTGACTTTTGCGGCTGTCATGAACAAAATTGTGATTATTTTCATTTTTCATTCAACATAATACTGTTGATTGATTTCTAAACAAAATCTTCCGCGCACCAACCCAATCCCCAGTAAATTGATCGAATTACGTACGGCATTTGGGCTAAATAACACGAAAACAAAAATTATCGTATCGTTGCGATCGAACCGTTATGCCGTCAATGGGCCGTGGAAGTAGGTCCGCTAATTTAATTACCGTTTGATGATCCAAAAAGTCCGCAACTCTTCCTACTTTCCCCGCCCGAACGGCTAATGATAATGCAAATGATCATGCGAAAGTTCGATTTCAGGTAATAAAACTAACGAATTAAATACCGAACCCATGGCATGGCATGGCATGTGATGATCACCAATCGCCTTTTCCTCGAAACGCACATCGAGCCGGACCCAACGATCGCAGGCGCAGGATTTTACCCATCGACGAACCGATCGAGTGTCTCCTCAATCAATTATGTGTGCCCGATCAGATACAGAGCACCCCAGCTCAGCAGGACACTCTGCTATAACTCTATTTCGCAACCGTTACCGTCACCGTCACCGTCTGTAACCGTCACTGCCACTGCGATCGTAAATCAAACGGCTGGATGTGCCACACGAGTGTGCGTGTGTGTGTGCGTCCTGTAGTGCTGAGCATTGGGAGTTGCAGCTATAACTGCATGCCCGAAGCAAACCAACCAACCCAAAAAAAAAAAAAACGCTCACGGGGCGATCGATATCAATTACGGTAAATTTATGTTTTGCTGAATGTCAAACTCGCTCTCTTTTCCGCCGCGGTGGGTCTATTGAAAATTTGGCTGTCAACCAAAATCGTCGGTGATCGCGATCGCGCGATCGACTGCCTGGGATCCACTTTCAGTAGCCGATTTTCGCGCGCGCGCGCCCTACACCGCGACGGAGGGACATCCCGTGGTGCCGTCCGTCGAAAGCCCGTTATCCACTTAACCACCAGCCGTCCCGTCGTTGTCGTCGTTGAATGTCCCCAAAAAGTGCCAAATGGATCGGTGGTGCGATCAACCAATCGGGGGAAAAGCAGCGCAAACGAGGCGTCGACATCAACAAGGACACCCGGGGTGTGCGTACGCTGACGCTCATTACCGTTCTCTCGCACACACACACACACTCTCTCTCTCTCTCTCTCTCTCTCTCTCTCTCTCTCTCTCTCTCTCGCTCACCGATCGCACGATCACACGATCACAAATCGATGGATCTAGCGATCGCGCGATCGAACGATCACGGGGTTTAGCTCGTGGAATCCAAAGTGTTCCGGTATCCTAAATTCCCGCTCCTTTGCTCCCTCGAAGCCGAAGTGGCAGAAGGGTCGCGAGTGGCCACGAGAAATGCCCAGTTTCACCCAATTATGATCTACCACGATCGCGCTCGGTAACGGAAATTGGATTCACGCTGTGCGCTGTGGGCCGCGATCACAACATAACATCGCGCATCGAGCGACTACCGCGAGGCGAGAGATAGAGAGAGAAAGACAAAAACACCGTTTGACAAACGGTGAGCGATCCTCAACCGACGCTTCTGTAGCGATCGCGATCCTTATGGGTTCACGTCTGAAGAGGGTCCCCGTCTTTTTCGAGGGTTCGATCTACCTTTTCCCTTTATTGCGGTGCGGGGTGCGATCCTCATTTAAGCGGGCCTCGATCGACCGCCTAGATGGGGAGTTTGATTGAATTTTAACGGTCCCACTCTCACCTGCTTCAACCTTGCTTTCCAGGCACCAGCAGCAGCAGCAGCAGCAGCAGCAGCAGCAGCAGTAGTCGAGCCTCTTGTCTTCTCGTTGTTGGCGTTGATTGGAGGAAGCGGCGAGGGTCTGTCCCCCGGTTGGGGCTGAGACAGTTTCAATTTGCTGTCCTGCTACCTGCTACCTGCTGCTGGTGCTGATGCTGCGACAACAAACATTAATGTGACCGAAGCGCGGAACCGCTAATTAGTAACAATTAATTTTGCATCAAACCACCATCTTGAGGCCCGGCATCAGGGGGGCTTCCAGCTGAGGGAGGTGATGGCCGGGGTGGGGGGTCTCTGTTTTGGCATACATTTCCTCCCCTCGATCGCTCGCTCGCTGGGTTAGGTTTTTTGTCCACGGCGACCCGCATAAAAAGTGGTCGCTCACTCGCCTCGCGTCGATCGCCGCGATCTCGTTTGGAGTGTTTTTCGACGGTTTTTTTTGTTGGTCGCTGAGGGGTTTTTTTCCTGCCATCTGGGGCTACGACGCCACAACACGATCGATCGAACGGTCGATGATCGATCGAACCGTGCGCTGGGAGCGCTCCAGTAGCTGCTGCTGCTTCTGGTCCCGACTGCACCTTATCAGTGTCTTATCACAACCGCGTTTTCGCGCCGCTTGATGATTCGTTTGCGGCCGATGGCCAACGGAACGTCATTACGACTGTCCCAGACACCGGCTGCTGCTGCTGGTGGTGCTGATTGATGGAAGCTGTTAATTTGATTGCCAACCATAATGACCGGGGCCAACCCCGCGCGATTGCTTCCTCTCAGAGAGCGAGATCTGGATCTGGAGAAGCCCTTGGGACGTTCGCCTAGGACTGTCGGAGTGACCATCATGCCCTCCGGGGGTTGGTTGCTGGTGCTGCTCTTGGGACGCTGGACCGGGGATCGGAATTTCGGTTTCGGTTTAATGCATCGCTAATAACAATAATGGTGATGAACATTAACTATTCATTTAGATCACTTTCGAATGGCCATCCGGGCCACTCTCGACGCCAAGGATGTGCCTCCTTTCGGTCGCTCGATGAAGTGTGTGTGTGTGTGTACGCGCGATCGCACTGGTCGCTCGCATTCGCGCCAACAGATTAATCTTATCCGCAACGCCTGATGACAAATGATGTCTCGTCTCGGGATTGGTCCCGGGAGTGGTCCCTGGAATGGACTTTCCCAAAAATCCCAACACGACACGACACGGTCGTGGCACAAAATGGCGGTACAATTACGGCGGTAATGTGCTGTGCTTAACGGAGACCATCCCCAATGGCTACTCGATCCATAATTGATATTAGTTTATGCATTGCAAAATGCTTAATTACTTATCGAGTCCATGATCGTCGCACACATACACACATACGCACGCACGCTCTCGTGTAATGATGGACTTTGGTGCCTCGGTGGTGGTCAGTAGATCTCGTTGCAATTGCAACGCAGGCACCGACCGTAAGCAGAAAAGGAAGGTAGAATCACGCTTTTTAGGGTGTAATTAATCTTGACGGTTTGTCCATTTTTTTGTACTCCCTTTTGTTTTACTGGTGGCCAATTGCCCGAGAGTCAGGCCCCCGGGGACGGTGCATTCTCTTTCTCTCTCTCTCGTCATCGAATGTCACTGCATTTGCACCGTTGTTGCACCGTTGCACCGTTGCAGATGGGTCCACCAGAAACGAACCTGCTAAATGGTTGACCGTCGACCGATTTAACGACCGTCAGAACCAATCGCCCAAAGAGAGGTAGATTTATGTTGCACGGCTGCACACAGCATCAGTGGCCATCGCTGGGGCGCACGTTTACCATCATGGAGTTGCGTCCGAGCACCGATAAGCGTCGCATAATTAATTAGAGGGATCTGGCGGGAATTAAAATCAATTAATTGTCCACCGCCGCATGAGAAATTCTCTCCTTCTCTCTTTCTAGCTCTCTTTCTCTTCCCCCCCACCTTGAAACACCACTCATGGAAGGCGCCTGGGAAACATGATAATTTTCACATTTTGAGTCCCAGCCCCAGTCCTCCGCGTTATCGCGTGGCGTGGCTTTCGCGGGGCATTCGAAAATGAAAATGAAGCTCGGATCGGAAAGCGATGCTCATCGTTTTTTGGCCAAGGGGGAGGGGGAGGTGGTGGAGCTGCTTACCATCCATTACACGCGTGGCGACTGCTTGGCTTGGCGACCGAACATAACGGGGGCTTGTCTTTTCGCGCCGGCGCGCGCGCCCGACCGTCCACCAAAAAAGCTTGATTAATTCCGTGCATAAAGGTTGATAAATCGCTCCAGATAGCTTCGGCCGGGGCTGTCGCTGTGTAGCTGTGCAAACAACGGCCCCGCACACACACACACGCACATGTTGGGGACACATACACACACGCTCGTTCTGCAGATGTCTTTTGGTGCGAGAGTTCCGGTGAGAAAGCCAGCCAGAAGCATTGGAACTCGATTCAAAGGCGCGTTGCTGCGTTTTGTTTGGAATTTTAATTCATTTCCCAAGCCTACTCATGTCGTTCTCCCATGGAACGTAAACGGTACAGGACTCACCGGAGCCAATCCTGGACGATCCAAATGATCAGTCATTCTCTTTTCTCGCTTTTTGTTTTTGTTTTTTAATAATGTAGATGTTTACATCGCATCCGAACCTACCCCGGGCTCTCCGGGCCTGTTATGTGGACGAATTATGCAAATCGGCACGCATTTTAGTCATGCTCTTTGCCCCCGTTGTGACTCCTCTCCCCCTTTTGTTCCTCTTCTCTTCCTGGCTCTTTTTTTTGCTCAAGAGCAAAAGGGAAGCGCACGAGGTTGTAAAACATTACCGAAAATTTATTCGTCCAGCGAAGAGCGGCTGGACCTGGGGATCGGGAGCTGCACCACTCATTCAGGGCTGACAATTATGAGGTTCGCATCCTCACACACAGGCACACATACGCCCTGCAATGGATGCAAAATGTCAGCAAAAGGAACATATCAATTTCGAGCCGGGCCGAGGCCGGTCAAAATGAATTTATCAAATTTATTTTATTTCAATCCAGGTCCCGCTGCGCCCGGCAACCCGGGAGGGGCAGCCATTGGGGCAGGTCCTGCGCCCTGGCCTGCCTGTTGGCCGCCCGGTTCTCGGTGGGAAACTATGCCCGGCAGCCACAATTTGTTCCGCAATTTATTCGCGCGCGGTCGCGATTTTCGGAGTGAAAACCCCCATCCCGGGAGCGGGCGCGCGCGAGCACATGCATCCCAAATTCGGGGTCTTGGAAGACTGGGGTGCGCACACTTCGATCCGCAGCGGTCGTAACGGTCATTACCGGTGGACGACGCCCTTTCGGTGTTTGTTGTTGTTGCTGCTGCTGCTGCGTTGAGGCGTTGAGGCGTTACTGGCGTGAGGCGCGAGGCCCTTGGTTCCGCACAGGTCGTTAGTTACTTCCAATTTGTGGCCCCCAAGAGGAGGAGCAGGAGGGAAATCAATTTCATCTTTCACCGAAGACATTGAAGAATGGCGGCGTCTTTTCGCTCGTTTTGCTCGTTATTTTATTCGAAAACCAAAAACAAAAAAAAAAATCCCCGAAAAACATGATGTTCACGCACGCACAGCCTCATCCTGAGCGTTGTTTTTTTTTTATTTTGCGGTGAGCCAACACACGATAAAGAATCAATTTTTCGAGCCGGAAAAATTACAGATAATACCCACGGCAAGGCTTCCAGCTAATGCTGTAATGCGAGCTGTCAAGCTGGCCACAAGACGCAGTGCTCACAGCTGCTTATCGGGATTTTATCGGCAAGGAATTATAGGAAATCATCATTATTATCCTGACGAGGCGCGGCGATCACCGTGATCGACGCACCGATCGAGGTGGTGTAATTGAAAAGCTGTACTCGTGAGAGATCGAGAGCCATTTTTTCGAGGATCGCTAGTGTTTATAATACCACGTTCGGTGTTAAACGGAGCTTGCTGATGAAGATTGTTTGTAAAGAAGGATTTTGAAGCTCAAAACCCTTCCCGGATTTTTTGACACCTAACCTCACGATCGCGAGTGTGATTCGAAGGCAAAACAAACAGCATAAAGCATGAAGTGAAGTCACTCATCGACAGCACTATTCAGTTCTGTTGCTCCTCGCGCTCACACACACACACACACACACTGCGGGCTGCCCAGCGTAGTTAGCGTACGGTGCTTATGAGGTAACAATTGATTTTACAAGACGCAAAATGGCCTCGTTTACCAATTTAGCGGGCAATAAACATTATAATCAGCCCGATCCCGGGTGCAAGGGAGCAAGAGAGAGAGAGAGAGAGAGAGAGAGAGAGAGAGAGAGAGAGAGATCGCGCGATCACGCACCAGTAAGTATTATCATTTGCAGCCGGCGTCATCTGGGAGCGCGCGATTTGTATCCCCGGGATCGCCGAAGCCGGAGAACCGAGCCAGACCAGGCGATGGCCTCTGTTGCGGTAGGTCCGGTCACAGTCCGGTCCCAGCAAGCGTTCGGTTTATATCCTTGGCATCGAACGCGCACACTATCGAGCGGTGGCTGCGCATCTCTTTCGTTCTCTCTTTCTCCCTCTCGTGTTTTTCTCGTCTCGCAATTGGCGCTTCCGGGCAGAAAACCATCTCGAGCTCGAGGTTGGTTCGCGCCCAAAGTTTTGGGCAAGATGGAATATTTTTTTAATAATCATAAATTGTAGTAAATTACTGGTTGATATGCTTCCCAAAAAAAAAAACGGGTTGAAAGCATCGCAAAACGGTTTCATCCAGCCAGCCAGCCAGCCAGCCAGCCAGTAAGCAGCAACCAACAACAAGAACCCCAAAGCACACGCTCTGTCACACGCTGTGTGGACACGGACGCGTGTGGTGTTTCCGTTTCGCGACGACGCGATCCTGTGCGATCTTATCGGGCGATCATATTTTGGACCTTCCTTCGATCGATCGCCATAGCCGTCGATACTGTGACAACCATCTTTTCCCGTTTATGATGACCATGATCACGGTGATGATGTTGCTGCTGCTGATGGTAATGTGACTACGATCCGATCCCCGGGGTCCATATGATGAAACGTGCTATAGCACACGCAGACACACACACACACACACACACATACACACGATCGTGGGGTGGAGGAAAATAAAATATGAAGCACCAGGCCGCATCCGTTATGAGCGGTTCTTCTGGCGGTTTGGTTGACAGTTCGTTCGTTCGTTCGTTCGCTCGCTCGCGTCTCATCCTTCCCACTGTTGCGTTGCGTGCAGGGCGACCTCAAAGCGGGGGACCATTGGCTCGGTCTGGCACCGGTGGAAGGTGGTGGAACCGGAGGTGGAGGGATAAGTTGAAATAATTTATTATTATTGTTATGATAGCTGACCAAATTGGTCTCGTAAGCAGCACCTCGAGGGCTTAACTGGCCCGTAAGGGGATGGGTGAGTGGTGGGGAAGCTATGGAGCCCCCCGCCACTACCTCTGCTCTCCGGCACCGCGCGATCGGGTTCGTCGCTTTGGGGCATCGTGCGAATCGCCGAACCTCGAACTCCGCTGCGTCTTCGCATGCCGCAGTCGTCGTCGTCGTCGCAGTCGATGGCCGCGATTTCATTGATAAGCTTTCACCATTTTTGCCCCCGTCGCCATCCACCGGATGCACCGTAGCACCCTTCCTCCGCACCGCCCGCCCCCCCCCTTCTCCCTATTATCAACCCCAATGGTGATCGTAAAAAAACATGAAAAATGCGATCGATCCGTCGTCGCCGTCGAGGTCGAGCTCGCAAACCATCATCGCCACCGAAAGTCGTATCGATCGATAAGAGATAAGAGAAGGGAAGGGTGCAGGGGTGTCGATAGTGACAGTGCCTGCTGCTGCTGCTGCTGGAATCTGGAGCACAACAGCTCCGGTGGTGGTGGTGGTGGAACTTATGGCCGGATTCGTCGCAATTAAAAGGTGACAAATGTGTGACTGACGGAGGTTTGTTTTTTGTTTTTTTTTTCACAAGTTCCCCGATATGAGGAGATCCCCGAGGTGTTAGAGACCCCATGGTCAACGCGGTCGATCGATGGAAACCCGGGCCGAGCCGATGGTGGAAGGATATGAAAATGGTTTCCGGGGGGTGCCCGGGAGCGATTTGGAGCGAATGGTGTGTTTATAGAGAGATAGAGAGAGAGGCGTGTGCGTGTGTGAGCAAGTGACGATCGCGTTACAACAGACACTAGAGAAAGGAGAGAGAGATGCGAGAGAGACGCAAAGTATTGCATTCCATCTGCAGTAGTATCGCGCCAATTCATCAATCTTGAAATATCATCCGCGAACAATGTTGCGGAATTTTCATTAACGATGGAAATAAGAAACGCTCGTTGGGGTGGTTTGCGTTCGATCGACAAAATGAAGAACGGGACTGGTCGGGAGGGAGGGATCGTCTCGTTAAACGGAGATAATATTGCCGCTCGACGACGATCGCACGCTCGCTTCCCGGGCGCCCGGACCGCAGGTTTGTTTCGGTGAATAAATGTGTGATTTATTGACGCAATCATTGTCCGGCCAGCTCCCCTGTTTTTGTTTTACATGCCGGTCGCCTCTTCATTTCCACTACTCCTTTCTCGGCCGCTCCGAAAACGGTTCCTTCTTTCCCTCTCTCTCTCCTTTCCTTTTCTTTCGCGAATCCTCAACCCCGGGATAATTAAGTCGTGCCACTGCTGCTGCTGCTGCTACTACTACTCCTCATGACCGAATGTCTGCGAGACATTCGAGAAGTTTAAACTTTATAATTGAACCGTACTTTACGGCCCGGTAAGGCCCGGATTGGCGAAATTGGCGAAGGATAAAATGTGGGACCGAACTGAGCATCCCCCTCCCACCAGACCCGACCCCAGGCCAAGCCGACGACTCGTTACCTTCGTAACAACTCGTAAAGATGGTGTTAACGTTCGGCGAAAAGCCTTAAATCTGGAGCCGTAAAACTGGTCCGCAGCGGTCCAAGCGGAGAGTGTCGAGGAGTTCGGGCTGATTGGCAAACCGGGCATACACGACGGTGCGTAATGGTGCGATCGATCGAAGAAGCGCTACTCAAGAAGCGCTGTCGAGACCCTTTGCGCCCGTCCGTCGCGCTTTATGGCCGTGGACGTCCACGTCCAGAACCTGATGTTACTGTTGCTGGTGCTGTTGCTGCTGCTGCTGTGTTGCTGGTTGTTTTATGACGTCGGAGGTCTCATGTGCCTCATGAATAATGGCGTTGACGAGCAACCTACTCTGAAAGGGAGAGAGAGCGAGAGTGCATCAAGGGAACAAACGCTCGGTTGGTTCTGGTTGGAATTGGACGAAATTGAAAACCATTAACCTATCCTCCCGGGAAGGGAGACCCCCGGAGGATGCTCCCGACCGCGTGGAGTGAAAGGCCCAGGGTTAAGCGGCCAGGCAGATGAAGCTTCAACAAGAGGTTGCTGAAGCTGTGGTGATGATTTTATGCCAATGTTAAGAGTGTTTTATGGCATCGCGAATGACGGTGTTGTTAGCGGGATTTGTTGGTCCCTTTTGGAACAGCAGGACAGCACCGAGGAAACGAGGCTCCGAGGAGCCGAAACCGTTCTTCGATTCCGCGTTTTGATTCCGAGGGATCGATCTGCAAATTGGTTCACCGATCGGTTGGCTTTCATCGTGCCGTTGTGATCGATCATATCATCAGCGTTCCCTCAGTGCAGACAGGCCCTTATGTCCACTCTCTCACACACACACTGGCCTGTCCGATCGGGATCACTGTCTCAACTTCTGCTCGAAATGAGCGAACGAACGAACGAACGAAGCGCCGTTTTGTGATTACGCAAACAACGTGCGATGAACGCGATGAAGTGCCGCTGTCGAGGATGTCGATCGCGGATCGGATCGGGACCAGTGCTCAAGCACAAGTTAGATTGCAGTACGATTGCAGTACGCGCGCGCGTGTGTGTGCAGTGAGAAGGAGAAGCGCAATGAGACGGTGGCGAGTGTGTGAAGCGAAGCGAGGCGCAAGAATGACGGCCCATAAATGTTTATGCAAATATTTATTTTGAGTAATGAGAGTATGGGATTTAATGCACCACCACCACCATTGGGGCCTGCCTGGCGATGCCTACGGGGCCGTCGGTGACGTTGATGATTGCGGTGCGGATGACGATCGGCGAGTGTTACGGTTACGGATCGACGGATCGACGCAGCCGAAGGCATACTAGGACTATCATGATTTATGGCAAGGGCGATCCTGCCGGCCAGATACGCTGATGTGATGGCAGATAATCATCATCATCATCATCATCATCAACAACAGCAGCATCGGCATCACCAGCATCCTCATTGGCTACAGAGAGAGAGGGTAGAGATCGGTGAACCGAATGTAGATTAATGGGAAAAGGAGGCTTTCTGCGATAATTACTACATGCCGCGATGGCGATGGCGGCTTTGGCGATGATGCGAGACACTTGAGTCTGGTTTTTGGGTTGCGCAATCCATTCGCTCGTTGTCCTGCCGCAGGATCATGTTTGCAAGTCGTATCTTTTGATGATAAGTAATCTTTCTCTCGCCGAAAAGGGGGGGGGGGGGGGGTTGTTTTGTTTATTGACTTGTCGATGTAGAATACCCAGAAGCTTATCTGCAATACCCAGAAGCTTATCTGCAAAAGCAATCGATATTGCGACATTTACCCAACATTATGTTGAAACAACTTTAATCAACATATAGAAAATGGATAAAAAAGGTTTAAGAAGTTCGGACGCTACCAAAGTTTTTTGCAAAAGACATATTAAATCAAATTGGTTGTAATGAAACAAGCATCTCACTTTACGTCGTTCGATTGAGTTTTGTAGATAACATCTATCATTAATTAAAACACTTCACGAACGAAGATTTGTGGAACTAGGACTCCAAGGATTTTCTGAAAATGATCACGCGATCTCTTTTACATACATTAAACAGGCGTCGAAAACAATTATATTTCATTTTACACATAAAGATTAAAAGATTGCAAACGTTAATACATTTTGAGGGTTTCTTCCAAACAGCACACAAGTTTCTTTTCCCTTTCATAGAAGCTTCAACATCGAAACAGTTACATCGAAGGAAGAACTGGACTTCTGCTTTCTTTGGGACCAACATGGTGCTATGTGAAGCTGCTAAACAATGTTTGTGCATCAGAATAGGCAAGATGTATTCAATGTGATTCATCAAGTACGGCTTAGAATATGATCGAACACGAGCAGCAATCCCATGATAATGCAACATGACAGCACTCCTTGGTATGGTGATTGCATCAAAGCATCGAAAAACGTGTTCCGATTGTTCATCCAAAACCTGCCTAGACTACATTCAACAAACTTTAATCGAGTGTCAAATGGATCGGCAGATTGTTTTGGTCTTCCCAAGAAAACAAAAAAAAACTTTTCATGCATAGCAAGCATCCATCGCTAATGGGGAAAACGACTTAAAAACCGTTTGATTTTTTTTGTTTGTTTGTAATATCCTCTCCCGATATTTCGACACTTATTCGCGCTGCTAGGCAAATGCCGGCGCATATATTTCACTCCGCTTTATTTTTATGACTCACTCCATTTGCCATCACCCGCCATTATCATCATCATCATCATTTTGGCCCGTGCTGCGGCTGCTGCTGCTGCTGCACGCTACACGCTGCTATCTGACACTTTTGCGGGTGTCAGAGGCGGCCAAAGCCGTCTTCTAACCGACCAGAAAAGCGAAACCGACGGCCAAGTGGCCATGTTTGCCAATAAAATTGACCATTAAAAACACACACACACACACACACGAGCGCGTTCACGCTTGGACTCCGTACGCCTCCACGGTGCTCACGGCATCGCTCCACGTCACACCAACCCCGGGCCCTGGCCCGTTACCGAACAAATTTATCAATCTTCATGGGGCCGACCGTCAGGTCATCAGGTTGGTGGTTCAAACTTCTCCTCACCGACAGCCGACGCGTTGGATCATCTCCCAAAAATCTCCCAAATCGCGGCATCGTGATGGGATGGCCGCTTCATCCCTTCCCTCCCCGGGAAGCACATCCTCCTCGGCAGGCCATCATTTGTTTTGTGCGCCTCAGCTTTTTTTTTGGCACGTGCTATCACGATAAGCCCCGGACCCGGACCGGGACCGCTGGCCGCTGGTTGTTCAAATCGTTTCAAACCCCTTTTCACGCGTGGGGCTCATTTCTCGCACCTCTCTCTCTCTATCTCTCTCTCTCTCTCTCTCTCTCTCTCTCTCTCTCTCTCTGGCGTGCGCGCGGCCAAACACCATTCCGATCACGTTTGTCATAATCGAAAATCGTGCAGCGCGTGCTCCGGCGCGTTGAGGGGTTGTTGTCGATTGGTCGTCGCGATCGTCGTACAAACCATCCTTGGAGTGAGGGCACCGGGTTTTATTGGAAACGGATCTCTTTTTCTTTCATTTTTTCCCGCACAATCCCGCGAACCTCGGCGGCGAAACCGTGATCTCAATCATCGCCATCGTCATGTGGGGAGCGAACGAGCGAGGAACAGTCGTTGTGTAAGACAAGACTTTCGCCCAAGGAGTGTAGCAGCAGCAGCAGCAGCGAGCATACGAGTGCAACGCGATGCGCTGGCAATAAATGTGCGAATTGTGATTGTGTCTCCGGACAGTCTATCTAGAGTTCGAGTTTTTTTTAGGGGCCGCCGCGTTTCGAGGCAACGCACGCGACACAACCTTCAATGTTGCAGTCATTAACAGCAGCAGCAGCAGCAGCAACAACAATAGCAACCACAACAAGCGCGATTCGATCCCTAATCCCTCGGAGTCGGGGCTGCCGGATCGATCGTTCGGAATGGAATAGGATTATTGGCCCCGGTTGGTTGGTGATTGGTTTCAGGCCGGAGTTCAAGGGCTTTCCTCCCAAAGGGGAGGGGGTAAGGCGTGGTGTGGTGGCTGGTTACATTAACGCAAATCGCACCTCGCAAACCGCGCCGTGGCTGCAATAAGGAAGTGCCCTTCAAGGCAAGGCACAAACCACCCCGGACGACCTTGAACGTCAGCTCAAAACTCATCGCACAACGCGACGCGACCTGAACCTTCACACTTCGCTTTTAAGCTCCCTTCAACCACTTTACGTGCGTCGCGTCGCGCCTCGTGTGGAATTCGGATCATCGCAGCAGCCCCCCGGATCGGTTCTAGATCGCACCTGGAAGCGATCGCGCAATCAAGATTCCATTAAGACATCAATCAAACACTTGACGCCATAAATCAGTCAGAGGTCAGGCGGCCTTCAAGAAAGGGAAGGGAGGGGGGGGGAGAAGGGAGGAAGGGTGGTGTGGAGGGCGAAAATTGATTCCGATTAAATTAGAACAGCGAGCGCTAATTAAGCGCCGGTCGCGATCGTGACGATTTGCATCGCGTCGTCGATCGCCTGGCGCTCGATCACTGCCGCTGTCAGCACACCAATCGAACGCTGATCGAATGTAGATCGTGCCGTTCCATGGCAGCCGTGTGCTCCGCTTAGCATATTTTATGTTCTCGAGCTCGCGAGCTATCAAAACGTGAACCGAACGATCATCGAAACGAGCAGAAGGGGCGAACTGCGATGACTGCGATGACCAGATTGCGTCACGTGCGTGTGTGTGTGTGTGTGGCTGAGTGAGCTACAGTCGTCTCATTAAGCGATCATTATGCCTGGTAAACGATCGTGCTAGAAGCTAGAAGGGTGGGTTTGCTCATAAATTTTGGGCTTCTCGGCGTGGTGGCGGCGGCACAAAAGACAAAACGAATTGCGAGCGAAATAGAGTTGTTAGGCTCTTCCAACATCCCCAAAAATGGGTGACACACACACACAGGCGCGCGTGCGCGCGATCTCTAATCGTTTGTTTATTCCCGTGCACTGTACCTGGCACCTCACTCCACACACACACACGCAAACGGGTGGAAGGAGCGTAAATCTTCCTTAACGTTCTCCAACTCGCAAGCGGACGCCAACGCTCCTCCGGTGGTGCCAGGTGGTCCAACCAACCCCATATGACCATCAGGTACTCCCTTCTCCCTCCCTTTCTGCGCACCATGATCCTGCAAATCACACCTCTCCTCCTAGCAGTGCCCGCGACATTGGCGCACCAAATGGTCCCGGGCAGGCGGAAAACGACAAAAACCAAAAAACAAAAAAAAACAAACGCTGCCATAATAACTCTATCAAAATGGCAAATGGCAGTCCCTCCTGGACTGGCACGCGCTCAAGTGTGTGTGTGTGTGTGTGTGTGTGTGTGTGTGTGTGCTCGCACTAGGTAGATGCACAGATGGTGCTACGTCTGCGCTGCTACGGATAATCCTCTGTGTGTCAGCATCATCACCGCGATGATGGCCTTTTAAGACATTGGATGGGATCGGCCCGAACCAAGGAGAGCGCCACCAGAGGGAAGCGGAACATAGATAAAAAAAAAAGCGCGTCGCTACGGGGAGCGACACCAACCACCATGACAGGTGAATATTGCCAAAACAGGACGATTAGAGCTCTAAACGTGCCCACCACTGGCTTGGCTGGCGCAGGTGTGGTTCTCGAGAAGAAAACAGAAGAAAAAGACGGCGAAGAAGAAGAAGAAGCTGAAGATGGACAACTCGATGTGTGTGTGTCGCACGCTACGTATCGTAATCGACGTGATTGTCGGTTCTTTGGCTAATACATTGGTTTAGAAGCAATTAACCTTCAACGTGAGCATAAATCACGTGTCGGTGCCGTCCGGGAGTGCCTGGAGTGGACCGTGGATCCGTGGACCGTTAGTGCGGTTACTTCTCTCGGACAGCATCTCGGCAGCAGATCAGATCAGTACAGTTTGCTGAGTGGGTTGCGATGGCCGGTCAGTCTACAAATCCTTCAGTCCATTTTCGTCCACATCAAAAGTGCGCTTCGCTCATCACTTCCAGCCCGGTTATCATCGGCTCGCGACACATTTATGCTTCGCCCATTCATTCGCTCGCAGGTGGGTCCACTATTCAGGTCCCACCACCAGGGACCGCCTTGGATCGCGGTTTGGAAGGTTTTTTTTTTGAATGGGATCCGCGTCCGTGATGCGGATCGCATGGATTAAGGAGGCGTTTATTTGTTTTGTTTTTTTATCCGCTGGTGGATTTGGGGGGTTCCGGTATCGGCTTGATCCGCGCGTAGGAAGTAAATCCTTTCCGTTCCGGATCGCTGTGATCGCAAAGTGTCTCAATTTCGCACCAACCAACGGCCGCGATCGACCACCACTCAGGGAGGGGTTACAATCTGGTTCATCGCTCGAACATGCGGGTACGACGATCGTTACCTCCTTTTACCGTTTCCGTTTCCACGAGTGTTTCGTGGAGCATAAAGTTCAAATTAAATTAAAGTGGTGACCGAGAGGGAAGCTAGAAGAAGAAGAAGAAGAAAAAGAAGAAGAAAAAGAAGAAGCAGACGGTCGATCAGGCAAATATGAGCACGAGATCTACTTAACGCGCGCTCTCTCTCTCTCTCTCTTTGGATGGATCGATTTTATCGCTCATCGGCCTCGAGGGGGTTGGAATTATTGTGTGTTTTTTTTTTTGTGAGGAACCCCCCGCTACGAGTGGTGATGAGACCGGAGCGGAAAAGAAGGAGGAAGAAGAGGACGACGGAAGAGAAAGGGTTTTTGTTTTAATATTGTCACCGATAGGCCCCATCCAGGGGGAAGCAAACGATGGTCGATGGACGATAGTGATCGGAGTTTGGCCGTCGATCGTTCCGGGGCCTTGCTCTTACTCCTTCTGGGTGGTACGAACCCCATTTTGGATAGGCCAGGTCACCAACGAACCAAGTCACCAAGGCGTAGTCATCGATCGATCGTTCGCGGCAAGATCGAGTTGGAATGTACCTCAACACACGGCGGACACGTTGATTGATGATTCGCCAGAATGATCCGCGCGGGACTCTAGGAGCACCGGAACAAGCAGCTGTTACCCTGGACCACCGGCCACCACACAGCCAGTGAGCTCTAGCGAGCGATGATGCTTGATGCTCGATGATCTTGATGTTCCATCCGTCCCGTTTCGGGTTGGATGTTGTTTTTTTATTGCAGAAAATCAATTACTCGAGCGACCATTTGGCCATCGCGCTCCCTTTTCTTCGTTTCTCGGTTGACCCTCGATCGAAAGTTGTTTCGCTTCGTTTCGGGTCGTCGTCTTCTTCTTCGCATTCGCTGCTCGGTTGTCTTCTTCACTCGCGGAGCAAACACGGAACTCGAAACCGGGACCGAGAGATGCTGTGCTTTATCTGTGTTATCGGCGGTCGAAGGCCCTCTCCTTGGTTCGTGGAATAAAAGCCAAAAGCTGGTTTGCGCGAGTTGACGCCAAATTGACATTTCGCGGGGGTTTTCGTTCTGTTCGGGGTCTTTAGGTCAACATGGGAAGGTCATGTGTGTATCTATCAGGCACATACACGAGCACACACACAGGCACGTATAACAACAAGAAGCCAGTCCGCTTCGTTTGTTTCACTCCGAGGCCCAAGGAAAGGTGCTCACACTTCCACACACACGCCGTCGCCGTCGTTTGAATACCTATCATCAACGGTCATTCGCTCCAAATGACTATGTTTTGACCATCCTCTCGCTCTCGCGCTCGCGCTCGCCCCTTGTCCCCTTTCACCTTCAACGCCTGTCCGTAAGGTGCTGACCGATGCTGACGCAGCATGCAACGATGGGGCGCGCCAGACGCTATCGCAAATATGCCATAAGGTGGCCTCCGGGTGGCCAAAGGGAAATGTTACGATCTTGAGTATCCGTGTTCGGGGTGCGACGGGGTTCAGGGCCCCCTCAAATGACTCGGGCTGTTCGAGAGCATTCGTGTGCGTGTGTGAGTGTGTGTTTTGGATTCGCTGCGTGACCAAACTAGGGCATCCCTCCCCGAGGAGGAGGGAGGTTTGTTTCACTTTCGAAGCTATTAACGCCCGCCGAGGGAGTTCGAGTTCTTGTGCCATTTACAGATATCAATTGACAGGGGAGGTTTTTAGGAAGGGGCGCGCGCCGTGCGAATGCTTCTTCGATAATTGTCCGCTTGATTGTGGGGATGATTAATGCATTCGGCCGCCGCCAGTGTGAGTGACTCCCTCAAATGAAGCGTTGGCGTGTAATTTAGATTGAACTTTGCACCCCCAGGACAGGAGAGCGAGAGGCCTTTGGGGGCGAAATTTGCGAGAAACGATTTAATGCAAACATAACCTCAACATGCATTCGAAGGAGCCACCGTGAAGAGCGTTTTAAATTAGAACATCGAATTTATCATTCGCGTTTGTTCAGCGATTCCGCTTGGCCACTTTCAAGGTCACAAAAGCATGCGTTTCGGTTTTTTTTTCTGCGGGGTGGGAGTTTGGATAGCAATTTCGAACGCGTGCCAGCTTCTAAAAATACCCGAAGCCATACCATTGCTTGATACCATTTTATGGGGCGCTGTTTCCGGCTTTCTATAAATTTATGCAAAACCGTCTATCCCCTTTATAATGGTGCGTCTCGGTGTCTCGAGCTTAGGGCAAATATGTCGATGCCACTCGGTGCATGTCATAAGACGATCAGATCGGATAAGCGCTTTTGGAGTGTGGCCCGGGCGGCTTTGCCGTTAACCTTAGCGCCACCGGGACTCGATCGAGGAACGAGAATTAGAAGCTTTTGGCCTTTGACATCTGCATCGAGCGATCGTTTGTTCGATGCATCGACCAATCGGCAGACCATCGGCTAGAGGTCTTGCTAGCGACACACAGACACACACACACACGCACACACACACAGATCACGCTGGAGCTTCCCCTGAAGCTGACCAAATTTGTAGCGAACCGAATTGTGATCCTAAGTCAAAGAAATGTCATAAAACTCTTGGAAGGAATATCCTGCAAAAAAAAAACAAATACAACACAATCCTGCAGCAATTTCGGCGCTTCGCCCGTTTTGTCTTCGTCTGTTGTGTGGCTGAGCTGGATGCTGCTGCTGCTGCTGCTGCAGGGTTGTTTGTTTGAATTTGTATTGGCTGGCCATCGT
The DNA here is from genome assembly GCF_943734745.1 of Anopheles darlingi. NCBI lineage: Eukaryota > Metazoa > Arthropoda > Insecta > Diptera > Culicidae > Anopheles > Anopheles darlingi. Next base: position 73,322,487 of record NC_064874.1, on the reverse strand, counting down.
AAAAGTTTATATTGCTGCAGTTGGTTTGCATTTTTTCTTTTCGTTCTCCTCTCGCAAATCTCGCGCACATATTAGAGATTCTGCAGCTTTTGCGGAAAGAATCCCCGAAGCGATCGCTCACGAGCAAGGGGGGGAATTGGGGGTGTCGTAAAAGTTTATACTATGCTAATGTGATCGCATCGCATCGATCGATGCGATCGCGCCCGCCATATGCATCGTATGGCCGAGTGGAGTGGCCCGAATCGATCAGCACTACCATAGCCTTCTACCAGATCGGCCATAAGACGGACGGAACGGACGTACATTGGCCTCATCTTCACCGATGCACACCATCCCTCCGGGCGAGCTCAGAACGGAACGGCAAAGGGGGCCCGAAGTCATCACGGGAAAGCGTTCTCATGTCCCAGCCCCAGGTTGACGGAACGTTCTTCGTCTTCTTGGCGCGCTTCTTCGCACATTGCCGGCCGGCCGGCCGGCCGGCGCAAGGTGACCCAGTTAGGTTGTCCCGTGACCGTGAGCCGAAATCCTCCGCGCGGCGATCACCACCGTTTATGATAGTAGTGCAATCAAACGGAATCTTAAGCGGTCGTGGCCTAGGAAATGCACAAGCACAGCACAATAAAGGAGAGGAATCGGAATGCAAAAAACAAAAAAAAAACAGGAGAGCGCATTAGAGGCGCATCCATAAAACGGCGAAACGGCGGCCGAAAAGCAAACAATAATTTCGTGGCCGAAAATCTCGAGACGCGCGGACAAATCTGCACTAAAACCCCCCGGGGCCTCGGAATCAGGCAGGAAAGGCAAAGGAGTGTGTGTGCAACGCCACGGAGCAGGAACGGATGGTCACCAAAATGTCAATGCTTTTAGATGGTGGTAGCGGTGGCGCACGTTCCACGTTCGGTGTACCGTTACCGTCGTTGGCGTCTCGTTCGTACGTCCGTTTGTGTCTTCTTCCTACGATCGCGCCCCGGATACGCCGAACTGCAGCAGTCGCTTGATCGATTTTTGGGGTTTGATGCGGTTCGTCGTCGATAAGATTTACGACGCGCCGCAACGGGTTTTTTGGTGGTTTTTTTTTCCCCGTAGAATGACCATCCACGAACACCGCTCTTTGGAAAAAGCCTCTCGGAAAGCCCGGAACTGATGATCGCGAGCGCGGAAGGGGTTCGTCGCTTATAGTGTGCGAGGAGGGGGAGGTTGATGTGGTAATTAACCAGCGGCGAGTGCGCAGTTGTTATGAATCGGCCGCTATCTTCTCCAGCAGATGAAAGGAATCTGGATTGTACCGCGCACCGGGAAGGTGGAATGGAGTTCTTTTAGCGCTGTTCTGCTACTGTGCAGTTGAAGTCTTTCGTTCGTCGAAGCGATCGCCGCCAAAAATGTCTCCACCATTCCGCCTCCGCCAGCAGCTGATCGATTGCGGTACTTAAGACATGCACGTCCCAAACCCCGGGTACGCGATTCCAGTATCGAGAGCGTCCTTAATTTGCCGAAAAATGTGTCTGTTAAAATACGATCAACCGGCGGCAAGAATGCCGGCGCTGACGATCGCGAGGAGTTCGGGAGTCCCGCGTTTTTTTTTAATTGTAATCAATAAAGATCCGATCGGTACGCAGTGCTGCACCTCTCCACATACTAACACACACACACACGTCGGCAAGGGACCTCTTTAATGATCCTTGCGATCGCGGTGATCGCACGGTAGTGATGCATTCGGCGGTCTGCCGCGATGCACGATCGGCGGCTGTGTTTTGGGAACATTTTATGCAAATGTTCGCCTCACTCGGCTGACGCTCACTGACTCAGACTCAGACCTTGCGCCGAGGGGGGTCAATTGGTGTGTCGGTCGTACGATCACGTACCGCTGTCGGTGCCTTACTGGAAGTCGAAGCAAGTAAAAGCTTTCGCCAAAGACGTTAGCTGAGCATTAATGTGTTCATAAATTACCCGCGAACCCGCGCGGTTGATCTCTTGATAATTAAGGTCCCCCTTCTCGTCAGAGTGGTGATCGTACCGTGCCGCGGTCACGCTGATTCTTGTGCGTGTGTGTGTGTATGTGTGTGTTTTTTTTCCCCCGGAGAGTGATCTAGCGTGGCCATGCGGTGGAACGATTCAATTAAAGTATTTTATTTCCTTCTTTGGGCTGATTTATGGTAAATGCGTAAAATTGAGCCAGCCACACACCGGGGCGGCGTTCTGGTGTTCCCTCCTTCACCTCCCCTTCCCCTCACGAAATCCTGAACGTGACGGACGTTGGGAAGGCATTTCGCAGGACTTGACGAGCGCGCGCGCGCCGCACTTTGAGGTTCCCGGGGCGTCGTGGCGGATTAAAATAACATCGGCCTCAGGCGAATGAAGCGAAAACAAACTTCATTCACCCCGCACCGGGAGGGTGACCGATCATCTCGCTTCTGATCATGATCCATTGTTGAGCAAAAGGACCCCGGAGGGTCGTGCACTGGGGGTGGGGTGGGATGTCAATCCGGATCCGGATCGCTTGGGGTCAATGATAATAAAATACAAAACACAGTCCTTCGGCCAGTCCTTCGAGCGATCGCTGCGTTACAGTTGTACCTTCAGCTGTCAGAATCAATTAAAGATTTTGATGCGTTTTCTCTCTCCCCGATCGAAGCAACCAGCGATCATCACTGGTGTGCTGTTGTGTGTGTGCCTGTGTGCTTTTTTGTATCATTTTGGGCCACGGAATAAGCGGCATTTTCGGGAGGGGTTTGCATGCGCGATGCGTAGGTCGCTCACGCTTGACACATTCGCATGACGGGTCGCGCGAAGCGGAAGACGCACCGCACCACACGGCACGGAATGAGATCGCAAAGCATAAGCTGAGATGCGGAGCTGTGAGTGATGAACCTGAGACCGTGTGCCAGACAGGGATTTGTCAAGTGGGTGGTGCAGGTCGCTCGATCCGATCGTTGCGATCCTCGCGTTGCGCGTTGTCGTCTGCTGGCATCGTCTGCTTCATCTCGTTACCCGATATATGAGATCGCGGGCACGCAAGACGCAACATAACAATTGGAACTCCTCTTCCTACTCCTCCACCTTTACTCACAGGTGTGGCTTCTGCGAAAAGCATTGACTGATTGCGGTTGTACCGTGATCGAGATCGCAAAAAAGTTGAGCATCAGTGACAATAATGTTCAGCCGGAATTAAAATGTAACAAAAGGTGCGCGATGCGTCATGCGCGTCCAATGGGGAATGCTGCAGGAAGGGGCTTTTCGTGTGAAGCGATCGGTAGCTGTCAGGTTGTGATTTGGTTGATCATCGAATAATGGTGATCTTTTCGGTTCATTCTTCTTCATTCTCAGTTCTCGTTTGCTGTTTTGTGCGGACAAAGGCAATCGAAAGAATGCGAGAAGAGACTCCAGACACGAGAGAACGCAGCACAGAAGGAGCACAGATACAGTTACAGCGAGCGAACCATCCAGCATCTGCAAACATTCCAACAGAACAGAAAGAACGATGTTAAAACAAATGGCAAAAACATCTTCATCCGTTAGATTGTCTCGTTCGCAGTGTCACCGAATGGTGACCGTGACCGTGGTCTATATTCAAATGTTCAACTCCTTCATTTTATCCGCTCGTCTTTCACTTCTACTCGGGCAATCAACCGAGGTAACGAAGTGAAGCGCTGGCTGTCTCATCTAGTCGCTTCTCCCAAAGAGGAGTCTCGCAAAAAAAAAAACCAACAACAAAACAGAGAGACAATTCATCACGCCAAATGGAGCGAGCGAGCGAGCGAACCAGGTCAAACGGTGGCCTCATGTGCGGACGGACAAAACATGCGAACAGAAAATGCAACATAACTGTTGTCACCGGTTGGAGCAACCGCCGGGTCCGGGGTGCAATCATTCCGCACAGCACTACGCACTCCACGGAACCCATTTCGGTGGCCAAGGAATGCACGATTGCACAGGACGATGCGTTGCTGGAATGTAGCGTTGAATGCTTGCAGAGTAGCATCACCACTAGCAGCAGCATCAGCAGCATCAGCAGCAACAACAACCAGAACGTCAACAACGACGATGGACGGGCGCAATTGTTTCGAGGTAACGTTTATGGCGCGTAATGTCCGTGGGTCGCGGTTTCCATTCGGGTGTATGTAATTTGCTTTCGCACTTTTCGCTGTCCCAAGCCCGTCCGAGTCCCAGTGATGGGCAATTTGCACTTCGCTTTTCACTCTTCAACGATGCCTCGGGATGGAGGCGCAGAAAGGAAAGGAAGCGCAGTTCGAGATGGTGGTGGTGGTGGTGGTGGTGGCTAATGAAGCGCTATCATACGTCAGGTGCGTGTTTAATGTTGATCGGCCCATTTATGCTGTAACTGGAATTGGATCATATGGAACGAGGTGAAGGTGCGCGGTTGCGCGGTTGTGGTTTTTGCTACCGGCGACTGTTTGGCGGTCAGTCAGAATCTTGATAATGGCGAAAAGACTCCGAAACTACATAGTTGATTGGCGTGAAGTTTTGAGTGTGAAGGTCTTTGCGAGCGTCGTATGTTTGGTTGAAGGGTAGAAGGGCTTCAACTACTCCGGTCAAAAGGTATAATGGTATTGGTACTAGAGCTACTGTTTGACATTCAATAATTTAATGTTTTAACACATTTTTTGTCTAGCCGATCATAATAAACCAAGACTGTCAATTGACGAAAGTAATGTTTAATGCGGGTTGCACATACTAAACGTGAGAATATTATTATGGATGCTAAGATGAATGGTAAAATGTTTTGATGCTCGGAATTTCATTTCCACCAACGAAATAATATTGAAATCGGCAACGGTTCAAGAAAACAAGGTTTTAAAAGTATTGATTTAAAAGGAAAAGATCAGCAGAAACGTTAACACAAATGTAAGAGTTGTCTAGTTATTTTGCATTCCATTTACGAAAGTATCTGAATCACTATCGAAAGAAAATGGTTTTGTTGGTCGTTGTGTTCTACTATATGCGTAACAATTGAAAAAAATATGTTATTGCATACTGATTATTTCAAAATAAATGCGTTTCTTGGTGCACCTGAGTTGTGGGTTATTGCAACAAAATGTTTGAAAAACGTTTTATACAGTTAACTCCTGTTAAATGCGTTCAGAGTCATGAAATTAATAAGTTCTTACTGTTCTCTGGTTATGAGGCCATACATTCTGAATTTGATTTAAGTTTTTTTTCGCATGAATTTGATACTATTACTTCTTTGCAATAAAAGCGATTCGTTAAAATCCGAAACAAAAATAAATTTTGCAGCCAAAGAGTTTGTCAATAAGAACATCAAAACGCTTGATGTTCCAAAAAGGGCATCAAACAACGAGCAATTCTCGCATCCAGCATCGCATTTCAATTGCTGGAAAATGCGCTTCCAAGTATCGGCATCGTTAGCGATCAGGTGTATAAGTTGCATCGCCACAATGCTAAACCATTAAAGTCGCAAACGCTCCCCAAAAACCATCCTCATCCTGCTTCAAGTACACCCCAAAGCACAGTTCCAATGAGCTCGAAAAAAATGCTTTTTCCACAACTTCGCACACTCTCGTAACGTCGCTACCAAACGTAGAATCGATCCAAACCGAAATTGTACGAAAATAATTTCCTGCCCTCCTCCTCCTTCCGGAACCTCCTCCAAATCACCCCATACCCGCAGACACATATGCGCTCTTCGAGGAATTCTTCGAAATCCTTCAAACCCAGGGTGCCATAAAACACGCGCCCCCAGCCGATGGGCATTCCGATGGGAGGCTGGACACGGTTTGCGATGCCATGGGTCGCAACCCCTGGCGATCGACGACGATCATTGGGGGAGGGGGAAAGAAAAAATCTGCAATCAGATGTTGCGGTCGAGGTGGAAGCGAAGTGAATCCAAACGACAAAAAAAATGGAGAGAAAGACAAACACCGAGGGAAACCTGAACAAACAAAGCGAGCATTCGCATAATAAAGCGATGATGTTGCGTGCGTGCGTGCGTGCGTGCGTGCATGCACGCTCGTTGCCAGACCGTCAATTGGACCCCAGTGGAGATTGGGGTCCGTCCACCATTCCTTATTCGCACCCATGTTCATCCGTTCGTCCGTTCGTCGGTCCGATCGGGCGACGGTGGATGATTCCGATGCGCATATTTGGTGGAGGATCGTTTTAATTACGACGGTGGCCGGGTGCATGGGTGCAGCACCTTTTTCTTCATTTAATTAAATTAACGGAATTTGTGGTCGAATGGGCGCAGGATGGATGGACGGACGGACGGCCGGACGGCCGGACGGCTGCAGCAGCACCAGCACCGGTTGACCAATTTTGCGGTGCATTACTTGGATTGCTTTTTTGTTGTTGTTTTGTTGTTTTGTTTACTTTTTGGTTACGTTCAGGGACGGGAATCGCGCAGTTCACATGGTTTTTGATTTTTGTAGCCCCGGTTGTTGTTGTTGCTGTGGTTGTTGCCGCCGCAGTTGGATGAGAAGTGCATGCTGCAGGCCCATGCATGAGGGATTGGCCAGCGCAGAACCAACGCCACCGCTCGTAAGGTGATCGAACTGATGTGCAGTTGCAGTGACAGGGGGCGAGGGTGACGAAGAAGACAAGAAAAAAAAGAGATTAAAACAGATCGCACCGAGGGGTGCGCGCGACGGGAGCGAAAAGTGGACATCGCGGACCGAGACGCGAATTGGAGAGGCACTTTCGGTTTATTGGGCCAGTCCACGGCCACGGCGATCGATCGGTTACCCAACACGTCACCGGGAACCTGCGTCCAGGTTCCTGCGTCCCGTGCGTGTCTTCTCGCTCGCGGCAATGGGCATCGATCTCGCCCGGAATCATCATGTGATCATCCTGGACGAAACCCGTAGGTCCCGGTCCCGGTGGTGGTGGTCACTTTTCACTTTTACTTTTGTTCCTGCTTGCGTGGGAACCGTGCACGCGGAGCCTCCAAGATGGTGGATCACTTGTTGTCCACATCTCGAAACACTCGTTAGTAAGCGAATGTAGTGATCGAGTGTGCGTGTGTGTGTGTGTGTGCGATCGAATTGTACGCCACTTCGATTGTCTGGTTTTTTGGGGACAAAATCAATATCTGTTTTTGGACGTCCAGCGCAACCTTGGCATCGGTATCCGCGGTGCGCGGTTCGGAGTGAATCTCTCGTGTAAAGCATCCCCCCAATACACGAGCAAATTGTTTGTCAAACAACGTGTCAAACAATTACGGTCTACTAAGTCTACTGAGATTTTTCTTTTGCGCCTACTATTGAGCATTACACGAACATACGAAACCGGGAAAAAATCTGACTAACAATTATGGTGACTAACAGCTGGTGTACGGGGGAGGCGCTTAAAACAATGATCCCCATCGATCAATCGATCGACCGGCCATTAGACGATCAGGAATACATCGGAGTGATGCTTTCGGTTTGTTCTGTTTTGAAATTTTGCACGACTTCCATTAGCTCCCTCCCCTCAACCACTCCCCTCCCCTCTGCGAATCCCCTCTCCCTGATTTGCTGATCGGTCATCGTTGCGACCTTCGCCTGACGCGATACAACCTCGTCGCTGTCGTAGTCGTGATCGCGACGACGGTGACGACGACGACGCAAAGGAAACCAATCCGTTGTAGTGCCATGCTGTGTCATGCTTCCTGTCCCCCCACCCTCTGATCGAGACAACATGGATGGTGCCAGGTGCAACGCCAGCGTGAAGGAGGTCCTTCGACTCTCCAAACTCCCAACTAAAACCCCTTCAGGGTTTCGCCCGTCAACCGCGAGCGCTCTGATCCTCTGAGCGTTATGGCGACGGCGAGACTTTTGATAGAAAAGTCGTGAGTGAATCGACCACATCCCCGAGGTCCGCGTGCTGGCGTTTAGACCCCTTCAGACGACCGCGGTGTTTGGGTTTTAGGCCGCCCTTCTCCTTCTGCTGCTCCTTCTCGCTTCCTCCGTCGTTTGTCGTTTGTTTTCGCGCTTTGCATTCCGATCAACCGTCAACCGGGGCCCGGATACCCGGCAGCAGCAGCAGCTTATCGAAGCAGGGAGCGAAGTGATTGTGTCTCCCGGTATCGCGGTCCGCGGTCCAAGCCACCAAGCCGACGATGGCCGGAACGAAGCGCAACGCATGGGAGGAACAGTGAAATATGGAGCTCAAACCCCGTTGGAAGCGAAGGACGGCGATGTTGGCGGTCCTCGGGCTCGGTCGCCCGGGCCCGCGGGATTAGATGGCAGAGGACGTTTGGCCGTGACCGGGACCGGGTGCAAAGGGGAGTAGTGCAAAGGGGAGGGTGCAAAAAACGATTAAAATATTTTCGATGTTGAGGTCGAGACGCGCCTTTGATTTACGGCGCTCCGGCGACCAACCAACCGGCTCGTGTGTGTGTGTATGTGTGCGTGGTTGACGGCACGTTTGACGTTTGACACGCTGGCGCATAGGGTCCCGGGCAGTCAGTGTGGGCTTCACACAGCATAATCCAACGGAGCGGCGAGTCGTTGGTTCGTTCGTTCGTTCGAGCCGTACTCCGTGGCCACGGATACGGTGGTGTACCAGCCGTGACGGTGTCGTGGCATTGGCGTTGGCGGTGGCGGCGGCGACGGCGAAAGAGATAAATCCACCGCACAATCCACCGGGGGCCACTGTTGTTGTTGGATGAAAGTATGTCCAAACGCGACGCGTTCCCCGTTCGTTTGCTTTCGTTTTCGCTTCGCGATTGAATCGCTACCAGAGCGAATTGTTTTGCGTCCTGTTTGCTGACAGTCTTCGCTGGCCAATCCGTAGTATTTCCTGAAGGTTCTCCTGGTACCAGGGTCCTAAGTATCCCTGGCAATGTAGCATGTGGCGTGCGGAGGCGTTCTGCAGAGAGCGGGACGCAGCAAGTAATCGACAAGCATCTCGAGAGGATCTCGGTCCTCTGTCCGAGATCCTTCGCCTGCGATCACCGCTGTGGTCGAGTTTCAAGAGGCAGGCTCTACTTAAATGTTGTTGCAGCCCGGATGAATGCCAACTAAACACCAACTCGACTCCGGTAACTCCGACAACTACATTACGGATATCACTCTTCGCGCATCGCTCATCGCGCCCAAGCTCCGGGGTTCGCTTCTCTTGTAAATCATCCCCGCTGCCGAGTGGCCTTTCTTCACCCAATCGCCACTTTTAACAGGACAGAAGCTCCCCTCCCAGCCCCCCATTAACCTCACTTTTCTTTCCTCGACGGCCCTCGTCGGCTGCATTGCTACTGCATTCACCTGCAACGCCTGCTGAGCTCGACAACGACGACACAATAACAACACGAGGGTGACAAGCGCACACCACGGCCTACTACTACTACATCCATCAGCCACCAGTACTCTCCAGCAGCAGCAGCAGCAGCAGCAGCAGCCGCGGTTGTAGCATTGGAAAACATTTCTCCGCACCATTTTCAGCACCATCATCCAGAATCTCCTCCTGGACCTGCCACTCTGGATCCGGTAACGGTAGCAACTGCATTACCAACCTGCTCGACATCGGCCACCAGCAGCAGCTATTTTGAATATCGCTCAAAACTTTCCACTATCGCGACCATTGTACGTGTGTCAGTTCGCTCGTTCGTGTGTTGGTGGAGGAGTAGAAGAGGCTGTCATCATTCGCGAGGACGCAATGCCAGAGCGTTACTCGCGAAAGCTAGGCCTGGCTGGCTGGCTGGCCGGAAGGCGAATGGGGAGAGTGGGTAAGTAAAAATATGCTAAATAAAACATAAATTGCACTGCCACACCACGCCTGATTCCGGGCCGGGGGGGGGGGGGGGGGGGTGCAGGAAGGGGTGCAGGAAGGGTGACAACAACACAACACGTTGCTGCTGTTGCTGGTAAGGGAGACGAAAGAGAAGGAGAAGGAGGCGCACTCTGGAGAAGGAAATTGGAATGCGGACGACGAATGTTTATTTGTGCACCTCCTCGGGGGGGTGGGGGTGGGTGATGCGAGACAGGAAGATGTTGAGATGATTTCTAGCCCTGGCCCTGTCCGGCAACAAATAAGGTCAGTTCTGCGCCAACGCGAGCACGAGTGCGATCGCGATCCGCTGCCAAGGCCCGGGCTCTGTCCAACGTGTCCCCAAGCAGCACCCTCTGCGACCTCGACCGATTGCCTTGAAGTTTATCAAAACATGTGGCCAGCGACAACCGACAGCCGCAGAGAGAAGCAGCAGCAGCAGCAGCAGCAGAGTGATGATGATGCAGACGATGATGGTGATGATGATGATGATGATGGGCTATGCACATTGGTGCCCTGTATGCACCAGGTTGTCCTTTGGATTGTGCAATTGTGAACTCTCCGCGCGCCGTGATGCGCTTTCGCCGTGCGCCAAGGGACAAGGGCCCCGCGGACACCGCTGACTGCTGACTGCTGCTGACACTTCATCAATGTCAGTGTGTGCAGAGTGCGCGCGCCGTGGCTTTGCAACAGATAAACCGACGACCACGACGACCACGACGACCACGACGACCACGACGACCACGACGACGAGTGGACGACGCACTTGAACTGAGCTCAAGAGCTGCAATGGCTTCGACCTTCGACGAGGCAGCAGCAGGACGTCGCGCGTCCAGACCGCGGAAAAAGGCTGGTGTTGGAAATCACACCTAGTGACCTCGAAACGCGAATCTCGGGAGGATCGAGCTGACGACGACGCCTGACATCTGACAGGTAATTGCGTACGCAGACGAGCACGCAAGGCGTAACGGCAGTAGGCGAGTGCAAGCGAGCGAGCGAGCGAACAATCGCTTTAAATCCGTGGCGATCGCGATCAACAGGGATTGCGACTGGTGAGTGGTCCGTACGTTCTGAGCGGTGTTTCTACTCTAGAGGAACATTTTCGTTATCGCAACGAAAAACAGAGGAGTTATTTTTTTTTGTACGGTGCATAACACATTTTGATCAACGGTTTGTTTTCATCTATTTTCGGTGCAGTGTGTAAAAATAATGTATGATTTTATGTGATTAAAGTTGTGCTGTATGCATCAGACTGATTCCACACTGCGTAAAAAGCTTTTGCTTGTGACGTGAAAACTTTTCACGAGGCATGAAATGGTCATACATAGAGAGAGAGTATTGGTCTGTATGTAAAACACTTGTCACCGCAAATTGAAACGAATAACAAAAAAATTTAAATACCTAAGCTAACACCTTTTATTTCATAAAAAATCTTGCCTCTTGAGTTGACCTAAAAAAAATCTATTACGGGGTCTTGCTGTTAGTAGAATAAACCACTTAAATTAAAAGTTGTTTTTTTTCCATTTTGGTCGAGATAAATAGCTCTTTTCTTTCCACGACGTAAGCAACACATTTTCACGAAATGTAGAAGCCCACCTTACACAGTAGTAAATTGAGCAAAAGTGAGCTATTTTCGTTGCGTTTCCGTTATTTTTATGTAATGTTCGTTTTGTTACGATATGATAAATTTCGTTATCGCAACGAACTTTTTTCTGCGTATGTACAGAAACACGTTCTTCCCTTCTCAGGACGTGTTGCACGTATCGATGGTGATGGTAATTTGCGATAAATCCAAGGGAGAACAGGGGAGGCCGGCCAAAGACACATTGTAACATTGTAATCTGTGCTGACCGCAACAAAGAGCGTGCGAGGTCATCTGGAGCGTCTGGAGCGCTGACGGAGATGACGAAGACGACTACAACGACGGCGACGACGACCATCCGATGATAAGGGACTGGAAAAAGTGAAAGGATACGAGGCTCCGGGTGTGATAATTTAGTTAATGGCCTTCCGTGGAGGGAGGGCAATTACATGGTTCGAAAGTTTGGCCACTCGCAATCTCACTACACTCGTCTCTTCCTCTCTATCTCCGCGTTTCTCTGTCTCTGGAAAAGGATTCCATAAAAGAACGGACTACCGGAGAGGGAAAGAGAGAGCGAGCGAGCGACCATCGTCATCATCAGGATGCGTTTTCTAACTCCTCCTGAAGGGGGGAACCGCCTGGCCTGGCCGGCCGCAAATACCTCATATAGCGGCATGACCGAGTCCGCGAGTGAGAGTGATCCGTTGAGTGATTTATAATGACGCCGGCCCGGCCGCAACCTACTTTCAACCGTGAACGAGCGCGCGCCGACGAGACCACACGCATCAGGAATCAGGAAGCATCGGCATCGGCCAGAGCCGCTAGACGAGATGCTGCGGTCATCAGCTTGGCTCTATCTTGGCGGTGGTATCGCGAGGGTCCGCGAAGGTCCGTTTGGCGGTCTGGATGATTATAATTTATCGATTTGCCAAATTGAAAGAATGTCCGCCGGTGCCTCCTGAGTGGCACGGAACGGATCGTCCGGTTGACCAGACGAAGCCGGGCGTCTTTTATCGGACCTCTTTCATCGGAGTGCGCGCCAGAGAGAGAGAGAGAGAGAGAAAGAGAGAGAGAGAGCAGCATGATCGAACACGATCATTAGAGGCTTCACTTTCCACGATCAGTGTGCACAGGGTTCGTCGCTTGCTTGCTTGCTTGCTTGCTTGCTTGTCTTCTTCTTCTCCTTCTCCTCTTGATGGACCGCGTCAGAGCGTCGTGCATCGATCGAGGGCCTTACGTAAGTGGCCACCACGTCCACGCACGTCCGGAAGTCACTCTGATGGGATTAAGGCGATTGTCAGAGCGCGCGCGCGCACCCGCTCGAGTGATCCTCGTCCCGCAGGACCCTGGCCTGAGCACATTATTATCTGGTGCGTCGTCGATCCATTTGTTTTTGTTTCCTTTGCCGTTCGAGAGACACACACACGAGATGAGAGGCAGCGCAGAGGTGTTGGAGCTTTTTAGCGCGCTCCATTTTGCCATTCACCTCATCATCATCATCACCGTCATCACCGTCATCATCACCGTCTTCCCCTGGAAAGCCAACATTCCGATGCAGTGCGGGGGTCAGCGTGCGGAGGAGCTGATAAGGTGAAGCAGATGACGGAGGCCACAAATTATCCGGCTTTTCGGTGCACTCGCACTGGTGCTCGGTGCTCTGCGCACACAATATATCAAAGGCTTAAGATGGAAGAGCTGCGTGCGTGCGTGCGTAAGCGACGAACCGTCCGTCGGACCGACCGTCAACAGTGCGTTGGTGGTGCAGTGCAGTTCACGGTTCGCTTAGTGAAAGTAGTAAGTGTCACGAGTGTACCCTCGCACCCCGTTGCACCTCCTCTCACCCGTCATTTTTTGGCGGAAGGTCGTCGTCGTCGTCGTCGGTGGAGATCATCTAGAAATGGTTGCTGCTGGCGCGCGCGCGCGCGCGCAGCATAAACAAACATACCGCTTAAGCCCGGGGGGTGGTAGTTGATAATCAGGTCGCATGTTGATGATGATGATCGCCTAGCCGGGTCTGCCTAAATGTGGTACAATTAAGCTGATCGCGCACCGATCGGTTTCCCTCCGATCGATCGATCGATGGTCGATGGAGTGGCTCATCAAATTCAATTAGTCCGCGCTCGAGTCCCGTCCCGTCCCGTCTGCGGAGCGCACAACAGCAGCAGCAAGATGAAAAATACAATGCGTAACATGCATACGCGTATGCGGATTTTTTTTTTTTGTTTGCGTGGCTTTTCGGTGGCCATTCATTGAAATCAGCATAAAGTCGAGCAGTTTATGGGGCGATATCGTGCCGGATTATGGAGCACCAGCAACAGCAGCAGCATCAGCAGCTTGTGTAACGCGATTCGACCCTCGATTCGCACAAGCGCGCATCGCACCGAACGGTGGTCAAAGGTCATAAAAAGCGGAAGTAATAGCGGTTCGCAGGTGTGCGTTCTTGCCCGGGACCTCGAGGAGCCTGATAACGGGCGCCGTTGGCGTTTCGACGATGACCTTTTTTGTCGGTGTCGTTGTTGCTGTTGATGCTGCTGTGGCGGTTGTACGGGAAGCGGGTGCGCGATCTATGAAAATTTTTCGCAGCAACAGTAACCAGTTCGCGACCCGCGACGCTCGTAACCGTGCTTTGCCACGAGTACTTGTCAGTGGCGTTCAGGGAAGTCGCCGGAATCTCGAGGGTGGTGGTGATGGTGGTGCAGCCGGCCAGCAATGCTCTTAATATGGCCGTGCTTCAGCTCCAGCTCCAGCTCAAGCTCTTCGAGGGAGGCTTTTTTTTGTCTGCTCTGCCCCGTTGTTGCCGGACAGGGGATGCCGAGAGGCGGAAAGAGGGAGCGCGAGAGAAAGAGAAGTGTAACATAACGTGTTTAATGTTATTACTCCACATTCCGGTCGCTGGTCACCTACACACGCGAGCGCTAGTGAGCGCGCACCGAAAAGGGGGATCGAGGGAGTAGGGAGGGGATGTGGTTTAGCGAACGGAACGGACAACCGACACAGAACGGTCTAAAGCACCCTCACCCCCACCCCCCTTGTGCTCCGGGTATCACATGCGCCCAGTGTTCAGTGCCCGCGGTGCGCTCTTCAAATGCGCGCCCCAAACGCGAACAGGGTGGGGCTCATAGTGAAGCAAGGGGGTAAGGGAGAGAGAGAGAGAGAGACGTGCGGTGGCTCCGGGCACTCAATGATCACCCTTGCACACTGCGACGACGACGGCAGGGGGTTGCACGTTAGTGAAAACGAACCTCCTCGAACCTCGAGAGCACCACCATTTGCATTAGTTCGCCTTTAGCGGCACACATAGCGCACACACACACACACGCTGGCTGGCAGGCTGGCTAGAGCGGCTTCCACTAGTGAAAGAACGCGAGCCTGCTGAGGAGGAAAGGGAGGGTGAGGGAAAGCGGGAAACGATTGGAACAACCTTGGATCCCGTTAGGAGGGCGGCATAAAAATGGCAACAACAACAACAGCGAGCAACGAGCAACGAGCAAAACGAGCAACTTCCAAGCCAAACAAGAGCGAAACGGCGATCGGCGGCGGCGGCGGACCACACCCTTGCACCAATGTTGTGGCCATCGAAGCAGGCCGGGGGGCGAAGGGTGACTCGAGGTTGGTGGAAGCGCGTTTGGCACGATCTGCGAGTTGTTGCTGTTGCTGCTGCTGCTGCAGGAGGAGGTGGAGATGATGGTGGTGGTGGTGGTGGTGTTGCAACGCAGTAGCAGCGGCCGAGTAGCATCATCGGTGGTGAGTGAAGGTGAAGGGAGTTTGGAGTCACCGGGGGACGACGACAACGACGGCGACTGCGACGACGACGACGACGAGCAAAGTCCGTTGTTGCATCCGTGGCCATCTGGTGGTGGTGCTGGTGCTGGTGGCGCGGTGGTATGATCGTGCTGGCCATTCTCTCTCATGCTCTCTCTCTCTCTCTCTCTCTCTCTCTCTCTCTCTCTCTCTCTCTCTCCGTCTCTCTGGTAATCTTCGAGAGGTCTCTCACTTTTTTTTTATCATCAACCAACGTTCTTGTTCTTTCCACGGTGCGAGGAGATGGTCTGAGGATGGTGGTGGTGGTTGGGGGTGGTGGTGATTTGGAGTCGATCGAGGTGACCGCGAAGGTGGTACTCGCGTAAAAATCGCGTGTATCTGTGTGTGTGGTTCGCAAGGGTTGGGTCATTTTTTAATGAGTTAGAATCGCACTCGTCGCTGGTGCAATGTGCGGTGCTCGCTGCTCGCTGGCTGGCTAACGGTCTCGGGCCTCGCGATCAGGGGGTGTACGTTGCCGCTGCCGATCGTGCTGCTGCTCGAAGCTGAAACGAGATGCGATCTGATGAATGGTTTCAGCTCCAGCCACCGTCATAGTCGTCGTCGTCGTCGTCGTTGTCGATACTTTCAGCGTCCATTAGGATGTCCGTTGTTTTTGTTGGGCGATGGAATGGTTTTCTTTGTGTTCGCGTTATTTTTTTTCGGTAGCTTAGGAAGGTAGATTAGCTACCACGACATACATCACCCGCTCAGCTTGATTCGGATCGGGTTCTTGGTGGCAGTGTGAGAGACGAAAAAAAAGAGCCCCCTTTTTTTTTTTGCTTATCGGATCATAGATTTGCTTTGCGATTTGTAACAGAGTATGGGCAAGGTAATTGGGTATGATTGTAGAAGGAAATTGAAAGCACTAAGCCACTGGATACCGAGCGGAAATGCATTCGGATTGCAACAAAGTAAGACCGACCTTATATTGAGATCTATGCATCTTTACCACATGTATTGATACGGTTTTTGTGCTTTTAGCACTACATATGTCTTAGCTACCGATTGGTTAGGCGATACAACTCTCCAGCAACTGATGATACATCACGAGTGGTTACTAATAATTATCGATTCGAATCTCGTGTATGGTTAACATGGTAGCATTTAAATTCATATTCACTTAGAATAAACTCATCGAGTTCGTATGTTAATCATATTATTATTATTGTCGGTATATTCATGGAGCACGTCGTATAAAACATGCCCTGGTGCTTAATCGATCTTTAGATTCATTGGCTATGCAATGGTGCCAGTAAATCTGTTGAATGCATGTAAACACTTTGTATGTGTCTGAGGTTTGTTTTCCAAATCGCATTAAAAAAAGGACTGGATAAAACACAATATGGCCCCTGTAGTGATGGGAACAGAATGTAAGAAGTACAAACTGTGAAGGTGATACAAAAAAAAATGAAGATGTTGTAAAAAAATGGAATCACTAAACCAATTTTAACTTCTAGACAAATAATTAACCGATGTTTCTTTCAATAGACATTTGAACAACTCCAAATGTATATCATTTCTAGCCTAATATAGTACTTCACGCCTAATATGGTACTTTTAATACATTTTTAGTCATGTTTCAAGGGAAATAATGAGAATAAATTAAAAGCGTGATAGAATCAATCGAGAATCGTGGCCGTTTCCTTACAGATTGATTTTGACGGATTTTTGCTTGAAAGAACTTCATAATTTATGCCTGAAATTCTTCAACTAACTATAAAATCGATCAAAATGTTGATAAAATCGAAAAATAATCGGTTATAAAATCATAAAAATCAAACAAAACTGTTTCAGTCATTAGTAAAGTGGTGACAGATACTTGGCGGGTACGTGTAATGCCACCATCACCACCGATTGGAACCACAATGTCTGCCTACCACGAACTTCAAACAGTAGACTCTCTGTGGATCTCAGGATTTAAGTATTCTTTGTCGAATTAGACCAATGATGAGAAGAAAAGGATTATTCAGAGGATAATTAATTGAAAAGGTTCATGCTATGATTTTTTGCCTATTGTATTATGTGCCTTAACCATTCCTTACTTCATATTAATCTACGGAATGTAAGTTTCTAATACCATTCTATGCATTCTAATGCCACGTCTATGCACAAACGGAACATGGAATGAGGAAGTGATCGGCCGTAGATGCGGGATAAACATAGTAACTTATGAGAAGTGATAATTCGCCATGAAAATGATGACTCGAGAGCTGCGGGGGCCAACCAACAAAATCACTGCCGCCAACCACTTTCCCAATCATACATTCTGACCAGCCCAGAATTGCACTCCCGAGCGCACTCACCGCGAACCGCACGATCCACCATCCGATCGCTTCCGGCCATTGGCTATCGCCATCCTGTGGTCCCGGCGGAATTTTCTTCCAATTTCTATGACCCGGACGCACCCGGAGGGTATCGCAACTGGCATGCAGCTCCATTGGAAAACCTCTTCCCCCCTGTTTCGCCGGCTCGCTCGCAATAAATATCAATTATTGGAGTCTGGCGTTCGATCACCGAAACCGATCACCGCACACCTCATCCTAGGCTGGCCTGGCCTGAACTGAAATGACCGGCCACCAAACCCTTGAGGCTGCTTTAGAGGTCCCTCTGAGAGGAAATCTTCTTGTTCTGCGCCACGCTCGGTGCGCCCGCACCATACCAAGCGACCACTACCACTCGGACCACTTATCATCAAAATTATGGCTCGTTTATGGCGGCCTCCCTTTAAGCGGGAGAAGGTGCCACCCTCTCGGTCTCGGTCACCGGGTGCGATCATGTTCTACTACGAGCCAGGGACCCCCCTTCGAAGGCCCCCCCGAGCGGAAGCGGCGGATCGTGCCGCCGTGCCACAATCTATGCCACACCATCATCGGTCCCTCGGTGCTCCCGATGCTGCTTAGCGTCCGTGCGGCGGTTGGGCTTTCCACGATGTCACACCCTGTGGCGCTTAGGGACGGAGAAACCGCGAAAAACGGCCACGGCCACGGCTGGCTGGCTGGTTGGCTGGTTGGCGGTTTTCGGTTGCATCGCGGTCGTTGCAAACGCAAAGCAAGCGTCTCGCGCCTCAGGGGGTCTCTCTAGAGTTGGACGTTGGAGTTGCTTATTAACGCGCCAGCACGCTGTACTCCGTAGAGTATCCCCTCGGCCTTCATCTACTCCCAACTAACCCCCCAAGAACCACGGCACACGGATCCAGGTCGGAGTCGCGCTTTTACAGTTTGTAACACCTTCTAAGTATATTTTAAACATGATATTTACAAGTGAAATATGAAATAAATAAGATGGTTTCGCGCACTCGTTGGTCGGATCGTTGGCCACGGTTGCGCCTGAGGGTCTCTCCAGGATCCAGTCTCTCCGGTCCTCAGAGAAAGAGAGAGAAAGAGAGAGCAAAATGGCGCCACGTGATATGCAGATGCACCACAACAGCGACGATGACGGTAACTTCAATGGGTTAGGCTCTAGCAGAGGGTCTAGGAGAAGGGGAACTGGAGGGTCCCCAGTGCCTGTGCCGAGGCCACATAGCAGCGAAAACATCCTTGAGGGCCCTTTTCCCTTCCGATGATCAACGGCACCATCATCAGCAGCGGAACCATGCCGAGAAGGTTCGTCGTCTGCGTCGTCTGCGTCGTTTGCGTCTTTTACGGCGACGGCCACCAGCATGCAAATCTCCCGGGTTCCCGGTCGCCCCCCCCTCCCCCCCCCCCTCCCAAGCGAGCTCAAATAGACAAACATCTGTGCGCGCCCACTCTGGGGCGGTCAATAAATAATTTGAAAATTTATGGCGCCTAAGTACGGCCGGCCGGTCGAAGCTGGGGGGATCCGGGGACCAAGAGGGCGGCCCTTGACATTGTAGTCCCAGCAACGGGGGGAGAATTCCCCGCGATTTGCTTCCTGTTCCTGTTTGGTGCCCGCGGCCCTTTGATGTTTCCACCGATCACCGGTTGGCCAATTTTCGGTCGTGGGCCAGGTCGCGCAGACAAAGCCAAAGCGTCCACTCTCTGGCGGGTCCGGGACAAATTGCCGACCGTGGACCCCTAGGTGCCAACTAGCACACCCGATGAGCTAGTTGTGATAAGACCAGCTAGCATCGTCTAGGTTCGCAAGCAAATTCGCAAAACCTCCCCACCCCCAGGGAAGGGTTCGTCGTCTAGCATGCAGGCGGCACTCGCTCGCTCGCGATCTACTGCTTGAAATTATGCTTTCCCTGTTGTTGTGCGCTCGGTGATTGATTTATTTCCATCCGCGATCGGTACGCGCCCGCGCGCGCAGTTGAAGAAAGCATGTTCGGTGTCGTTGTTGTTGCTGTTGATGTTGTTGTTGTGGCGGTGCACGAACGACGACGACGACGACGAGAACATTGAAGTCACCCGCATGGCCAAGGGAGTCATATGCAGTGCTGCTTGTCGTGTCGTGAACCGTAGCGACGTCGTCGTCGTCGTCATCGTCGGTGGTTCTAAAGCGCAACTCTGATGATGTGACGTGGCGTCTCGAGAAGGAGGAGTCACAGCTATTGGCGGAGGTTCAGTTGCGATCGATCGGCGATCGGCCGACGGATCTTATTTATTGATCACGATTTGCATCGACAACAACACACTCACATCACAGCGATGCATGCCGCACATACCGCAACACAAGCACGTTACATATCGTTTGAGACTGGAGCTATTGTTTCCTGGTGGGGGACATTTCGGGTTTTGGGACCCCGCAAAACCCCCGAGGTATCATGTGCTTGTCCCAAAGGCGAACGCGGTACTTTTGCCAAAGCCAAAGCGGGACACTAAGACGCTAGAAATACAGACACTAACATTTTTTTTTTCGGTTTCGGGATGCGCTCAGCATATGAGCACACCGGAAATCTCGTTCGAACCAATAGATGTCACGAGTCGACCGGTCTCTCTCTCGATCTGGTCTTGTCGCAACGTGATCCCGGTGTACGACTGTCAGAGGCACTTGACAGGGAGAGGGGGAGTAGGGTGCACCAATCCACGGCATGTATGTATGTATGTTCTCATTTGTGACACGAATTTGTTGCGCTCGATGATTTATCGATCCACATCTTGCTCCTGGGGGAGGGGAGACCGTCAATTGATGAGATTAAAAACGTTGGAACGGAGGTGGCGCCGGTTCGCGGGTTCGTTGTCTGCTGCTGCTGCACCATGTATCGGTGCAATCGTTTGTGAGACAATGACGGCGACGAGTCGCGGGAGTGATCATCTCTGTCCTCTATTGCTATTGCTCGCTAATCGAATTGCTGTCGCTTCGATCGCTTCGCTGCTTTCACTGATTCAACCGGACCGGTCAAAGCTCGACCGCGATTACCAACCACGGAGCGACTCGACCGCGATTGTCGACGAATTGGCGAGGATCACCGCTGGGCGTCTGCTGAGATGATCATCTGCTCCTCGGTCAATCGTGGTCTCTTAGTGTGTGTGTGTGTCTCTCATTAATCGCGATGATAAAGTACTAACCACTCTCGGCCAGGAAAATGGTGGGAAACGCGCGTTTATCGTTTTCGCGAAGCTCGCGATTAGCTCGCGATCGAGGGGCGCGATCAAGACGCGATCAAGGTTCGATCGATCGTAGCGAAGCGAAATTTATTTCTAATGTCCCTTTTTGCGCTTTTGTGTCGTGGTAGAAGATGAGGTGAGTGATGATGATGATGATGATGGACAGTGGTGGTCGCGATTCAGGCGCGACGCGATCGCAGCGGACAAATTATGATGGACGTTCGCGATCGCGCGCGATCGGTCCAAAGCCACTCAGCAGCAGCAGCAGCAGCAGCAGCAATAGCTCAGCAGGATGTCGCTCGAGTTTCGATTGGACCATTCGCTGCCACCACCGCAACCATGGGCACCATGTCCATCCATCCTCCTCGCGATCGCTCCCCTCGATCGGGCTTTCTATTTTCTCAATTAAAATAATGAGGGAGCAGCTCGAGCGTTCTCACACGATGACACGCCGGGGAACGCTGGGAACGCAACACTAGATTCCCCCCCTCCCTCTCCTCCTTGAACCCTTCTTTTCTCCTTAACTCATCACGGGAGGCTCGAGTGGCGACGGAGAATCTTCCTGTTCGATACGTTCGAGGATTCACCAGCGATCGAGCGAGCGAGAGATCGTCGCGCGTTAGTAGAGCGCGCATCTCTTTCTTTCTCTCTCTCCTGTCACTCCCTCTGCCCTTTCCCTCCCTTTTCCTTTAGAAACGGAAGGCCAACTAGTCAGCCAACCAGGCAGCCAGGCAGCTAGCATGCTGGCCGCTGCTCAGCCACATTGTTGAAATCTTAATAACAAGCTGACAGGTGTGAAGGCGACCGATCGACCAACCGACCGGATGATGGCACACCGGCCTTGATCCTCGCCTCCTCTACGGTTGCGGCAGTGTTGAGTTTTCGTCGTTTTTAATCCCGGAGCGCGCGGAGAACGGTGTGGTGCGTGTCAAAGTCAAGTGATTTTCCAGTCGCTGACACTCGCCAGTCAAAAAACTGACACTAGCGGATCGCTGCCGCCGTTACCACTTCTGCTTGGCTGCTGCCGCTTCTTCGAACGGCCCCTGGAGACGACGACGACGGTGGCGGCGACGGTGGTAGGACGCAGGTCTAATGGCAGTCGCTACGATGGTTGTTGTTGCTGTTGCTGCTGATGCCGAAGCTGTGGTGTTGTCTCCTGCGTCAGTGGCTGACTTGAACGCGAAGAAAGGCCCCCCACAGGAGCTCCCTTTAACCCCGGGCCAGCCTCCTGAGGGGAGAGGGGGGTAGCAGCACTTTTGGCTTTAGCTTCTTCGTCGTCTATCTTCTTCTTCTTCGAGGCGTTTTGGAACCGATTTTTGATTGACAACACAATAAGGCGCTTAAATGGATGGAAACATCCGCGTGGCAGGCGGGCCCCATTGATGGCCGTGGCCATGCTGTGCGTGTACCCCCCCTCGACCTCCCCCCTCCTCCACCCCATCCCGCTCGGACGACGGTGGCGATTTGATGGTTTTCGATGTTTCGCGGATTAACCGCCGGCCGGCGACTGACGATCGAGGACTGCCACCGGCAGCAGAGGAGGTGGGCCCGGGGATGGTAGGCTAATGAAGTTACCGATCGACCGGCTGGGCCCGGGACCAGTCATTTGAATATTGCGGCAGAACGCCGTTGGTGTGCGTAGAGAAATGTGGCTCGCAGGATGCAGCGAACGTGTGCTGCCGGTAAGTAGCTTTTCGAAAGGGGAGCAAGACCGTGGCCTGCTTCGATTTAAATGGTAGCTGGCGGATGGGGAAGGCCAACAGAGAGCGAGAGAGCGAGAGAGAGAGAGCTCTATTAAGCCGAGCTGCGTGGCCTCGGGTCGAGCCAAACAGAGTTCATTTATCTCGACCCTTAATGTTAGATAAGCTCTGCCGGTCACCGGTCGCTTCGACATTTGATTTATTGCATTTAACAGCTCCTTCAAACCTCCTTCTGGTCCTGGTCCACGGTCCTGGTGCTCCAATTTAGTGGCAAAGTTGCGAACGACGACGACGACGACGACGACGACGCGCTGCTCTACATTGCGCTTCGCCAAGTGCCACGTTGAGGTGCTTGAGCGAAAACTATTTTAATGAAGCGTATGTTTATCTAAAACCGTCCGTTCCGTTGGCAAATTCCCACCATTCTCATCTAATTCTTGCGGCTCGATAAGCGCTTTAACATTCATTAGTCCGCGGGTAGTTCTCTGCATGCATTCCTGCCAAACCCCTTTTCGACCTCGAAGCCGTACTCCAAAGTCTCTCGGCAGCACAGAAGAAACCAGATCGAGGAATGCAACGAAACTTTGCATGTCGCATCCAGCGCCCAGCTTAAGGTCTCGCCACTCGCTAGCTCTAGATCGAAAGCACCCCTCTTCTCCCCTCACCACCATCGGAGGGGACCTCCGGTTCCGTATCGTGATCATTTGTAATTCAATGATTTATTCCGGAACTCCGGGCGTCGGTTGGCCGTCGATACCACCAACGAATCCCGGTGTCCATTGTGAATGTCCAGCAGCAGCAGTAGTAGCAGCAGCAGCACGGAATGTGGAGTGCCAGTTGTCAACAGTGGTCCAAGGGTTTCGTGGTCCAGCACAGGATGATCGAGCTGGTCTGCTCGAAGGGTGTTTCTACACTAGCTGACCATTTTCGTAGCAATATAAGAGATGTGTAGAGACACTTGTCGCATCGCAACGCAAAATAGCTCAGTTTAGCTCAATTGCGTGATTTTGAAGTGCACAAACAATAAACTTAATCGTACGAAATGTACATTATTGCCGCAAGATATTTGGATTTGCCACCTGTTTTTAAAAAAACAATGTAAACAAATCCTTCATACGATCGAACTGGTCGCCGTATAACAAAGTAGCCTCTTTTATTTCGTTGTGATAACGAAAATTTTCCGCTAGTGTAGAAACAACCGAAGAGTGGTTAGCGTTTTGGGTTGGAGAACGTCCACGGGGCCTCGCAACGGGTCAGTGAGTTCACGAAATGTGCCGCGAAGAGTAGTAAATAAATAAATGGGCCAATTGGGGTGGCGACCACCACCGTGGACCGTGGACAACGGGTAAAGGACCAAAGGGCCAAGAACCACCAAGAAGAGAGCACTTCTCGTCCGGAGACAGTTGAATCGTCATCCCGTTCGTGGCTCGTGTTGTCCAAGTTGTTGTGCGGCGTTTGAGAATCGCGTTTTGAAGGTGTTATAATATATGTATCACGGACACTCGCGAGGGTTGCCCCCGGGGGTGTCGCATGCTGACGGTGCTGACGGCGCACTTGATAACGCTCCCTCTCCGCAGGAATGGTGTACACCGGAGCACAGCCCTTACGGGTGTTTGATCTAACGAGCACCGGCAGAGCCTATTTATTATGCTAAACTGGAACCTTCCTTCCTCTCTTTCCGAACAACCCTCCCTGCCCTTGCTCCGTGCTCTCTCCCCAAAAAGGGCGCAAAGACGACACGCAATTTCTCTATAAAATAGTTGCCAACAACAACACCACCACCACCACCACCAGCAGCAGCACTTCGAGCAACATGCGCCAAGCTTGGCGCACACACACACACACACAAAAAACTGGCTCTCAGGGACTGCGTGGAGTGAAGCACGCGGTGGTCCCAACCCCTTTCTCGGGTGTCGGTGAAGAATCTGATCCGATTTGTGGTGGGCATTCAGGTGTGAAAGCGAACCATTTTTCACTTCTTTCACAAACACCCCGCCTTCTCCCCTTTCGGGCGGCTCTATTTTCGAACCCAAGTACAAGTCCCGGTACTTGCAATCAGCTGCAACCCGGCACACCTTGGAGCACACAGACACATTTCCGCGTTTTGTGTGCCTGATACGGTACCGCGAAGCCTCTAGCCCGGTGCCTGGCGTGGCAAAGTGCATTCAATTTCACTTCGCCTTTGGTATGGCCACAAGGTCCAGGGACGGTTCGCTGGTGGCGATGGTGGTGGTGGTGACTGTAAATTATAATCCGATGCACCTATTGAGCGCCCGGAAGCGATTCTGGGAGCGTGCGCCCGCCAGGAGGAGTGACATTGTTCTCGGAGCGCGGAATAACGCTCGTGCCGAACGTGCGAACGTGCCGCGATGCCTGGTGCCTGGTGCCCGCTGCCCGGTGTCAATAACGGAATCAATGGGTCACCATTATCACGAGGCAGTAAATTCGAGCGACATCAAAGCACACCCCCCCTCCCTGGGGCGGGGTAGAGAGGAAGGAAAGGTGGAGGTGTTGCAGAATATGAATTATGGGCGGCAGCAATGCGATGTGAGGTGTCTAAGCGGAATTTTCGAAATTGTAAGGAATGCAACGCGAGGACTTCGATTACGTACCTCATCAAAGGGTCCTATTCCAAGTGTCTTGTCTCTTTTCCGTGACTGTATTCGACCTGTCTTGTCTTGTCTAACATCCCTTACGAGTCTAGGTTACCAAAAATCAGCATTCCAAGCGTCTCATGCAAATTTAAATGAACAAATTAGCTTTTGGCAATCAAAATCCCAGCTCTGCATGTAAACAATCGAAGTGTTCGGTTAAAATTTGCGCCTGGTTTGCGGTTAACACCAGCGACATTGTTTTTAAATCTAAAGGATTATTATAAATGATTGCAGAAACATTATTCTAAACTGCAACATTGAATCGATTTGTGATTTTATTCTATCTCCTTTATATTTTTTACAAACAAATTTAAAGTTAATCGTAACGTTAAACATAATTCTTAAATAATGCTATCTTCCTAATGAAAAGAGTGGAAATTTACCCAATAATCTAAAAAAGAGTAAAATTTGGTAAGCAACGAGTAATGTTTACTGCGAAGTTTTCAAAAAAAAATCCAAACAAAGCAGTCTGGTTTTTGGCCGTTCTGGACACCAGACTTCTGAGTCTCGCAAATAAAACTGAACTTAGAGACTTGCAATGTGCATGCATATCTCGAAAACAAGACAAAACACATGGAATAGGACTTCAAAGCTTCAAATATCATGCTGCATAATTACCGATCGAAGCTTCTTTTTAGACACTCGCGAGCTCATCATCTTATTTGTTGCAACCGCGGCGATGACCACGATTGGCGCACGGAATCGTTGAATGAAATTCATTTTTCAATCCAACAGCAGCACAAATGGCACATTCCATTCCATTTTGCACACACACACACACACCGATCGTTTCTTGTGCCCTCTCCCTCGGCCCTCCCTCGCACCGTATCCGTGGCTTCTAACATCTTCGCGAAAGACGACATGGTTCGAGGTCCCTCTCTCTCTCTCTATGCAAACTTCGAGCCTCACGCCAAGGAGAAAAGGGACATCTTTTGTCTGGCGGTTTTGATGCCCTCCTGCCATGATGATGCATCGGGTGCCTGCATTCGGTGTCTAATCGTGCCATCTCATCCGGTCACTTTCCGCTGCTTTCCGCTGTTCTCTTTCTCTCACTGCTCTGCTCATGATGGTCAGTTTGTTTGTTCGTTTCGGTATCGCCTCGGATGTGACGCTAAAGGAGAGACGTTGTGCCTTTGTAGCGTCTGGTGGTGGTGACCCGTTGTGTAGATTAAAACGCTGAGTTTGCAACATTCCACGATGGCATTTGCGCTGCATAATGCTTTGAGGAATTGCCGCGATTTGCACTTCGTGGAGGAGAAGCAACACAACACGCCTCTGGAGAGCTCTCCAGAAGGATGAGATGAGGCTTTACGCCACCGTCGCCATCGCGCGATTGTTTGCCGGCGATTGAGATCGTCCAAGGCAAATTCGGGGCATCTTCATTATGGTGCGTTGCTAATAATAGCTTTATTGTGGTGCTGGTTGCTGCTTTTGACAAATGCCTGGGTTCCGTGGTTTTTGATGTTTCCATCCGATCGCACTGTTCCATTCTAACAAAAGAGCCGGAAACTTGTGGTGTCATCATCTACGTCATAGCGAACAGAAGGAAGGTTAAAGTCCGGTTCTGAAGGATACATACATGTGGTACCGCGTGAGACCCTTAGCATAAACCGGAATGATGCTGGTGCTTCTACTGCCAAGTGAATGCAACCATCGGGCACGAAACTATCGCATCCGCGAGGCAGCAAAAAAGAGAACGGCTCTCTCAGTGCTCTCGGCAGTGCCGGAGCATCACTCGCTCGTAATAAATGGATTAATTTAATCGCAACATGTTGGACATGCGTTTTGATCCCATTAAACAGGCAGAGGCTTCATCTCCCCCGAAAAAAAAACCCCGGATGCACCGGCCTGTCGTCGTCGTCGTCGTCGTCGTCGTCGTCGTCGTGAAGCTGCAAGACACTTAGTGAGCGCTTGTTAATGGCCTTGGGTTTTTTGGATCGGTCGCTTTCGCGGAGAGGAAACAAAAAAAGTAAAATATTCGCGCACCTCACTCCCGCACCACTCTGCAGAGAGTGCCATCTGCTGCAATGCTGTTAGCAGTCCCCCCCCTCCCGGAGGGAACGGAGATGGAGAGAATGGCCCTCAGTGTGTGAGCACATATTTTGGGAGAAATTCGCTTCCTCGGTCCCCCGGGCCGAAAGTATCATCAGTGAACACAAGGAATGCAGCAGCAGCAGCAGCATGAGGTTTTGCAGTGCTTTTTGGTGTTTTTGTCGGGTTTGTTTTTTTTTTCGTTTTTGTTTCTTGCTAAGCTCCTGCTGATTTGCTTAATTTATCGCACGGCCACCGATGCACCGCGGTAATGGATTGTACGGTGCGGAAGCGCGATGCATTAACTCCGGACCGGTCAGTGTCGGTCCGGTCGGTGCGCTGGTGGATAAATGATGAGCCGGAACGACATATGACACATTCCGGGGGCATTACTTTTGCTGTTGCCTTTCGGAAAGCGCACGATATGCGCGTCCGCATCACATAGTGCATTGTGTTGGATTTTGCTGCACCAGAAGCATTATTGAAAGATGGTTTTATTTTTGTTTTGGTGGATTTTACCGCAAAAGAGCTCCCTTTTGAGTGAAAGTTATCGATGTGTTTTGTAAAATTTAAAATGTGTTTTTAATGTACGCACGGTGTCGATTTTACGAGCAGCTTTTATCGTAATTTTGGGTTCGTCGTCTACTTAGATGCATTGAAGTCTTTCGTCAATTTTTTAGCAAAATATGAAAAAAAAATCGTAAAATTTTCACAAAAATCCTTTAAACGAACGGAAAGTCCGATTATCACTTCCGAAATGGCCACGAGCGTCACACACTAAATGATCGATCAAGTGCGACAAACGATGGCAGATTTCGTGACTCGCCGGGGTGACTCGTGGCGCGTGGTCACGGTAACCGCGGGGTGCACAAAGATTCAATTCTCTTTACAGACCGACGAGCTTTCACCAGAATCCATTATCAGAAACCCACCCCCTAGGGGGGGGAGGGGCACCCTCAAACGAAAGTGCAAACAACAAGATGGCGAGCGCGAGTCATGGCTATTGGAGTCCCTTGGTCCAACGGTTGGCATTGAATTGATAATCGACCGTTTGGTTTGGTTGTTGGGGTCTTGAAAGTAATTAAAACAAGGGACAGGTGACACAGGGGGGTGGTGGCGGCACCTCCACTCACCCACCACCACCACTCCCCCACAGAGAGAGAGAGAGAGGTCCAGGTGCAACCGTTGTCTTCGTCGTCGTCGTGACCGGTTGGAAATCGGCGATCGAATAAATTAAAACGCCCTTCCTCCTCCCCCCGGGGTGAAGCCCGGGCGAGAACATTGGGGCGGGGCTGGCTCGCTGGATCCGTTGGTGATGGCCATGCACCGACCGAGCGGCCGAGAGACAAATTCCGTCGAAAGATCCGCCGTCGATCTGGTGCGGAGCGCGCGTGCGGAGTTCAGTTGATAGCAATCGGTAGCAGTAATGTGTGTGTGTGTGTGTGTGCCTCAAGGGGTGGTCACGGGTGAACGTTTGTTTGCGCAGACAGACCTCCCTCCTTCTTTCCCTTCCCTTCCTTCACGGTTATTACTTGTAATTAGTGACAGCCAAGTGTGGCTCCTTTTATTTATGTTTCCACATCACCTGCTTCCCCTTATGCTTTGACCCCCTTAAAAGTGGTCCAGAAAAGAAGGATTATTCCAGTTCCTTCAGACAATGGTGTCTGCTAGAGAGAGAGAGAGAGAAAGAGACCGACCGCTAGAGAGTGGCGCCCGCCACGGAACAATATCCGGTTATGAAAATGAACAAACAGTTTACTGGAGGCAACCACGGCAGGGGGAGGTCCACTGCTGCAAGTCATGTCAGTCAAATCCGCCCTTAAAAAGCTCACCACTGCTGTTGGGGGGGGATTAGGTTTGCCGAGGTTTTGTTCCTTTGGGCTTCGGGGCCGCGGCCCTTGATTTATCGGGAGTTCCGCTGACAAACGACGGAGACGCCGGAATGGAATGTTAAGAACTTGCACGGTCCGTGGGGTCCCGGGCAAGGCAGCTCGGCCAGTCCAGTTTTGACATGACAGACACTAAGCGCGATCGGTCGTTCGCTCGTGCCAGCGCAGCGCGCGCGCTAAACGGGAAATTAATTTGAGCTCCCCGTAAGCGTGAGCTTTCCAAGCCAAGCGGCAAAGCAAAACGGTGGCCAACTCCCGTTTCGGTTGGTTCCCTGCGTCGCACTTAGGCAGTTCTTAGCGCTAGAGGCGAGCTAAGGTTTGTTTGTGCAATAATGGTAACGATTTTCGATTAGCATCAATCGTGAGTGGATTGAGGCCTCCTTCAAGGGTGCTTTGCTGCACGCCCGGCGTTACATGAAAATTAATTAGACTATGATTCGTTGAAACGTGGCTCACTTTCGGTGCTGCTGCTGCTAGAGAGACCCCCAGAAGGGGCCCTTCTGTAGGGATCTACGACGCCTAGAGCGAGCGAAAACCGTGAGCGACTTGCGATTGCTTATCGCTGGCTTTCGGGGCCTTCGGCAACAAAATCCATTAACCGACGCGAGCCACGGGGTTCGCGGATCGATCCGCACCCAGTGACCGGAAGCCTTACCCGGGATAGACCGAACCAAAACACATTGTTGAACACCGTCTAAGGCTCCAGTCTAAACGACTAAGACACTCTCAAGGCTGCTGCAGCATTTAGATGCAGACGCAGAGCGTAGCGGAGTTATCGGAGAACGAGCTGGTGCTGGCCGCCATGGTGGTCACCGATAGGCTTATTAGGAGAAGACACTTCGGTGACCTTTCCGAACGGTTTCCGAGCGGATATACGCGCTCGGGCACTACTGCTACGGCGGCCAACGCATTTTACGCCACGACCACGACTCCGGGTCCGCGCGAGCGACCTACATATTATACCAACGGTCTGGACGAGCTGGAGCGCGCGAATCCGCCACGCCGCGTTTTTTTTTTTTGCGTAATGGCGCAATGGCAGCGGGCATCGGGCAGCCCGAGCATGCCAGCCAGCCAGCCAGCCAGCTCATCCAAAGATGGTCAAAACATTTTAAAACGCGAGAATGTCGACCACCGCGAGGGCCCTCGGACGGACGGTCGGCAAAGGTCGGCGTGGTCGGCGGTTCAAACTTTCCGGATGAGGTTGTGGCATGCAGGGCAAGGGCATGCTCGGGAAGCGGGCTTCTTGGTATCTCCGATCCGGTGCGGATGGCCAATGAATGTCAATGCGTGAGTCATGCACGCATAATAAGTTAAATATCGTTTTAAGTGAATTGAACACCTCAAACAACGCTTTTGTCTTTTAAAACAATGTAATTCATGTTTGGGATGCAAGCAAATAGGTTCTCGGTCTTCCGTGAAAGTACACTACGACAACCAACAATTAGGTAATTGAAATGTTCAATCGACAAAAATTTAGGAGAATGTCATAGTTATAGTCTTGCCAATTTGTCTTGATTATGTCATGGTGTTGCAATCCGTCTGTCGTTTAGGACTTTTCATGATTCAATAATCAAATGGATTCTGGTTGAAACTCTTTGCTTCATCAGCTTTGGGAATTTTTTTCGCCTCATATTAATCGATAATTCCCCAGCAATGCAAAACAACCATATGAAAATTATTCTCAGGATTGTGGTCTTGGCATTGCAAATTCGATGAGTAGAAAATTTTAAGAAATAATTGATAAACAGTTGTATTGCTACAGAAATGACTGTGGTTTAGTTTAATTATTGTACTTTGTTAGCGTAAGTGCAGAGTGTACAAAGAATTAGGATATGTACGAGGCAAAGGACAATCGCCCCTTCCTGTAACTAACTTTAACATCTAAAATTGACATATGAATGAAAATGGGCTACCATAAATGATATTAAAATTATTATATGTTATTATCGAATCAAATACTTTATCTTCAGCTTGTTCATTGGCAAATAATCCATTTACAAATCGATTGAAACTCGATTAAATCTCATGCATTATCCAAATACATTATTATTCGGTTTTCTGAATTCATGTTTATTTTCTTAAGCTCATAAGGTCAGCCATGGATTGATGTTCAATTTCACTTACACTGTCTAATTTAATCGTTAAAATTAAAATAACACACGAAAAAATTAATGTTCGTATTGATCTGAGAATACTTAATTCGGAAACAATTAGGAAGAAATATAAAGTTTAATAGCATACCAGGATAATTCTAATCGTTCAATCATAGTATATCAGGGAAAATGAATATGATGAGTCGTGCAAAATATACCTTTCCATGTATGTAAAAGAAGTAAATGATGAATAAGTATTTCGTCAATTTATTGTGTAGTAGTAGAGAAAAAAAAACCCTTCACCCGATAATTGGATTCGTTGTGTTCGTTCTCTTTTAAACACTTCTATAGTTTATCTCATGCTAGGTGTAGGGCTCGAAGTTATCCGAAATAATTTCTTCTATTCCACTACCACCGCACACACACACACACACACACACACACACACACACACACACACATCTGGAACACCTTTAAGTAGATCCCATGCGATGGCCCGGATGGCACGGATTGTGATACATCTGCTGCGGAGTGTTGAAGGATTGCACCGTTACCACCAACGAACCCTACCGTCAACTGACCCCCTGAACCTCACCTCCGAGGTTCTTCCCCGTTCCCAGGACCACTTCACACCCACTTCACACCCAGCCCTGGTGCATCTTCCTCAGAAGATACCGCGCGCGATTTATTAATCACTTCGCTGCCTTGACGCGTTAGCGGGAAAACTGTCTCACTGTCGGACCCATTACGCTGACCTGACGACCAGGCCGGGGCCAGGCCAATCGTGGTTTACGAACCGCGAATTGGTTCCACTGCCAGCCCACTGTCTGCTGCTGAGAGGTCACACACACACACAAACATGGGCTCTTAGCGCGCAATATGGTCCACAAACGGACAACGGTAGATCCCTTTTGGGTGCATCGGTGCATTCCAGCACCGCACGGCCAGGCGCTCCTAGTGACCCTCAACGCCCCAGCTGAAGATGCATTGCTGCTGCGTTGGCATGGGGCTTGGGTGGGTGGGGTGGGTGGCTGGCACCATCAACAGCAGCAGCAGCAGCAGCAGCGGCGGCCAAAGTTCATCCTACTTTAGCGCATAGAGAGCGCTCAACGCAACGACCGAACACCGGTCTCTGTTGCAAATTGATTCAAGCGTAACCACCCACCCACCGGGAAAAAAAGGGGGCCATCGCACCTTCCCCCCCCCCCCAAACCGGGCCTTTTCCTTATCCTATTAGCAGCAACAAATGCACATGGCGGCGGCGGCGGCCACTGAACATTAGTCCAGGGTCAGGGAGCCGTGCGGCTAAGCTGTTCCCTTCGCTGTTCGACCGACCGACGGCCGACGAGAGGGGACGCTAAGCTTATTAGCTTCAAAGCACCCCGATCCCGAAAAGGGGGCCTTCCTCCAGCCACCTCCAGCACCATCACCACCGAGCTCATCGACAACAAAGAAAGTATCATTTATTTCAATTAAAAATGTGGGTGCATTCGAGTGCAATTTGTGGCAAAACCCTGGTGATGGTACAAGGGGGGGATGTGGTGGTGCTGGAGGAACGGGAAGGGATCAGGATCTTGGCCTGGAAGAGCAGCTTTCCTCGCGCAATCGCGACTCGGCATCGTGGCAGTGAAGGTAAAGTGGTGCAGCAACCGCCAATGCAATCCGCGCGCGCTCTGAATGCTCATTGAGGCTATCAGTCCACCCCCTGAAGACCTTCCCCTTCCCCTGCGCCATATCCTGCTCTAGATGCACCAGTTTTTAAGAGCTACTACCCCCGCCCATCAACCCCCCCGGGCTTGGGTTCCGCATTCCGCGCATTTGCGATCGAGTGCCCGGCGGTGGTTTTGCTTCGTTCGTTCGTGCCTCGTGCCTCGCGCTTAATGGATGGCCCCTAAGTAGCATCCGCAGTCCTTCACTCCCGCTGGTGCACTTTGCTGCTGTTGCTGTTGCTGCTGGTATAGTGCAAGGCCAGCTGGACGGTCGGTCAACCATCAACAGCAGCTTTCATCACGTGCAGCAGACGATGACGATGTGACGAGTGCAACCGAGCGACCGGCAGATCGTCAAACGTCATTCCGTTCGTTCGTTCGTTCGTTTGTTTCGATTCCCTCAGTTCGAAGGGGCCTTTGTGGGGTCCTTTCCTTCCTCCCTTCCGCCCTCCCTCCCACGAGAGTAATTTAAATTTATTTTCTTTCATTACATATTCATTAAATATCAATTTTAAATGAAATGGCTAAAATATGTAACACATTAGCGCAAAAAACAAACCGTCCGTTTGCGTCCACCGCTGTTGGGCTCTACGCTACTCGCGGCTCTACGAGTGCTTGGCTTTTTGTACGCGAGTGCAAACGGTCAGCCAATCATTTCGTTCGTTCGTTCGTTCGCTTGCTCGTAATCGGATCGCTTTTCGAGTCGCTTTGGTCGCTGCTGGCACGACGGCCGTCGAGAAGAACAAGAAAATGCAAGCAAACAATTAGCGGGCGAACCCGGCGAGCCGGCTGCCACCCCTGGTATCAACAATACCCGGGCTGATGATGATGCTGGAACGATGGTTGCGATGGTTGTGTTGCGATGCTGATGGTCATACCTTCCGGCTCCGGCTGACTTCGGTCCAAATGATTGTTTGTTTAGAGTTGTAATTGCAGCCGAAGGAGTCACTCTCGTGAAGGAGGAGCGAGGGGAAAGCATTATCGAAGCATAAGAACTGGACGGACGGATCGCAAAACAAAAGATAGAAGAAAAAAAATCCCGGAACAGAATCTCCCCTTCATTGGGAGACATTGGGAACGGGAACGAAATGAAGGTAAATGAAAACGTAATGGCTGTCGGTGGAGAGGGGGTGAATTGTCACAACGAACCGCCCCAGTAATTACCGATATGATCGATCAGCCGGCACCTGGCTGGCTGGCTGGCTGGCTGGCTGGCTGGCCGCATTCAGCTTCCGCACCTTCATTTCACTTACTTTGTGTGCCGGACTCCTCGGCTCTGGGTGCGAGTGACGGGGACGCGGACACGGAAGGTGTTGCTGCTGAGGTGGAGAAGATTAAGAAGCTCACGACGCGACCAACCGGATGGCAACGTGTCACCGACCGACAAAACCGCAAACTGGAGCGCATCGAATGGATCCTAATGATTGTGGAATTGTTTGGCAAATAGTTGTGCGCAGAAATAGCGTCGAGTCGCGTCTCTCCGCAGATCAAAGATGGCAGATGAGAGAGCAGAAAAAAAATACATGTCGTCGTCGTCGTCGTCGTCGCAGTAGCCGCGGTTGCTGTTGCTTTCAAAATCAGATTAATGCGCGCCTCTAAGGCAATGGGGGGCCGAGGTAGCGAAGGAAATCGGAGGGAAATGAGAAAAGGCCTTTTTTGACTTCTCTGCAATTCCGAGATGGCTGGATGGATGGGGGGTGGTAGGAGAGGAGTTGACAAAAACCTTTGGGAGGCGCGCAGTGTGCTCAGAGATCAATTGGCGGGATCGAAGATTGAAGTGAAAATGCAAAACCCGGGAAACCCGGGGTCAATTCAATTGCGATTCTATGATTGCAATCCGTCCGTACGGATTTTTTTTAAACGATTACAATGTTTTTCAGTGGCAAAAGGCTTTGTAATACACAAATAGATAGAGTGATAGAGTGTACGAGATACTGCATGGATATTTGATTGTAATGTTTCGGATTTTAAGATCAGAAACCATCAAGATAATTGAGTCTGTTTGTATGCAACAAAGATTTCATTTAATTAGCTATTGTCTATGGAAGGTATTTATTTCATTTTCAATGTGGTTTATGCACCTTTTTTTTTTAAATTTATTATGCTTCCAGCTGCTTTTAAATGCATCTTCGGCCTTTGCTAGTACGAAAAAGATACATATTGTCGTGAGTAGAAGCAGATATTTGCCTAAACGAAGGTGGAAAAATACTAAATCTACTGTTTCATGCAATTCTATTAAAATACTATTCAGAAGTATATATTCACAACAACAATAGGTAATGCAATAACTACTGGTCATCATCGTGAAGCTGGTATAAATAGTATTCAAACATAGAAATATGACGTAGATAAATTTTGATTCTGGATTTGAACTGATTTTCGAAGATCGTGTAGTTCGATTACAATTGAAATTGAAATTAAATTTCTCTAAATTCACGTTCCACAAGCAACCTTACGCTCGAGATGCTGCTCGAAAGAGAGCAAACAACCGCAAAGGGGCCATTACTGATCCACCATAACCCCCTCTACCTCAACACCACAGAACACGAGCGCCTCCTTTCTGTCAATTCGTCAAATTTCTCCTTTCCAACGCGGTTGACTCACGAGTCACACTTTTCACTTTCTTTACCACCGCCACCGGGTCCATTACCGGGAGTCCTCGACTACTCGACTTCAAACGACGGAAAACCGCCACCGTGGGCTTACAGCTCTATTTAGCAGCCAATTAAATGACGGATCATCGGTTTTCCACCGGCATTAGCGTCATTTCCACCAATTTCCAACACCATCAAGCCACGGACGGACTGATGCAGCGAAGGATGATGAACAGCTCGAGCTCGTAACCGCAGTCTACGTGATCGCGCCCGAAACGATTTCCCCTCGAGACTTTTCCAACATCTCTCGATCACCATTTTCCACCTGATTGAGTTTTCCGCGGTTTTCGAATTGTGTCACCATCATCATCATCATCACCATCGCGACGACGACGGGTAGTGTTCGGATGCGGATTAGTGCAACATCGAGACGAAGAGAAATAGAGAGAAATAGGGAGAGAAAGAGAGAGAGAGAGCACGCTGGCATTCGATGAATAACGATGCGTAATGATGCAAACAAACTCAAACAGTGCAACGAGCGGGGCGGGGCGGGGGATACATAAGCATGACACTTCCTGTGGTGCGATGGCCGCCGCCAGTTGCGATGCGATGCTGCGGTCATCACACGCCTAATGCCTGCACTAATGCGCGCGCGCGCGCGTCGATACGCTTTCTATTGTCGTGTTTGTCGCCGTCCCCCCGGAGGGGGGTGTTTGGCCCGAATTTCCCGGGCCACTATAGAAAGCGTTTCCGATGTTCGATTTCGAACCGCCATGTTTTTGGCGAAGCGAAAGCCACAAGACGCCCGTAATGATCGTAGCGTTGGTTGCTCTTCATCGGTGCGCGACCGTTGCTGACACTCAGAATCCGTATTAGCCAAACAGTGTTGACCAAGTGTCCCGGTCCCGGTCCTGGCATGCAGAACCGTTTGGCATCGTTAAGCAGGATCGGCACGCCATTCGCCAGTTGAAGGAAGATGCGGATCAGTAGTAGCGTTGTGCGCTGTTGCAGTTCGCGGGGAAAACAATGGACACTTTTTGCCACAATAATTTCCAATATGTTGCAACCAATGGGCCACCGTTTGGCGGGCTATGAATTCAATTTATCGGACTCTAAAGCGTTATGGTGTCGCGCGCCACAGCCACAAGCATCTTGGCAAAAGGCCTTTGATGGTGGTGAAACAACTTAGTGGCAACAACAACACACCATTGAACCGTCGTTGTATGTGCGTTCTCATGGATGGTTTGATGATGTGTGGCCGGGCCTGTGGGGTAGTTCTACCAAAATGAGCTTCATTTCCGCCTCGATCACGCTGGCACACCTGGCCCGTCCATTGCGCAAAACCATCCCTTCAATTACATCCCGTGGCCGGTGGCCGTTGCGCCATGAGAAAAGAGTTCTTCATGCAGTGCGCGATCTCGCGAGATCACATTCTGTCCCAGAGGCCAACCGCTGGTTCTATATGGCCGCTGCTTCTAATAAGCGGGTCAGTGGCCAAGGTGGAGTCGTTGGTGCTACTGGCTGGCTGGCTGGATGGATGGGTGGCGGTCGTGCATATCCGTTTGGCCTTGTTTCACGCTGGTCCGCTGGTCCGCTGGCAGTGGCAGTGGCGAGCTTATCAATTAATTTGATCTTCACCGTGGCAGTGTGCACGCGAGCGCGCGTGTGTGTGTGTGCTATTGGTTCGATGCAGCTGCGATCTAAGATTCTATCCCCCAAGTCCAAGCACAAACCCCCAAGTGCTCTATTGGCCCTGGCCAGAGCTGAATAAAGCACAAAGCACAAATGGATGCTGG
The DNA here is from genome assembly GCF_943734745.1 of Anopheles darlingi. Taxonomy (NCBI): domain Eukaryota; kingdom Metazoa; phylum Arthropoda; class Insecta; order Diptera; family Culicidae; genus Anopheles; species Anopheles darlingi. Next base: position 73,285,414 of record NC_064874.1, on the reverse strand, counting down.
ATAGGCAGAGAGAGAGAGAGAAAAAAACGAAACTAAAGCGCGATCGCGATCCGGGCACCGCCAACTGCAGCTGCTGCTGCTGCTGTTGCTGCTGCCGGTTGGAATGAACCGACCTGCAACCGAAGCATATCGGTGCGTCCGCGATGGCGGCGATGGCGAATTGGCAATAAAATTGAAACAAATAACTAATAACAAGTAATTAGATTGTAAATAATTATTGGTCCCAAACAAATTATGCCACTTTGCGCGCGGTCTGTTGCGTCCCCCGCGCGTGTGATCTCCGGCTGGAGCTGGAGATCGAAGCAGCGCTGCTCAGAAGCGCAGAAGCCCACGGAGATGAGGAGATTATTGAAGCCGCTGGTTGCTGGACGCGCGTTGCAGTCACCTCTAGCTAGAAGAGAGTGTTGTGAAGAACGAGAGGAAGGTAGCAGGAGGGGCGAGGGAGAGGTGGTAAAAATGGCAGAACTAATTCCTGACCTGGCATTCCGATGCGCCGCCGCCGCCGTCGTGCACTTATTGAGCCAATATTTTCGCCCCAACTCACACACACACACAGTCACAGGCATAGCTCACTGTGAGTGAGGTTAAGGCGCGATGGGATTGTAGCGTTTTAATTTTTTACTTTTAAAAGGGGAAGCCAATCGAAGGAGCGCCGTTCGCGCGAGGTTCCTGTTTTATTTGAAATCCAGCAACAGCTTCTACTGCAATGGCGCCCGGCTGTGCGCGAAGGGGTCGGTTCGGTCGTTCGCTGGCATAACAATATAATTTCCAGCAATTATTGGTACCACCAACAACTCATTTTTATGGACTCCCACTTATCGCGCCCGGTGAGAGGGTGCTTTGGTTTGCGAGCGCGCGCGCGATCTTTGCTCCGGGCTCCCGAACCATGAGAAGGACTTCCCGGAGCGGACTTTAGGCGCACAGCATTTGGCCCGGATGCATTATGCAGACCGCCCTTTCCCTGTCGCGCACCAAATCGGTCCAGCAAATCGTCCGCCGGGTCGATCAACTTTTATCGCTCTGCTCATACCCGACACGGGCCGAAGGTCGCCGCGACGTGCCGCGATGGTTTTTGACGCGAAAATATGTGTGTGCCTGGAATGCGCGTCGGTAAAGGAGAGCAGCAGCAGCAGCAGGTGGTGAACCGAGGTTGAGTTTTGCATAGGCGGAACCCCTTTGCCGCCGCTGGGCGATTGATTTATTTTCAATTTATTTCACTTTGCCGCAGGTTCACCGTTAGAGCCGGTGGAAGATGTTTGAATGTTTGCTATGTAGACACGTCGACAGATCGGAATAGGGGGCTTTAAAGGGTGTCTGGTTAAATGGAAAATCGTTTTCGCGTGAACCAACCTTGAAGTTGCTTTAGATTGCTTCAGGAGTTGTCACACTGGACAACAGAACAATCTCTTGCTTGGTATGTACAACGGGAGGCCCCAGCAGGTACTGTGTAGAAATTTTACTGAACTAGCACAACCGGCAACTTCATGGACGTTGTAGTAGTAATAGTGGGCCTCGAATAAATATTTCTTTATTCTTCTTGGTTTATTCTTGGTGAAACGTTTAATGAACACGGACATCTACTACTGTGTCCAAAAAGTAAGGTGACACGCTGTCCAAATTGCCTGCGTAAAAGGATATCTTTAGTTTTGTATTTTTTATATGTTGTCAGCACTGTTATTGACAACCATGGCAAGTTTCACGTCAAAATATTCACTAGTGTTTGAGATACGTATTTTTTTGTGAACTGCTAAAAGTGCATTCTTCGTTTTTCTCCATGTCGCAAATTTTTAAACAAAGAATTTGCATTAAAAATATTTTTTCTGCTGCAAATATACCAATGCGAATGGTACAGAATGTCTTTAGTGACGATACTACGTCAATAAAAAATATTTACACTTGGTGGAAAGACTTCCAGGAGGGTCGGGAACGTTTTGAAGAGGAAGAACGCTCTAGACGACCACCAACGACAATCGATGCAGTTCACGTCCAAAAAATCAAAGATTTGGTGTTGGAAAACCGTCGATTAACTACAAGAGACTTTGTTGATGATATTTGCATATCCGTTAATTACATTTGGAAGGATGTTTTTCATCTTAAGCGCGTCAGTGTTCGATCACGATAATGCACCATCTAACACTTCGTTGGTTTTCTGTGACTTTTTTGCCAATATTTTCACTCATATCGTTCCGATAAAACCGTATGCGCCTGATTTGGTTACATTTGGCTTCTGGGTATTAGATAAGCCCAAAATATCGTTCCGGGGACACTGTTTTGACAAGATAGAGCAGATTCAAGCCGCTGCGAAAAAGGTGCTGAAGGCCATTCCTAAAGACGCCATTTTCGCGTGTTTAGAAAACTGGAAAATACGTCGGCATAAGTGCATTGTGTCTGGGAGGGATTACATTGATGGCAAAAAAATCGATTTGGAAGAAAAATTAAGGAACTTTCAAAATACATCCAATGTCACCTTACTTTTTGGACACAGTAGTATATATAAAAATAAAAGTTGCGTATTTTCGAACGCCCATAACTTGAGAACGGATGTCGTTGAGAAATGTTGAGAAAATTCTGTCCTTTTATGGTAAATTGAAACTCTTTTTTGTACTGGCTTTCCACTTCACAGCTTACTTGAGTTGATATTATTTCAAAACATTGGATGAAAACCTTTCAGCTCCAATCCATACTTCGGTGAATTCAAAATTCTCACTCTAATTTAAACATCATCGTCTACTGTGGTACTTTTATTTTCTAATACCATCAGACCAAAGGACGCTTGATTTGTGTAAATAAAGGAAGATTGGTTGATTTGCGAGTTTTTCTTACTACGGAGATTTGGCAAGTGATTTGAGTTAGGCGATTATTGGGGTTAGAACAAAAATTACGAAAATAATCAGAAGATCAAGTATAGAATTACGCAGTCGAATTTCAAGAGGGCAAGAATCGAGTGGCAGAACGAAGTTTGCGGGGTCAACTAGTTATCTATATTTAAAGCATGTTTTATGTATCATGAAACATAATTCATGTTTAAAGGAATCCACGTGGTCATCATCACGGTTTAAAACTACAGAGAATTCAGTAAAATGATACATTATCTACAGAAAATACAGTAAATGTACTAAATACTTGGTATATTTGTTTTTTTGAAAACATGTATTCGCCAAAAAAATATAGTTGTGATGTATTTCACAAAATAAAAATTACATGAACAGCGTGAATTGAGTATGTTGTGAGAAGTCCGCTGACCAAAACTGACTACCATTTACCCCAACAAATCATGTAATAACACTACTTATGTTTAGGTTTGAAGTATTTGTGTTCCGTTGGTCAGATAAATTCGGGAAAAAAATCCATCACCATTAAAAAAAAAAGATCCATCACCAGCAATGGTTCGATCTACGCGACTTAACACTTCGCTTCCTTCGCTACCGCACCGGTATTGTGCACAGTTCATTGTTTGTTCATGATCAACGTATACAAACAGCTATCCAAATGTACTCTTAATCGAGCGATAAATGGCTGGAAGGTTCTTGATTGCAGGCTCCATTTTGCATACTAATACCAAACCAATCACTCATTCGGTAGCAGTATCTGCACCTCAAAGCCCCCAAAGGTCGCCACTCGAAAGTGTCTCGCCTTGCCGGAAGTGCAGCCATGAGGAGGTTCTGGGCACAAAGCTCTTGAGGAACGCTTCATTCGTTGCGCGCTGTTCGTGGGCATGTCTGCCCCCCTTAATAGACACAAACTGTCTCCAATCCAAACAATGTCTGCGCTGTTGGCACTACTTGGCTACCATGCTTCACCACCGAATCCGTTTGTTCATTCTAATGCCGTCACGAGGACGGACACTCGACGGACGATGTCGGGAGACGTACCGACGTGAGTCAGCAGCTAGACGATGGCAGCAGCACACCTGGGAGTCGACCGTTGTTTTTCATCCAAAACCACCCGTTTCCCTCCAAACCCCCGTTTCAAAAGCTGGTGCATCCACCATTGCTGGAGGCCGCCATCACCACCATCACCACTACTGTTTTGAATCAACAATCTCTTGACGTCCAACGAGCCACTGGCCACACAGCCGCGGTAGAGGCGGACGGACCAATTGATGGACTTCCAGAGTGTGTGTGTGTGTGTGCGCCGCTCGCCGCGAAGAGGAGATAAATGACAGTTCAATTTCGAGAGCAATTAATTACTCCACCAACGACCTCGGGACCGCGACGAAAGTGGCCGCACCGGCGGTGTTCTAGCAACGGCGGGATCCCAGGTGTGTTCGGTTTCCACTGACGACGACGATGGCGGCGACGATGCCAGCGCGAACGGTACGCGATCGCAAATGCCATAAGGTCTACTGTTGGGTGCTGCCGTTGCTGCCGTTGCTGTTGCTGGAACCAGTTCAGGCTGCACTGTTGCGCCGCGCGCTCCTCTGTTCCCAGTTGATTCTAGCAATCTTAATATTTTGACAACCAACACCGCGAGGCGTATAATCGCGACCAGGCGGCGATCGCGGCGACGCAGCAGCGGTCCCGTTCCACTGAGACTCACCGTAACTTAGACTCAAAATAGCTGCTTGTCACAATTGCGCTGCGTCTCGCCGTCCGGGAAAGGCGACAGAAGAAGGGAAAGAGACAGGAGGAGAGTTGATCATCCGCAGAGGAGCGCGAGTATCCCGGCCACTGCTGGCATGCTGGCTGGCACATTTAGGCGGACTGCTTTTGGAGTCTTTGGACTGCTGTAAGGAGACAGCGCGCTGGCTGAAAATGCTGAGCTTGCAATAAAATGAGGCATTAAATGAGTCGCCATCCTGGCCCGGCGTCGCGTCATCCGCTGGCGCTGGCGCTGGCACTGCAGTCGGTCCTTGTGTCGGTGTCAGATAAACAAAAGAAAGGGAACAAAGTGTGGTTCACGAGAGATTTTTGGAACCATTTTTACACTCCACTACCGAGCACCGAGCGTGTAGCGGCCGCTGGTGCCGTTAAGGTACCGATAAGGACACCCAGCAGCAGCAGCAGCACCGCGTCTAGATAAGCGCCAGCTCGCTTGACCTGCTGGCGGCCACTTATCAATACGCAACATCAAAAACGAAAGCAGGAATTGAACTTTAAAGTCTCGCGCGACGACGAACAACCGGGACCGGGAACGCGGAATTTGGGCCACAACCTCAGGGCTCAGCGTAGCTCTGCTCGCCCGCTTGCCTGATTCTTCTTCCCTTCCACCACGACCGCGCGCGCCCGCTCCGCTCGAGTCGAGTGCAGCGCATCGTAAAGAATGCAACTTTATAACTTAATTTTACATTAATTATCCATCGCGAACCCGGACGCGTAAAGATGGTGAGTTTATATGGAAGCACATCCTCGACGGGCCTCCCCACCGCCTGTTTGGGATTGTGGATTTGTTTGCTCAGCGCCTCATCACTCCCGGCCTGCCCGGGGAAGGGGATCACAGACCACTCCGTGGCATGCACTCGATGAGATCGCAGTTCTTCGCGAGCGCCATTGCGATGCACGTTGCGATAATGAACCGAGTCGAGGGCTTCGATCGAAGGTTCTCGTGAAGGATCCTTGACTCGTCGCTTTGACTCGTGGTATCGTCTTCCTTTTCTCGCGGCTCGCGGCCTCGCGGTTCGATCGACGGTTTGGTTGTTGAGATTCCGCCCGAGAGTAAATAAGCAATTTGCTCTCGACGTGCAGCCACTCCAGCACTCTTTCCCCGTGTGTGTGTGTGTGTGTGTGTTGACCACACCAAACCATACATTGATGGCATGAGCATCCGCTGCAGGGTGTCGTCCTGGTCCCCGTGGCTTGGTCCGAAACGATTCGTTAGCAAGCGAACGAAGTCGACTAACCTTCGTGCGATCTTTTTTTGGGTAGTAATACCCCGCCACAGTCTCTCGAGTAATTGATCGAAATGGATACTCTATCTGTGATATGAGAAGAGAGCCCCTTCTACTTCGGTGACTTCGATGCACCATAAGGAAGAAGCTCATTTATCGCGGTAGCTCGCGGCAGGCTTGGGGTTTGGGGATCGATTTTCTCGGTGCATGCACGCTGTGACCACTGTGCGCAGCAAATTCTCCTTTTTAGGCAACCGGAATGACGACGGTGACGACGACGACGATCGATGGAAATGACGAGTCCGTATGCTCCGAACAAAACAAAAAAAAATAAACGAAACCAAATTGAAGAAACAAATGTTCAGCACCAGGAGAGAGGGGGGAAGCTTGGACAAAAAGGAGAAGCGGGGAGTGGCCGTACCCGGAGCTGAAGGTCTTTATGCATACGGAGCTTATGGTAATTCGCGCCGCATCACATCGCATCGCACCGTGGTACTCACCTCATGTTTCTCCTCAGTGGACGGTGGATGGTCACTGCACCCCTGCCAGCGGGGGGAAGAACCTTCGCCTGGAGCTGGAACGAACAAGGAGAGGGAGGGCACACGGAGCGTGGGCCAGTCAGCCGTTTTGATATCTTCATTTCAGTCGGCAAATAAATAAGTCATTTTATGGAGTACGCGCGAAATGCGCGAAACGCGCGAGAATCGACCGAGGAAGACAAACCACGAAGCAGGGGTGCCCCGAGGCAGGGAGAGGGGACGTAAGCAAAACAGAAACGCGATCGATTGACGAGGAAGTGCACAACGGTTTCTCGATGTTCTCGACGATGATGATGATGATGGTTCGTCGTCTTCGTCCTCGTCTTCGTCGTCGTCGTCGTATGCAAATGCGCCGCACTAACAATGCTTCTCGAGTGGACAGGAGTAGGCAGAGAGGTGGGAGAGGCATGGAAGTGTGCTGTTAATCTGCGAACAATCCATTGGCCAGCAATGGACGGACGGCTTCGATCCCGTACCGCATTCTTGCAGATCGCCACAGAACATATCTTATCGCACTCTTCATCCTCTCGAGTTGGGGACGACGATTCACCGGATTCAAGGATGGATGCTCAAGGTGCGATCCGGTATCTTATGATGATTGCAGACGCTTCTCCCCCCCGTGAACCTCTCCTTCGACAAAAAGATAAAAATAAATAAAAAGTGCAGCCAAAAACCGATGCCCCCCTTCCACGAGGATGCGCGTTGATGAAGATGTAATAATGTGTCGAATATTATTATCTCATTTCGTACCTCATCGCCCGAAAGGAGAGTCCCCCTGGTCGGTCCGGGGATGATGCTTTCTCTTCTTTTCTTCTCGGTTTTTTTTTTTTGCTTTGTGATAAACATGTACAGTTTGTGATCCACGAAACGCACGGTTCGCAGTTCGTTATCGGTTCGCGATGCTCAGGTCGAGTGTCCAATTCAGGTTTAAATGGAGGTTGTGGAGCAGCGGAGAGAGGACGAGTGAGCGGAAGCGACGTACAGTTAGTCGTCATCCGAGGCCATCGGATTCCTAATTGGATACTGCGATTGGCCTGCGAGGTTCTGGAATGGACTCTCGAGACGCGAGACTCAACGGAGTTCGAACAGCAGTCTCGACGCGTCGCGTTACGTCAATCTTAGGTCTCTCTCGTCCCTGGAACTTCTTGGCTAGAACGAACAGTTTGACGAGTCGTCCACCCCGTACTGACAACCGGGTTTTGCGACAGTCAACCCACTTGCTTTGCTTTTGCCCTCCCCCCCGTTGGGATTCATAAATCTGTCGTCCAGCTTCATCCACACACGCGCGCGCGAGCTGGCACCGTCTAGCACCGGTCTGGCGCGCGACGACGGCTGGCTGGGATCAGGGGTGCTGACGATCATAATTCTGTCAAAAGCGTGTGTCCCATGTGTTCCTTCCTTCCTTCCTTCCCCTTCCATTCGTGGTGCCGGGTGCTGACCATAACCATTCCCGGAGCGTGAATGTGTTTGCAATGCTCGTGCGTTGGCCGGATTGTGGATTGGTCCCGGGGGTGTGAACAATTATCAGCACCCTTACTCTCCCCGGACCCTAGGGCCAGATAGTTCCGCGATCTACGCGATCTGCGCTCGCTAGACAGCCGCTAGGAGTGTTGGGACGGCGGTGGTGGTGCCGATGGGAGTGAAGCGGCAATAAACAACAATTAATCTGACAGCACATGGGTGCTAATAGAGAGCGGCGTCCTGGGGGTGGTGCATGCGACGACGGGGATAGCGTTCTGAACGTGATCGTGATCTTACGCGCGATCGGAGAAGCAGAAGAAAGGATCGAGATCCAGCTTCCTGTCCTGTCCTGTCCTGTCGGACACTATGGATCCCTCTACTATGCATCTGTGTGTGTGTGTGTGTGAGTGTGTGTGCGCGCGCGACGTTATGGCTAGACGCGGACGAGACAAAGGCCCCACGGACGCGCCTATAGGCGGTGAGTAGCCTGGTGGTGGACGATCGTGCCCGTGATCACTCCAATGGTGCAATTCGAGTACAGTGATGACAACGAGTGCCAACGACGTTGTCTACTTTGAGGCTCTGCGGACGGCAGTTGATCTCCTGCGACACACGGAAGGGGAAGTGTTCCTGTTCCTGGGTGTGTGCGGGTGCGTTGGCGATCGCGAGTGATCGTGACGTGTCAGTCCGGTGACTCTGTTGGGCAACAGTGACGTACAGCTGTTGGTCCTTAGTTTTCTAAAAATGTTCCCTCATTTGTTCTTGGGTTCTAACAAGTCGACGATCGCCTTATAGCACCTTAAAGACCTTAAGATTACCTCAAGGAATAGCCTGGCCAGGATAGCAATTGAACAGTAACAACTGCATAAATTAGATTGAAATAAAGTTTGCTATCGTGGCCGCGCTTTGCTAATAGAGCTTCGCAAGTCGCCAAATGACAGTCTAACGAAAGTTTCTAACCATAGCCATGCACCATTAGAACGATCGTCTACAATCAACGATCATTCTTAAAAGGATTTTTTTTTCTTTTACTCCTCAACCAAGCTGACCAGTATTATAGCTTTTTTTTCGTTCCACTCTTGCTGCTCTGTTACCTACATTCCATTCCCGACTGTACCCAGGACTCGGCTCAACATTATGGTTATGAGTCCACCCCACCGTGCACAATGCCGAGGCGTTGAAATGTATGTAGCAGAATCAATTACAATCAAGCGAATGCCGCGGCAATAGCGATGACTCTTCGATGCCTACACAAACACACACATGGGCAACAGCTAATCGTCATCGACGATGGTGGCACCACCGGACTTCTGATAAGCGAACATGGATTATGACCCGAAGCAGATCGTTTCTTTCGTCGGTTTGCTGTTGTTGTTGTTGTCGCGGAATGTAAAATTATCACACCGCGAGGTGCAAATGGCGCTGTGTAGGTGCGACACACAGAATGGTCAATCGTTGGTCTAGCAGATATACCGACCATCATCATCATCATCTACATGGCGTGGCGTGGCGTACTATTACTTCATCATTAGCGACGACGAGCGACATTGCCATGCGGGAATCGGGATCATAAAAAGTGAAGACGAAGAAGAAGAGGATGAGTGGAGTGGAATCGTAAAACTTAAGATCTCGTTCGATCGTTCGCGCGATGGTAATGCACGGTACTTGGCGGGTACCGCGGAGGAACCGGTACTTGGCCACGGCAGCAGCCGTTTGCCACTCGAGAACGTGGCCATCGACACCGAGAAGGTGTCGAGAAGATCGTGTTGCTTCGACAGAGTGGCAATTCAATTTACGATTTCCAGTCATTTGCGGTGGATCAATTTACACACACACACACACACATAGTCTCTCTTCCCCTGTATCTATATGTGATCTACAACATGGGTGCATGATCTGTAAGCTGATCTGCCCTCTCTTCTGTCGTGTGAGTCAACGAACGCAGTCTGCTTCCGACTGCCACAATGCGGAACATACCGGCAATGATAAGTAGTCCCTGTAGTCGATCGGCCAATCAACCTCCCAGCCGTTCCCATAAAACATAAACACCACTTAGCCCCCGTTCTCCTCCTACCAGCCTCCTTAACCTTGAGCCGATAGCAACCGAAACGAGTCTATCAGAGTTGGGTTGGCACACGAAATGCGGCTGCGAGGATCGGGGATCGAGGATCAATTACGCTCGAGGGGAGGGAGGCTGTTGCTGCTGCTGCTGCTGCTACTTGGAGCGCTCGATCAGTCGATCCGCCCGCCATCCAACATCGGACTCATAAATCCATAAATCAGGCTCGCCATCAATCGCATCGATCAAAGGCGCAGGAGCACCAAATAAACCATAACCGAGCTGGTCGATCGAGTGGGTGGGTGGCTGGGTGGCTGGGTGGGTGGTTAATGCTGATTTTAGCTAATTTTTCATGCTGACCTTGCCCCCGAATTGGCCGGTACCGCCTATTCTATGCGCGCCGATGCCTTTTCTTCGGACCGACGGACGAACGGTCGACAAGAATTGATCCGACTAATCCGTTTGGCAGGAAAATCCGGGCGCCCCCGTTGGCCGGAGGCATCTTAATCACTTCGCGAGCAGCAGCTGCTGCGCATGGCGTTGCTGATCAGGCAGCCGAACGGACGGGCGCGGACTTCACTTCTTGGTATCCGGATCGATATCTGGGCGAGGGCGGGTTTTTCGGCTCGAAGAGGGAGGTGAGTTATGGCCGGTGGCAAGGTCATGTCTCACTCACTCACCACACTCGTGAGTTGCAGCTGCAGCAAAACCCCCGCCGTTTTTGGTTTGCCGAGATTGATCGCGTTCAGGCTCGAATCTCGATCATGCGCCTCGATCCTCGCGATCACCTGGCGTGTGGTCTATGTGGTCTCCTGGTGGACGTGCGCCCCGTCCCCGGGTATTGATTCGTCGGCGGGCTGACTCGGTTTGATCCCTGGTCGTACCTTGGGCTTGATCTCGCCGGACCGATAAATACCTTCGGCAGGCGGTCCCCGAGGCGGAACACAATCTGGCCAGGGCCCAGGGACCCCACGCTCGAGCGCACACACACACACACACACACACACACACACATACACACACACACACACACACACACACACACTCGATGGCGAGCGAGGGCGCAAATTGTTTTGGCCAGACACAACATTCGTCTGTCCTGCACCCCCTTCACCCCACGGGGAACTCGAACAAGACGCAAACGTCGGTTGATGTCGGAATGTGTGCACCGGATCGCGGATGACCGGAGGGATGAAGGAGGAGGAGGAGGAGGAGGAGGAGGAGGAGACTGTAGGCTGGAGGAAGTGAGCCGCTTGGATTCGTGCCGTACAACCGGCATCGTGTGCTTCTAATCGCATCAACATCAACAACAAATGGCCAACAAGCACGAGCTGGCGCGCCTAGGGTACGAGGGACAGAAACAAACAAACGAACGAACATCGGGAAATGATTAAATTGTAATCCGAAGTGAGGCTCTCGGTTGGCCACATGTTGACCACTCGCCAGGCGCATGACCTGCATTTTGGGACTACGACTTCGGGATCTTGTTGGATTTCGGTGAGTTTGGCATGTTCCTGGAGTGGACGTTGCTCGGCTGCGTTCTCCCCAGTGGCCCAGACAATGTCCATGGCACCACATGGACCATCACAAACAAACACACTCTCTCTCGCGATCGCTACAATGTCTTGGAAGTCCAAGAAGTCCAGAAGATGGATGACGGACTGCAATGCGATACAAGGGGACTGTGTGGTTTGTGTGTGAAATGTCATCGCGAGCGCCGCTTCTCACCGACTCCATAATCGTACCCGATTTATCGCGCTCACCTCTCGCCCCGACGGTATGCTACCGTCGTCCCGTTCGATTACGCAACCGATCGCGGCGCTACTCCGGGATGATCCTCAGCTGCAGCATTTGAGGTTGCCTCCGGAGGTCTGTTGCATTCTTACGAAAATGGTAAACATCGCCGAACGGGTTTATTGGTGGAAATCCCTCCCAACGATGCTGCTGCTACTGCTGCTAACGATGAGTCATACGCGAGCGAGCAATGCCACGGACACGGCGTCATCTCACGACATCGACGATGTTACCGTACCGTACCGTAGGTACTGAGGACATATGTTCGCCAGAAGATTATGCTGCCGCGCGCCAATTTGCATGCCACGCCGCTCCGACATCGACTGCGACTTCGACGATCGCGGCTTCTTGAGGTTCTGTTTCATTGATCGAACATGTAGGTCGGCGGCAACCCCGTAGCCAGGGCGGCAACCAGCGAGTCAGCGAGAAGATAATGCAATTATGCAGCACCTCGGTGATCTGATGATCATCTCGGAGTCGGCCCCCTCGGCCGGCTCGTGCCTTCTGCCGTGCGCCATTGACGCCATGCCTTCCCTAACGCGCGCAACAAACAGTCCTCTCTGTTGCTGTTGCTGTTGCTGTTGCTGCCCAGCTGCTGCTGCTGCTGCTCTCTAATGTTGGCCGCGACACGGAGCCACCCAGAGGAGAAGGAGCAGGAGGTGAAGGAGGTGGCATGGCATGGAAGGCGTGCAATTTATTGGCCATCGTCTCTTGGCCCTCCAGCCGGCGCCTTACAGTAGAAGGAGGAGACCTCACGAGAGAGACGACGACGATGGCGATGGTGACCGCATATCGTGTCATATCTGCGCGAACGAGCGCATGAATCGCTCAGCTAGAGGCTGGGCTGTGTGTGTGTGTGTGTGCGCGCTCTCCGTGTGCTGGACGCGGTCGGTCGGTCGGTTGGATTGTTGCCCAAAAGTTGCGAAACGTCTAGTTGAAGGTCGCGAGCCTTGGGGTGTGCTGGGCTGTGAGTCAGCGAAGCCACAAGGAGAGGTGTTTCTCGCCGAGAATCTAACATTAGACGACGGGACGGGACGAACCAGAGGGAAGGGGCCTGTGTCTGGTGTGCATTCCATGGGGCGTGAGTCACACGAGCGTTCACTCGCTCACTAGTGCACTCATGGTTGCCTGGTTTTGTGTTGTGATATTTTCGCGATAATGCAGACCACAGCCTGTAGTAGCAGACCACACTTCAGCAGAACGTCAAGCGCTAGTCCTTCTTGGTACTTCGGAACGGACATTTTGGGAAGCCTCGAAGGAAGCTAATTATGTCGGCGACGACCGAGCAATTGGCGTAATGGTTAATGAAGATAGCGGGATGGGATAGCGGCCTCAATAAACATTTTCGCGCCGCCGCCGCCTAATGAGGCCACCAGAACGATTCTGCGACACTTAAGACGTTTTTGGGAAGAGATTTTGAGCGCAATTTTGGCGACGCCACCGCCCAGGGCGTCTGCCACATCATCAGCAGCAGAATGCGAACCCGGAATGCGATCGTAAAGTCAAAGTCACTTCGTGTCAATTGCCAACTGGGCGACCAGAGAGATGGTCACAGCATGAAGTGCACCCTGTGTCGAGTGTGTGTCGCAACACACACTCGAGACGGAGACGGAGAGTAAAAAAAACAGTAAAAAGAAGGCTGTAACCATCGTCAGGATTTTTATGTCCACCCGAAAACGATGAACTTTTGGTGCGTTTTTGCAGCGCCCGTTATTATCATCGCGTGCGTTGGTGGTGGTGCCTCAGGTGGTGATGCCACGCTAATGATGCCACGGCAGCTCATCAAGAGAGGGACGCGAACCTAGAACCGTGTTTCAGGGTGTGGCCAACGATGGCGTCAATATATCCTTTTTCGGTTTCCGGGATCCCTTCAAACCAAACGAAGCGGGAGAGAGCGAGTATTGACGTTCGGTTCATTTCTGGAGAAACAAATGGCCCATACACGGGGAGATTGGAGAGGGGGGTGGGAAATGGCCACCCAAAGGCCAGGCCTAATTAAGATGCTAATCCTGCTGCTGATCCTCTCCGCCAGGGCGTCCTCCATTAATGCCAGAAATCATCATCCCTTATTTGTGGATCGCTCTCGCTTTTGGACCCCGGGATCGTAAAGAAGTTACCCAGACAGGCAGAGAGACAGCCCGGGAGAGAGACAGAGAGAGCAGGAAGAGCGAGTGGTGAGCAGGAATTAAATGGCCGTAAAATATCGTCCAGACCAGGGCGCGGACACTCCCTTGGTGATTGTCGTTTCGATCGATCGATCCGCCAGTCGGTTAATCAGTTTGGAGTCGAGAGGCTGGGATGTACCCGACCCGTCCGGACAGGGATAGCGTTTAAGGAGTATAAATATCAAAAGCTAACCCACTCCGGGGTCGCTGGAAGACCCCATCTTTCTCTCGCTGCTCTCTCTTCTCTCTTCTCTCTCTCTCTCTCTCTGCGAGGTACCGATTTGGCACGGCATCAATAATCGTAAAATGGGTTTTATGGCGGCATAAAAATATTGTTTCGAATTATTCCATCATCAGTGACCACCAAGGAAAGGGGGGGGGGGGAGAGGGTAGAGTGAGGCACCGCGCCCTCTCTCTCTCTTTCTCTCGCTCTCTCTCTCTCTCTCTCTCTCTCTCTCTCTCTCTCGCGTTGATCGTAATCGATGGAACCCGAAAATCGATTGATCGAAGCTCGAAAGTAACGTCGAACCGTTCCGGTGTCCTTGGGAGATGCATTTTCACATTCCTCGCTTTGCGCGCGCTCCTCTTCCTCGCTTCGACAACAAAAACATTTGCCAATTTGCGCACGATCATGATCATGTTGATGATGGTGGTGATGGTGCACTACTCTTCACTGGGTGTGGGGTTCAGAGAGTTTGGGGGGATGACAGCATTACACAAGGATCGGTTTCGGTTCACATCGTTAGTGCCTCGGTCCTCGGACCGCTCTCTCTCTCTCTCTCTCTGTGAGACATTCCCGTAAGAAACGCGACTTTAATTCCGTGCAAAATCTTTTTACGATCCTGCGCCAGCCTGCCAGGGAATATGAATGCGAATTAAATGCGTCTGGCTGGCGCTGGAGAGTTGCGTAGCCGTCGTAGAAGAAGCTCCAGAGCGCGATTGGCGGGCGGGCGCGCGTGCACCCCGAAGTTGACCTATGGGCAGGGCCATAATTTATCCATTTTTATATGCGACCAAAGCCACCAGGGGCACCACAAATGCTCCACTATAATTGACTCGACCAGCGTGTGTGTGTGCATGTGTGTGGTAGAGACACATTTTTTGGAGCAGCTAAGTAAGACATCCAGAGCTGGCTTTGGTTCCAGCCCAATGCCAGGGCGGTTGGCCAGCGATTTGACATTTATCGGGATTTGCAAGCGAACAAATTATGCAAACAAGCAACGGGGAGGAACCAAGAGAATGAAGGTGGTTGGGGGGAGCGAGGAGGTGCAAGTGCAGCGGTGCACTTTTATGGCGGGCTTTCTCGCTGCTGCATACTGCAGCGCCCGTTAAGGAAGATGCGAGGCGATCGCGAAAGGTTTTTATTGTTTTTCAACAGACAGCCGGCTTTAAGGTTTAAGAACGCTGCTGGATGATGGTTGAGCAAAACCATTACATTCCTGGAACATAAAACATCCGATGCGCATGCGCATGTCACGGTTCCCCAATCGACGCCGGCTTCTCCCGCAAAAAGATTGTTTAATTAAAGATGTTCCTGTTCTTGGACGAGGTAAAGCGAGAGCCACAAGGACCACAAGTCCAGTAAGTCGAATTGTCTGTTGAAATAACATTTGAACTTCACCTCGGGGGCCACCGAAGGGTCCTATTTGTAACGCTTCTCTTCACCAGCGAGACGGAGAGAGTAAAGCGATCAACAACAGACTGAAGGAGCTCGCGGGTATCAAAACGCTTCGTGCACGCGTTGTTTGCCTTCAAACCATCGCCATTGCCACTGTGCAATGTCGAGCACGTGTGTGTGTGTGTGTGTGTGTTGCAGCCTCGAAGCAATCGGTGGTATCTGTGTGTCGTCCCCGTCCGCAAAACCTCATCATCATCATCAGCAGCAGCAGCAGCAACATCATCGGGGAGTGTAACCTCTCAACACGATCCGAAGAAGCGCCGCGATCGCAGCGCAAACCTCAGACCGCAGACCTCAGACCGTGCCAGGGCCTAGAGCGCCAAGCGAAGGCAATTACATTATATGGATAGCACGCGCAAAGATCGTGACAGGGCGTTAATTTCGTCTCACCACCACCTCGCTGGCCGGTCTTGAGGACCGTCGATCCCCGCCGAAAAATCTCATCCACGCGAGACACGCGAGAGCAATACTGCCCTCCACGGGGCCTCTCTCTCCCCTCAACCCCTTCTTCTAGGGCACACGCGCGGGCTCGGGCGCGCGCGTGCACGATCCAGAGACATCATCAAATGCTTCAAACACACCATCTGCAACAGCACCAACAGCTGATCTCGGCCGTGAAGTCGTCGACGTTCGTCGCGGGTTCGTCGCTTATCGCGGGTCTCTCTCTCTCTCTGGCCTCTTGCGGTTTGCTCGGTGGGTCCGGGAAGAGAAAGGCCCTCGGCTGGAATAGTTTATTTTAGTTTTAGTCCACTGGCGGGCTCGCTGGCTGCTGCTGCTGCTGTGTTGGTTGTATTATGTTTCGTAATTAGTTTTATGCCGTTCGATTGGAACATTCGCCCCCTCCCCTCGAGGGGATGGTGGTGACGGTGGTGGTGGCCACACTCCACCGACCATCATCGATCACCCGCGTGATCCCGTTCGCTTATTGGAAATGGTTCAGGCCGGTGGCACGTGTGCGCACCAGACCACGGGGTTTTGCGGACCAACTCGACTCGAGGCTCTTCTCTGCGTAGCTCCTGCTCCTGCTCTTGCTGGTGGTGGTGCTGCTGGTGCTGGTGGTGGTGGTGGTGCTCCTGGCCAGAGCAAACAAATCAAGCGCCAAGAGAGGCCATCGGTGGTGACGGTGGGCGGTGTAGCACCCATGTTTACACTAATGTGATTGGGGGGAGGAGCTGGAACATAAATTTTTGCCTCGAAATGTGCGGCTGCGAGCACTACTACATTACTAGAGGGGAGGGCAGTTCTCGCGTGATGGCGCGTGATGATGGGTTCGTGATGACGACGTAGCACACGACGAACCTCGCACACACCAGAAGACACCAGCAGGAATCATCATCAGGATGAAACTCATTTTTCATCTTTCAAACCCCCCTGGGACCCTCGAGGATGTGGTATGTTCCGAGCTGTCAACGCCACACACACACACACACAACACGACACGCGCCCGTGCCCGATGCGTCGTTCGTCGATGAGCTACTTTGTTGACAGCCGCCGCCGTGGTCGTAGTAGGCGCGAGTTTCACTTGCTGCACCGCTACGAAACCGTGGGCTCTCTTTCAGTGTAGACCGGAGGCTGGTGGACTGGTGGTTGCCGCGCACCGACCGATAATTGATATCAACCGAACGAACGTTGCGAACGTCGCAAACGGCTCCGGAAGAGCGGATCCGGTGGCGGCCTTCCTCTTCGGGCTTAAGGTAATTAGTCATCGAGCATGAGATTGCAAACCGATTGGTACCGGAGGGCCGAGGATGGTGGCGGTGGAGGAACCTCAAACAAATCGTGCGGTCGTGCGGTATCGTGGCCGCTCAGTGGAGTAGGCGATCAGCTTCTTTCGCTGCACACCATTGCACACCTGCGCACCACGAACACCACGTGCAATGCGGTTGCGGCCTTTGGATTGGATAAGCGATAAGCAGGCCGGCCGAGGGCTTAATAACAACTTTGGTGGCTCAAGGTTCGCGCGTTGGTACCACCATTTGATGTGTTTGTGATAAGCAGCGCAAGGTTAGGGTTCTGATTCTGCAGTGCTCTGGTTTCGATCCGTGCATTAATGAGATGATCTCTCTTTTGCGCTCGTTTTTTGATGGTATTTAGAGCAACGCTAATCGAGGTTACACTGTTGCGCCAATCCCCCTTGCTCGATGCCATCGTTCTTTACCTTTTTGTGCTTTATGTTGCGATTTACTAACAAACAAGGCAATTAATTTTTAAGGGAATGGTTATGGTAGCAACATAAAAGAACTTCAGTAAATAATCGAAGAGACTTTTCAGACAATTTCCGAGTAATCCTCTGAAACAATTTGTTCTTTGATTGATACACACAGATTTGGAGCATAAATAATTAAAAGAGTAGCGTGTCTTTAGACTGAGCGAGCTACAAAATCGACCATATGATCAAATCACTTCGGATCACAAAAAGACTGCATTTGGAGTTGCTGAAAATGATCTATTTAGGTAGACTATCAATCGTCAAACTAATTAGGAAGTTTTTTGTTTGTAATTGACTAAATATTTGTCTATATATCTATTTTGTAGTTGACTTAATATTTTGAAAAAAAAAAAAATTTCAATAATCTATTAAAGTATTTAGCGCTTTCTGCGACTCGCTTTGGACAGCAGACATTTTTGCTCAGTAGACAGAAAGATAATCTGGTTGGCTTCGAGGCAGTAGACAAAAAGATAATTTTCGGATAAATATAAATAGGATAAATGGTTGGTTTTTGGTGTAAGATTAGCTGTTTTACTCTCGCAACGTTCTGTTGTTATCTTCAAAGTGGTAATATTTTTTCATTCTTTCATCTATAGACACCCTCACTAGAACCATATTGGAAAAATTGTTAAAAGAGATCCTTTTCCCATTAAAGTAATTATTGTAAACAAATTGTAAAACCATTGAATCTTATGCTATTTAAAAGAGAAAGCTTTAAGGCTTTGCCAGAAGATAAGATACTAGGAGAGATGCTATTCAAAAAGCAGATTGAATTGTTCAAAATAACAGAAAGGAAATTCCACAAATAAGCCGATCAACGCCGATATAGCTAGTTTAGTTCGAATCCCATCGAATAAAGTAATCTCTTCTATCCTACACTGCCGTTCTACTTGGCTAACAATGTTAAAAATGTACTTGATAATATTTTTTTAAAATGCAACATTTCAAATATATTCCTTAATCAATTTGTTATTGTTACGATTATGAACACTAAGATATCATATAACAATCTGTATCTAAAATTCTTAAGAGGTACGCTATGCTGAGCGGTTCATGCTAGATAGAAATCAACAACGTTCGAGCAATTCGTCATCGAGCTAGAATTCATCAAAAGTTGACCGCAGCACGTGAATGCTTTACTTTGCCGCCCGATGCTTTATGAGCGGCTCAAGGGCTTCGAAGGGTATTATCCAACCTGGAACGATTGTCCCCACACCCCGTGGGCTCCATTTCCATGCAATAACTCACCCCGCGACAAGGATTAAAATCCCGTTTCACCTCGTTGAAGTAAAGACAAACCTCCCCGAAACTCCGAAAAGGCACTTAATCCGTTAATTGTTATCATTCCGGCCGAATCACCGATCCGGTTGCGGCGCGAAAACCACGGCACCGACCAGATGGAGACCGCGAACCGCGCCAGCGAATCGCACGCGAGGGGACAGGGCATACCAAGGAGAGTCAGGAGCGGGGACGACAGATAAACGACGCCCCAACGCGTTGTCAGTTCATTAGGACGATCGCGGACGCGGCATCAACGACGCAACAACGCATCAACTTCACACGACGTCGGCACACACACACACACACACGCACGCAAACACAGTCGTACGCAGAACTGCACCCGATGCGGCGAAGGCCAATCGCCAGCGGCCGACCGGTTGCGCTTAATCTGCGTCAGGCCAGCCCTCGGCCCATGCCGTCGTAGGGCGGCATTATTCTGGGTCCCAAAACAACTTTCACTGTCGTTTTCACTCCCGGCCTGGCGTGCTGGCCGCTGGCTGTGGCTGTACGGTGGCTTCTTCTTCTTGATGAGCGGTGCACCCCCCCTCCTCCATGCAAGGAATCCTTGAGATTGACTTGAGGTGCCCCCAAAAAAGGGAAAATGTAAATTTTTCATTAAAAACCCAACAAAAAAAAAATAAATAAAATAAAATAAACCGGGCCCCCAAAACCGTACTCGCTTCCCAGGTGACAGTCGCTCGGTCTCCAGCTGGTTCACCACTCCCCTCACCCGTTGGTAGAACGTCCGCGGGCGCACCGCATCACCGCCGGCGACGACGATATCAATCGTACTCGTACTCGGCGTAATTGGCTGTCGCGGCATCGAAGTCGTCGTCGTCGTCGCCGTCACTTCGTGGTCCGTCTTCGAGGTAAAAGGTGGTCCGCGGATGCGCCCTTTTTGGTCGCTTTGCTTTGCAATGGTCGTGGGATTATTGGCCATGGCGTTGGCCGGTGCGGTCGGCGCACGGAGAATGTGCATCCGTGGCCACCGAACATGGACGGATGTTCCCGGGGTTTTTTGATTTCGGTGACGAGATATTGAATTCTTTTGAAGGGCCATACGACGAGAGGACGCTTCGTTTAATTATTTGCCGGCCAGTGTAGCCCGGTGCCCCCCAATCACCGAAGGTCGTCAAGCGAAGCGAAAGGCGAAAGGCGAGATCCTTTCTCCTTGGCTTGGAGATGTCGCCTGCTTCGATGCCGATGCCGATTCCCGACCCTTGACGTTGGGTCGTTGCGTTGCTCTCTTTGTTCTCAACGAGCCGCGACGTAACGGCGCATCAAAATTCGCTTCTCTTCTATGAGTGTGCAGCTTGGACGAGCCTCGCTCGTCCGTCCGTTGGAGATCCTGGAGCTGGTGGTCACGCGCCGGGAGTCCCTGGCGGAAGAAATTCGCAGAACTTGCGGCGTTTGTTTTGTTCCGTTCCGGTTCAAGGCCTGCTTTCGCCTCGAGGTTGCCCAGCTGTGGGCTCTTGGGCTGTGATTTAAGAAGGCGCGCCTCGGTCGATGCACCATCCACAATCAGGATCAGGCGCAAACTGACCGGAGGGAGGGTCATAAATTATTAAAACCCAACGAATGTCACCTTCACCGGCCAACCGACCGAACCGGAGAGTATTTCATGGATTGTGACTTTCGCTTTCGTATTGCCGCAAAAAAGAAGTCCCCCCTTTAAGAGGAAGGTGATCCTTTTGCTGAAAGTAATCTCAGCAACCCCGCCAACGGTTGGATTCCGTTTGAAAAAATGCATCCAGGATGCAGCAGCAAAGGAGCTGAATTGCTGATTCCGCTGACTGGCGCTACGGTGATCACCAGAGAGCACCAGAGCATTAGTCCGGAGCTCTAACGGAGACTCTGAATGACTCTATTTCAATATTATTTATGATTCGTTTTTACGATTTGTAGCGAGCAGCGAGCGTTTGCGCATTCGCGATGGCGCGCGTGCGCGCGCGTAAATGGCCGTCCGTCGACGACAACCGTTTTGTCCAACGGGGGGCCGCGCGCGTTTGACGCGCGACAATTGACGTCCATCGTCGCCTTCGCCCGGAGCCAAACGGTGGTACTAACGGTTCCGTTTCCATGGGGTGCCATGGAACCCTCGGTGGCCACGGTGGCCATTTTGCATTTTGCGAAAGCACAATAAAAAGGCAAAACGCTCGCAGCACGAAGCACGATTATCGGAGGCGATTTGGCGCGTGCATCTATAATTTGATTTCCATTTCGATCTCGGGGTTTTACATCCATTTGCGTGGAACGCGTCAAAAATTGGAATTTCTAGAACACATGCACACACACACACACACACAGTGTGCGCGATCGCGGTGGTCCGTGGTGTATTTCCGCGTTCCGCGTTGTCCGGCAAGATCCGGCTTCTCGCGGCATCAGCCCCCACGACGCGCTTAGACAGCTTCGCCTTGGCTTTCTTGGAGGAGAATGTGTCGCAGACGCCTCTCTGGTGGTGGCCGCGTGCCTCGCTAAATACTAAATCGTGGCTGTCGTTCCTTTGGCCCGGACAACTCGACCTCTGCCTCTGCCTCTGCCTCTACCTCGTGCGTGGTGAGTGTCAAAGAAATTAAAGTAGATTCCCCTCGGCGCGCCCACAACACCGGTACCATGCCGATCCGATCGTGACATCGCCGCCGATGTGCTTCTCGAGGTCTCGAGCTTCGGTTCGGTTTCTGTCGCACTCACACACTCACATGTGGTCTAGTGGCGCACACAGACTCGGCGCATTATTATTAATTTAATCGCTTTTGGTCTGCGTAATTTCCGTCCACACGACGGCCGAGGATTGCCCATCGTGCGCAGTCTCACTGATTAATTACTTTATCATCGAACCCATACGATCATCACCATCATCATCATCACCAGCAGTAGTGGGACGGATTGACCACAGGGTGCTCTCTCATTGAGCGTTTCGCGGCGATCGCGAAGATTAGATCCAGTTTATGATCGCACCAGTGTCGCCACCATTACCACACACTCACCTGCTGCTCGGTGAACGCTTCTCTGGTTGTTGGTTTTTTTTTTGTTTTGTTTTGCAGAACCATTTATGGCCCATACAGCTTTCCGTTTCATCGCCGATGCACTTGACCGCGGGTGCTGTGGGTCCAGGGGTTTCATTCCAAACGACGGCCTGCCAGTTGTCTCACGCTCACTGGCGCCTCCCCCCCATTTGCGTACCGCGATAATTGTCATTTAATTGGGAGCAATTGCAGCCAGACCAGAGCGGGGACCGAGAGTGAGTGAGTTAATCAAAGGCATGGATCCGATGGATCCTGTGGCGTGGGCCAATCGTTGCAGGGATGGTTTCGATTCGCACCGTTAGCGTTAACGGTCACCGTGATGGTGACTGGTGCTTCGCACTTATGTGCCATGTGCCGGTGTGATTGGATGATTGATGAAGTCGCCATTGGTGCAGTCGGAAAGCGATGACAGTTTTACTACTGCAAGTGATATGTTTTGCTGTTTGAGAAACACGTTCCACGTAGGTTCTTTATAATGCTACGCTGATCAATCAGCGATCATGTAGCTCTAGTAGCTCGCTCGAGAGTCCACATCGTTGAATTAAATCAGTTTTCATAAAATATATGCAGAACTAGCTAGCTAAAATCTTAACTGTTATCATTTTAATGTGCTCTACATAATAGCTACCATTACAAAAGGAAATCATTCTAAAAGAGATCTTTGAAAATGGCAAAGTCTGCTGAAAGAAGAATAATCACAAAATCATAATAACATTCACAAAATTAATAATAACCACTCTTTGGTGGTATTATGGCACTTCGTTGGCGTTGACTGTCTTCTCTAGCCCCTTGCAATAATGCGTTCAGACTTTTGCTCATACATGAGCAAAAAATTACTTCGCGACTGTCAAAAATAGGCACGAAAGCGTTACAAGGAAATTCATCACCAGTCCAATGTACAAATAACACTCTCATCTATACTCATCGAAGGAAAATAATTACACTAATATAGAGTAAGGTGGGGCAAAAGTTCGGGCTTAGTGGATTTTTATTTTTATAAAATAAATTAAATAAAGTTACAACTAGAAAAATACACTGAATTATTCATCAACTGTTTATCTCTCTACTGTAAAAGTTCCAGTTCGATCAAATGACAATTTGTTTGGCTAAAATGGATAATTCAAAGCAACCCTGGCAAAAGTTCGTTCCTTTAAAATCAGCAGTTTTTCAATTCATTCACAAATAAATGAGTATAGTTTCTGTGTTTTTGCACTTTTAGTAGTTCAACGAATCACAGCAACAGTTTTTTACGTTTACGGGATGGGTTTTGCCCACCTCGAACTTTTTCCCCATCTTACTCTACCACAACTTGAGGAATATCCGTTAAAAGATAGTTTAATGTTTTAAGATTACCATTTTGAGACTGATAATTCCAATAAATTGAATATATACAACCCACAACCGCCTATTTTTTCCTGAGCAATGAGTTCGCACTTTTGCTCCACAATGCGAACGAACTTTTGCTCCACTAGAAACAATTCTGAAAAAATGTGAATAGCAAAACTTTCCGTTTGTATTTCAGAATAAGGGCGAAACCGATGGAATCTGTGTTAGTTTTGTGTTCTTCGTCGCTGAAGGTTTATGCAGGTTTGATGTAGGAAATGTCCACGAAGCGTGATACTGTTTCCAAACACTCATAAAATTAGATCGAAATCGCAAAAATTAATGCATTTCTCTAACATTTGTAATCCAAACCAAAAAACAAAAACACGTATGGTGAGGTGATTTTAAGACCTTTCAAACGAGTATAGTGTTGGTAGAATCGGTGGAGCCGTTTTCTAGAAAAGCCTAATTCGAACTTTTGCCTCCTTACTTACCTTACTCTATAGATTTGTAGTAAGCTTCACATGGATCAATCGATGAATGCAGAACCACGAATATGAAAATACGCTATGCAATGCATATAATTGCATATTTCCTTCACCCATACACAGACACAGACAGTGCCTGGAAATGGCGTTTTCAGACAGTCCTTTGCCATAAATATTGCATTCATGTACTGGCACCTTATGATGCGCCTCCATTTCTGACAGCGCCACCAACCGATGCACTCCCATTGTGCCACACAAAATACAGTACCCAATGCATTCAATGCATTTCCGGCGAAGCGAACAAGCAAAGAGAGAGAGAGAGAGAGAGAGAGAGAGAGAGAGAGAGAGAGAGAGAGAGAGAAAGAGGGAGAGAGAGCGAGAGAGGCCAGCGAGCCAGAAAGATTTACTTTTATTGCGCACCGCGTGATAGATATGTTTATGGTGGATTGAATAGAAGTTAATTGAAAAATTATTGATCCTCATGAAGACATAAATCTCACTCTGCGGTCTGCACTCGGTCTCGTCGGTGACTCTACAGTGCAGCAGCAGCAGCAGCACCACGACACCGGCAAGGCGTACCGCTCGCTCGATTGCTCGCGTCTCTGTCCCTACGGTATGGTCCTTCTGTGCCTTTTGTGTGTTCTCTGCTCCGTGGTCGCCACGTCGCCTTTATGCAGGATCATCTCAGGCATCACCATTGCTGTGCTGCTCTTGTTTGTTTTGCTCAATCATCGCTCGCCGATTCCGAGATGCAGTTGCTTCCGAGATGCTTTACGGACTCATCCTTCCCTCGAATTCGCTTATCCGCAGCGCAATTGCAAAGCATGAAATCGGTTCGATTGATTTGCGGCCCTCTTTGACGATCTTACCCTCTCTTTCGTTGTCCCATTAGGACGATGGTTCATCGATTTTGCGCGAATGAAAACAACACAAAATTCGCTAAACCTTCGCTTCATCTCCAGCGTCCAGCGCCGGTTTGCGGGTGCCTTCCGCCCACCACGCCATCACCGTGTCTCCGTCCCTCTTCTTATTCACGAACTAGAACTGCACGCAGCAGCACCGTGTGCTGGTCACCGTACACCAGGTGCCCGGTTGCCCACCACGAACCACCGAAAACACGAACCCGCACAAAACCCGTTCGCGCTCAAGTCGAAACTCGCGTCCCGCGTTCGCGAAATACTATCAACATTAACGGATTTACAAGTTTTCAGCATTTTACACCCCCCCCCTCCCCTTTTCTGGTCACCCTCATTCCACACCCCCATCGCCACCATCATCATCATCATCACCAGCAGCTATCGCGGGTCTCGGTCGCGGGCTGACGCAAGGCTTTCGTTTGGAATAATTTATATAATAAAACCGACATTAGAAGGGCAAACGCCCATGCCCGAGGCGTAGTAGATTGTAATTTAAAGTGTATCGCGCTCGCGACCGCGGCTGGCAGGCGGACTGGCTGGCGGGCTGGCGAGCTGGCCGGCCGGCTAGTCGATCGCGTTCACTCTTCACCAAGCCACCGAGGGCCGACCGACAGTGGCCTCCACCGCGACGTCGCTCGCTCGTTCATGTGTGTGTGTGTGTGTGTGTGTGTGACGATATGCGACGCCAACGTGCGCTCTGAGGGGTCTCTGAAGGTGAGGTCTCTCGCGGTGCTCGGCGAGATTCGACGATCGTGCTCATCGATTCTATCGTACCGCCCCTCCATTCCCTTCCTCTTCCAGCTCCTTCGCCCTGCACGACACACACACACACACACATACACGGTCGGTGCCTTGGTGCCACCATTTTGCATCTCCGAGGCTCCGTATGCGTTTGCGTCCCTCTAATCGATCGAAGAGCCTAGCAAGCCAGCTATCCAGCCAGCCAGCGAGCCAGATCATCAAAGAGGAGGGAAAAGAGAGGAAAAGAGGAGATCGCAACCGGGCGGATCACCGGGCGTCCGAGCGCGTCGTCTATCGTCTGGCCGTCCCGTCCCGTCCCATCGTGTGTGTCTACGTGTGTGTGTGTCTGGCTCTTGGTCAGCGTCAGCGAACGAAACGCCATTGCGAAACGATCGGAACGAACGGCCCTCGAGTCTTGAGCACAGGGGGTGGTGGGTGGGTGGGTGGATGGGAGCTCGAGCGCTCGCGCGCTGGCGATGGCGTGAGGCGATGTATGTTTTCGCTTTCAACCGATCAGCGAAACTATGACACGAAGATATGCATACAGCCGCCGCCGTCGTTGCGCCCTCTAGCCACAGACCGGTCCAGAGCGTGTGTGTATGTGTGTGTGTGCGTCTGTTGGCGAAGCTAAGGGTGAGCGGTGGGGCGGTGATCCTCGGGAGATCGTTTCGGTGTTCAATGTTATTCCGCGATGATGAGGGATGGGGGAGAGACAAGGGGAGAGGGGGTTCCGTGTGTCTCGCGTCCGGCGCTCCTCGCGCGAAGGGTTCCGCTCGCCGTCGATCGCGTCGATCGAGGATCGCTGATCGATCACATTCGGTCGACCGGTGGAGGTAGAGGTGAGGTATTTGCAAAGTTGTAGCCCAGACCCCTTGCGCGGACTCTAGTCGGACGCGGGGCGCTGCGAGGATCGTTTAGCGATTGCGAGGACTGCTTTGACTGTTCTTTGAGAGATCCGAGATCGCTGCGTCGGGAGCATCGAAAGTGTTCTAAATTTCATGGTTTTTAAGGGTTGGAGTTGAGGAGAATCGTAAAAAAAGGTTTAGGACACTCTATTATCAAACTACTTCCTATCAATCTCCGTGCCTGATTATTCTGTTGGCAATATGCATTTTGGAGCAGAGAAGAACGGTGTTTTAGCTACTATTCCTTCAAATACTGATGTACGGGCTGATTGATGCTCCTGGTACTTTAAGCCGGTTAAGTATTCTTTTACATTTTTTGTGGATGCTTCTCCTTTCAAGAGTATTGTGTAAAATTTTGATATCAATCGAAGCAACAACTGACAAAGATATTGATTTTTGAAAATCCGGATTACATACAACGTTCAATGCGTCTCGGAACTTTAACGCTTAAGTAGCATAAAAACTGCTGGAGCGAACGATTTGAAATTTTGAACACATAATCCGTGCACTATTTGCTAGGTAACCCTGTCGAGTTTTAATAAAAAATCTTAATTATTTTTTTTAATAATTATGTAAACTCGGTTTTCGAGCCATCATTGAAGAAAGCATCTCATTTTTCAACTTCAAAAATCAGCCAAAAATCGAAAAATGCGAAATTAAACAAAAACTCGACTGGGCTACCAGGATAAACTTATAATCTGACAAGAAAATATTGATTTGTTTATTTCTGATGACTCGGCACGTGGCTACAATGCGCACCGCCAAAAATTACTTTTTTGCAAACTCGCCCTTCTGGATAGGATACCATAAGCTTATTTTGCAATCAATCTTTCCCAAAATAGAAGCAAATAATCTTGAAAAGTTGTAGTTTAATGTGATATTAAATTGAAAACATTAAGTTGAATGGTTTCTTCACAAAAAATCATCAAAAATGTATGTTTTTTTTACCCGAATTAACAATAGTAGAGAGCGAATTGAATTTTTATGCGCCAAGCAAGCGATCGCTACATTCTAGATCGATCTTTTATGACAGATATAGTAGAAGCCACTGCACTTGCGACCCATTACGTTGCTTGGCACAGATGTACGAGTCCAGCATGACGATCTCATTCGTTTCTTGCGAACGAATATCATAAGCATTTGTTTTTTATATTTCTGTTCTTAAAAAATAAATACGTAGATCTCGAAGCCAAATATTTTCTAGAATTAAAAAGAAAAGATAGAAAATGAAATGAAATTCCCTCTCTCTCGATACACTTTTGCTCCAACCCCTATGGCGTTGATAATGGCGTGGCTTGCACGCTCCTTCTTCTGCATCCACGATCAACTAACGATCGAACCACCACCTCCCTCTTGGGTGACATCAGCCGGTAATCGTCTTACATCGTTGGGGACAACTCGATTCGATTCGAGGACAACATTCAGACCTCAGACGTATACGTAGGGGAGGAGAGCAACCTAACAGCAATATCGCATTCGCGCACTGGAACTGGAGCGCAATACGCCCTGGTATCGAACGAAACCACCCACCAAGTGATCGCCGCTCCGATCTCTCAGGGCCAAAAAGGAGGGGCGAATGGTGGCAGATTCATGGAGTGCATGGTTGCCTCTCCCCCACGACCCTTCCTCACGACAGACACACATTTATCATACACCGAGGAGGTCCAACGCGTGTCCAACGGGGTGGATCCAACGCAAAGCGGGTTGCGGCAAATTTATTGCTGATAGTGTCCACTCCCATGGGGACTCCTTTCTCACCCTGCCCTGCCTGCTGCCTCCCTTTTTGCGATGACATTGTCGGAGTACGGGGAGCATTCGCCAGCGGATCGATTGCATGCTGGACCGACGCAACGGACCACAGAACACGTCACGTAACCGATTCGATCGCGCTTGGATTTGCGTACCGTTCCTAGGACTCTTTGGATTGCCGAGGGGATCGCCAGTCGATCGTCGTTTCTTATCAAAAGAAGCCGCCGGAATGGAGTGTACCACGTGGTGTCCCATCGCCGACGACCCACGTATGGAACTGGAGCACGGATCGCCAGATCGCCGATCGCGAAACCAATTTAATCGTTTCTCTTTCCACCCTCTTCCTTTTTGCTTCTCCTCTTCTTCTAATTATCTCTAATGCAATCAACCTCCACCAACACCACCATCACCACTGGAGCTGTGCACCGGAGGTTGACTGGTGGTGGTGGTTGTTGTTGTTGGTGGTTAAAGTCGAGTGATTAGCCCGAGAGGGGAGGGGGGAGGGTGGCTGGGTGAGAATGTGCTAAACGGCGCGCTGGTGGCCGGTTATGGTCGGGGTCAATCATGATGCGATGGATGCGTTTTGGGCTGAGCAACGGACACGCGGTTTCAAGTAACGTGCCATGCGATCGCGCCGAGTGTCGATCGTTACCGCTTGACTGATGCTGATGGATGGCTGATGACGATGATAATGGAAGGCGTAATGGTAGTGGTGGTGGTGGGTGGTATGGTTGGCTGAGCAAAGGGGTGATCGTGGGTTTGTGATAATTTCGGAAATTATCTTCGCAAAACAATTATCGGCCCCGGTGTGGTGGTAGGCACGCAATCGGCGGTTTGCGGTCAACCAGTAGCTCCGGAGCCCTTGCTCAGCTCAAGGCCGAACGAGCATTACGTGTGTTGGATGCTGATGGATGTTTTGCAGCTAATGCAGATGCAAATAAGACTTTTTTTAAATGTGTTTTGAAGCGTAATAGAGAAGTAGCGATAGAAGCAGCACCATCTATTGTTGACAATATGGCAAATCAAAGCATTTAACTCTAACCTGGTATGTGTATTTGTATGTGTACATAAATAAAGATGCGCAAATCGAGGTAGGCAAAAATATCATTAATTTCATTTTATATTAAGATTCTCAAAGTAAAAAAATTGAACACGTTTCCGTTTAAAATAGTTAGTTCGGTTTAAATAGTTATTAAACGCTTAAAAATTTATGCTTTTTTGTTAGGTATTGGATTATTGCCCTAATTGGTTACACATAACGATATTGCACAGCATACAACAAAACAAATACTGAACGATTACAAGTCTTGTTTCACTACCATAATATTTTTTTCTAGATTTTCTGGACCTCTGGCTGATCAACAAATTGTACTCAGAATTGAACTGAAAGCTCTGTCAGTAAGTCACCAAAATAGTGTCATCAATTATGGGTGAACAATTGCTTATTGGATTACCCAGCATTGTCACTTTATAGGCTTGCATTTAAAAAAGAATCCTTGACATCGATCATTACACCGGTTGATCATTTAATTTATCATCGTATTTCGTCACTTTTACAATCATCATTTAAGCCATTCTCCATCGGCCATCAAATTGTACTACCACTAAACAATACCTTCAGGTTGATCATTTTTCTTAAAGATGTCTCCAAAACATCAACCTTTAAAATCGCTTTTCCCCAGGCGAAGCGCATGTGTAAATGGAGAGAAATTGGAGCCTATAAATCGCGCAATTAAACCACTAAAACCGAACAAAAGGATAGTCATAAGTGTGCATCACAATTATGAAGCGCCTGATCGTTGTCTGCAGTGATCATGGAGCATGGAACAATCTTAATATGATTTTCTCATCATTTTCCCTGAATTGTGTAGACACAAAACAACGGTTTTAAGCATCTTTCATTGCAAACCTTGCGTCTTACTGACTGCTACTGAGTGCACACTATAAGGCTGATTGCACTCCGTTACCGTTCTGATCTTTCGCCAGCCCCTCGCTCCAATCCCAATTACCCTTCTGCTTTGATCATTTATGTTTTGCCCCTCCAGAAGGGGGGGTCGAATTGCTGCTCCAATTAAAGTTCACTCAAAGCGACCGACCGAATCTCTGGGCACAGGCTGGAACCCGCCAGTTATCGTTAGCAATTACGCGTGAATCACGTCATTTACACCTCTGATGTAAGTTTCCTCCGATCTCTCTCTCTTCCTCTCTTGCTCACTCCTTTTGCACAACCTAGCAACAACAAAAAACCCTCCCCGAGAGCGAGGCCGCCGCGCCGGAACAACAGAAGCGATTAATTGCGATCAAGCAGACGGAGGGGGCGCAGGATCGCGGCAAAAAAAGAACACATTAAAACATTAAAACATAAAACAAAAACCAAACGGTCCCGCCAACCAAGGATGGACGACCCACTTTTTACACCCTACAGCTGCTGCTACTTCTTCTTTTGGCCACCGCGAAACCGAATCCCAACAACCACCGAAAACCCCTTTTATGCTACCGCGAACGGCCGGACATGCATGCAGCATCCCTCTCGTGCGCGCGCGCGCGTTATGATGAATCTTCTCGCCATCAATTAAAATTGCACTATTTATCTTGCTGAGCGGTGCCGAGACCGGAGCCCGGCCCGGCGGGAATTTCGCCTTCGCCGTAATCGCCGTGGAGATGGTGGCATTATGGTGGCGACGCCGCAAAACGGTGCGGGTTATCAATTTTCTTATCTCTTTTCCTCCTGTCCTGCCCTGCCATCGCCCCCCTGGGAGATGAGAAAAGCGCGAGCGAGCACAGAAGAAGGGAGCAGCACGGCATCGTCGAATAATGAAACCTTAACAAGGCCATGATGGAGGTGTTGGCCCCGGTTGTTTGGTTCCCTGATTCCAGCGTTGTCCAGCGTCCGCGCCAGGGGCAGATCGTCCCGTTTGCGAGGATCGCGTTTGCTGCGGCGCGGTTCGGCAGAGTAATGCCGAAAATTAATTGACTCAATCCGACAAAACAAATTTACCGAAATCAAACCACCGGAGCCGGAGTCGGAGCTGGAGTCGGAGAAGGAGGACAAAAACTGGAGAGTAACTGGGAAGGAAGGAAGGAAGTGGAGGGAAAGAAAAATATGAAAACATTAAAAGGAAGCCGCGATGAGCACGCAGTCGGAGTCGCGGTCCACGGCGGCTCGTTATTAAATGATCCAAATGTTCGACCGTTCATCCTTTCGCGGCCCCCGGCGCTCGACGCCATTGGCGATGAACCGGGGACGGGTGGAATGGTCGGCCCCATGGACCACCATTTGGCGGGACTAAGCGGGACTTGTGCGGGAATAATTTCTTCATTCGATCGTTCCGACAGTTGCAACTGGAGCAACAGTTGCGTTGTGGCCGCCCATTCTGGAGAAGTATGTGTCCCTCTGCAGGAGGATGGTCCGCGGTGCTGCGGAGACTGTAAATGGAACTGGTGAGAGGGTTTCATATTGCTGGACGATATGCCGCCGGACATCATTTATTTTAATCGAAACTATTCGTCTTCGGATCCTCCTCGAAAAGAGTTCCTCGGCTTTTTTGGGACACACAATAAACGAAGCCCGAAATAAAAATTGTTGGGGAACTCCCAGAGCGGAAGCTTTCACCGGGCGTGTGTCCTCCGTGTCCGCGGCATGATCCGCAATCTCGGCACAATCCATCGACCGATTCTGGCTGCTGCTGCTGCTGAGTGATGAACTGGTGCTGTGGGGACTTTCGCTCGGCCTTGTGTCCGGGCCGGACCAACAACACAATCGCCGCGTCATTCCGTCATCCACGTGGCCACAAAACGTGGACCCGTGGTAATGCTCATCGGCATTGGCATTACATGGCGCTCCGTGGATGGCGCTGGGGCCTCCGGTATTTTGGGTGGTCCAATTAACCGAATTTCGATTACGATAATTCGTTCCACAAACCAACACAGACACACACACACGGGCACACACACACGGGCACACACACAGAGGAAGAGTGGAGATACAGTTTGGGTTTTTGGAAAAAGTTTTGGGTGGATCCCCGGTCTGGATTGCCCCGAGGGATTGCAGGTTGATCGCTTAAGTGATTTTTAATTGCCAGACCTGTTGCCAGATTTGTGGTTTGTCCGGTGGTGGTGGTGGTGGTGGTGCTGGTGGCGCTTGGAGCGATATTATGTTGTATTGCTTCCCCTGCGCGGGACTCCGCAGCAGCCGTCGGTCTGGCGTCATCTTCCCAATTTGGGAGCGAGTCCCTCCAAGTTCGGTTCGGGAAGGGTGGATGTTCCAACCGAAAACCAAGTCTGGTACCGAGTTGAGTTCGGGGTTGAGTGAAACACAGGCGCCCATGTCCGAATGTCGATCGATATAACGATAAGATTGCCTTTTTCGGGCGATGGCGATTGCAACATGGGTGGGGGATGGCGCATCGGATCGGATAGACCCTCTTGCTCTATCTGGTGGCTGTCTTTTTTGTGCAAAAGAATTCAATTTAGACAAGAATCGTTGAAACATCGTACCCATCCCATGCATTTTGTCAACTTCTAAACCAAACTAATGTCTTCCATAAAACAGTTATCGCATTATAGTCGAAATGGAGCATCTTGTAACCAAAAATAGCATTTGCATTCGGGAGTCGTCGCGCGCGGGCCTCCACCATTAATCATTCTCTGTGTGATAACCTTAATTGACAGATCTCGTCTGGTAAATTGACTTAGTTCCGTCCAAATCAGATCCCGGATTAGATGGCTAGAAGTGCTGCATCATCTACAACATATCTCGCTAGACGCCGATCGGAGGCCGATTGCTCCATATATGGGCAGCCACTTTCATGGGGGTTCAAGAATGCTGCTCATACTGGCGTACTCTCGGATGATTAAGCAATTTAAGGCACCTTCGCATCACATTACAATGCCGCTGGCACGTTTTAATGTACTTTAGATGAACATTGCAAACGTACTATGGATAAGTAAACTTGTTTACAAGCTTTTGTTGAGTCTAGATGTTCCAGCACTGCTCTAGAGGATAGAAAACTTTGGTAATAAACACATTTCCATTCACCGCAGATCGCAATCCATTTGTCTGGTTTAGCTTTTAAGCCTCCTTAAGTATCTCCCGGTAGGCAGACGCCATCACCGGTCTAATCCGAATGGTACGGAACTTGACGCTCCAGGATCTCTGTGCTCTACGGCATCGAACTCGCTTCACTTCCTCATTCCTCGTGCAAGTTCGCGGACCTCATTGAGAGGATATTAGTCGCCTGCTCAACGCACACCGCACGCCGCACGTCTTTCCGAGAATCCAGTTATTTTTTTGTTTTTGCATCTCGCCAAGTAATCGAGGCTCACGAGAGGCGCGTAAGGTCCGCATCATTTCACGCTCCAGTTTGATTAATCGGTGTTGACGGCCCGAGAATGCGGACTTTGGGTAGAAACACACGATCGCGACGACGACGACAACAACGACAACGACGACGGCCAGTGACTAGTATCCGCCTGTCCCCGGTGTCACACACTCCTCGCTCCAGTTCCAGTACTTCCCGGTACCTTCGTGGGCTTTCCACACACGTCAGGCACCTCAACGAATCATGCTTTATCACTCCACCGGCATCTGTAACAACGGCACAACTGGACAGGATCGATATCCGGGCACCGAACGTCTAGGTCCGTGAAGGATGATGATCCGAGGTATTCAGGTCAAGATCCGCGCGCGTCAAGAGAAACCGGATCCGTATCAATCGTAATCGTCCGATATTCTAATCGCCATCCAGCGAACGAAACGACTTGCGCGCGCGTGGAACGCGCGTCACGCGCACGGCAGGACATAAACGACTACTCGTCCCGATCGAGATCTAGAGCGACATCAGACCAGAGGGGGAGGGGGTCTGGCACGTGATACCGTAACCCCCCCGGTTTGGCCGAGATGGATTGGTGGCTGAGGGATTGGCTCGTGCTGGACACCGTCCAGCTGTCCAACGCTGCGGTCTCCCGGGGGTCCCGACACCGCCGCCAATGTTCTTCACCTGCGCCACGACCACGACAAAAAAATAAGACACGACACGACACGACCGCGTCGTGTGTCGTGAACTCCTGCACTCCTGCATCTGGTGCGCTCGCTGGCTGTCCCTGTTCGAAACAGTTCGACCAAACGGTGGCCAGCGCCAGGATGGTGGTCTGATTAGCGACCGAATCAGATGCAGGAATCCTTCAGCTACCAGTGGCCAGCGTTGCAACGGATGGAGAGCGAGCAAACGCGATCTGTACATGACACTCGCCTGTTCTTCGACTTCTCCAGCAGCACAGCACGAAGGGAAGGTGCTCTAGATTCGTCGATTTTTTTTTTAATTAACCAACTGTAGCACCAAGAGAATCCCGTTATCGCCATCGATCCTTGGCGTGGAACTGTGGCGGCTGCTGTATTCGAAAGTCTAACGGACATGCCTGGTCACTACTATTCGCACGATTGATCTAGCATATTAAATGTGATTCACTCTTTCGGGAGGGCGGGCGGGAGGTCAGGAAGCGGATGTAGACTAAAGGCGGACCTCCTGCACCATCTGCATCTCCTTGGTTCTCGCTCTGGCCCTCCACCAGGGGAACGCCAGTGTCACCAGCATTGAGTGGTGGTCTTTCCCAACTTGGCCACTTGTCACCAGGCAACCTCTCCCCGGGACTTGGACGAAGCGATCGAAGGCTTAATCAATTCGGAATGCGGACACCGCACCTTATTGACCGAGCAACACCACAGCTTGACGCACGCATTCGCTAAAGGGCTTAGCGCCACTGGAAGTTGCCTCGTTTGGCTCCGGGTTCAGCAAACACACCGACACACACACGTTGCGCACGGACTCGCCGGACAATTAGCTTCTCGCGCATGCCACGACATGACCACCTGCGGAGGGAGGGAGTTCAGGGGAATTTTGCAAATTTTTAGCACCCTCCCCAGCACCACCGGTTCTGCGGTCGCGTGCTCTCCGACCTCTGTGGCCTTGTGTTGTGTGGACGACGACGCCGGAACCGGAGTGCAAGCCAGACCGGCTCTCTAGGGCGGAGTCACCGACGACTACGACAACAACTTCTTGGAGGAACTGGAACGAACTTTGCTTTCGCTTGCAGCAACGCTTGCATACGGTCCTCACCTGAAGTTGGTGCAAGATTGTTGCAAACGCGCCGCCGCCGGGAATGGACGGAATAACTAATAGATTCGTAGCCTATTGATTCGTAGCGATCGATCATACTTATGCGGAGAGTCAATCGTAGAAAAAAAGAAAAAAAATGGCCGCAAATCGCACTCGACTGCACTCCACAGGGACAGCGGGCGCGTGACCACGAGCCAGGGGGCCCCCGAAGTGCTGGAGGGAGTCCGGAAAAGCGCCCGTTGTCGTAGGTCAGCTCTCGGCGAGCGGTGTGCGCACGCGCCCGCGCGCGCGAGAATTGAAATTATAATAAACTCCTCCAGTTAATTAAGCCATTGGCCCCCGGACAAACGGGAGTTTGCGTAATTGATCATGATCATGATCGGGGATGATTGAGTGACCGACCATTTACCGTTGCGGCACTCGATGGCACTCGCAAATGCAAATGGCCGGCCGGCGAAACAACAATATTTCACTATCGTCTAGCTTCCGCCTCCGTTTTCGAACGAAGTCGGGTTTCAAATAGATTCTTCATCCTTTTTCGAGACCCTTTTTCGTTGCGGCCCTTCTCCCGGGGGCCCCAGCCCAGCGCCACAATACTCGGCGAAGATCCGCTCGATCGTAAATTCATACGTTCCGGACAAAATATTACTGGAGATGGGTTGGCGAGACAATGCGACGGTCGCGAGACATCGAACTAGATCTCGGGGATCTAGCGGACCGTGTCCATGTGGTTGTGTTGTGACCTGTGGCGGGAGCGTCTGCCGTTGTGCTCCGAGCGAGCAAAACAGGAAGAACGTCCCCGGTAGGTAGGTTCGCAGTTGGCAGCCAGTACTCCCGTTGGTGTCGTTGTTGTTGTTAGTTCCATAAATTGAAACTTTTAATATCGTGCCCGGGATCGTAAACATTGTTAAGATTTTCTTTTGTTGCCATCTTGGTGCGATCGGGGTCTGATGCCCGGACTCGTTGTTCCTAGTTCGTTTCTTTCGATGCAATGGCCCTGGCCTACTAGACCCTTTGGCAGATACCCCGAACCCTGTTACTAGGTCCGCTGCGATGCTGGATAAACTTCCTCCGCGGAGGCGAAGGAAGTATCGTTTCGCAAACTCCTCCTCCGCAATACGGGGGTTTGTGACTTATGTGGCTATCGTGCGGCCGTCTTGGGGCCCTCGGTGTCTTGGCCAATTGTGCTCCAGTTCCCGGGGGTTACAGGGAATACAGAAATGGATATTATCTGTAATGTTATTCATGCTGCTGCGGAACACATCACATCCCAGCTGTCCCTTTTGTGGCGCGTGCACTAGTCTGCCACTGGTGCAGTGTTGGTGGTGGTGATGGTGGTGGTGATGGTGGTGGTAGTGGTGGTCATTGTGGTACTTTGTGATAAGGAAAGGGAGTGATCGAGAAATGGAGCAGCGAACCTATTTGTTTGGCAAGACGTCTAGCCGTGGTTCGTGGCTTCCTGTTTTAGAGGAGTGTACAACGATGCACCAACGATGCAACGATGTCGTCAGTATCGGTTGGTTCTTATCAACTGAATTGAGCTTTTTTATATTACGAGCCAGTCTGCAAACGGCGTGAGGTGTTTGGATACAAAGTAATGGAATAGGAAGGTAGAGCTTGAGCTTGAGGGACTTGTTGGAGATACCACTTGTTTGGTTTGCGTCCCTGCATTGTTTGAAGTATGATCGTCCAGTTTTCAACTCCAGGATATGGAATTAAAGATAAGAATATAAGGGTAAAGTAATATATTGCATTTCACTTTAGTGTAAAGTAGACCACCATACTTTAGTAAACGCACTATACAAGCAAACAAACTCTCTGAAATAAAGTGCATTCTATTTTGAAATAGAGTTAAGAAACTTTTCTTATTCTATATTATTGAGTTTGCTAACAATTACAACAAACATTTGGATGGATTGATGGTTTATTAATCTGAAACAGTTATTATTGGAAGTAAAGTTCCAAATTTCCAATGTTGTGTTTGCTCCATTAAATTTTATAAGCTAGTCATAATTCCAAACAGTTCATAACCAGCATTAAACAAGCGTATACTTCCTTCAAGTCGATCTATCTAACGTTCCAATCGGTTGTTAAATAAATAAATTTGAATAATCCTAATCAAATCATTATTTACATTCTCCGACTGCCTCCCAAGTACCGCACAGTGGTAGACATTGCAAATAAAGAGCAAAGCGCACACACACACTCGACCGCGATACACCATTAAGATAAGAGCGAGATTTCATATTCTTTACGAACGAAAAAGCGCTGGCCCGTGACCAGACCGGAGCAGGAACAAGCACGCGACGCGACGCGATGCGACTTCCGTTTCGGTCCATTTCGAGCCCTTCCCTTTCGCACGCGGGATCAAGATGAGCCAACTACTGTGTGGCCCACCGGGACCGGGACATGCTCGTTCGTTATGCTCCCGTTTTATCCGGGAAGATTTGAATCAGTCCCTTCCCGTGGCCGGTCCGTGGCCGGTCCTGGAGCGACCGCGCCTGCTTGTGGCTCGCGATATTATTTCTGTGGTTTCCTTTTTTTCGGGATGGGAAGGGGGATTCGCGATCATCCCAGCATTAGTTGTTGACAGAGGAATAACCATAAATAAAGCTGCTACACGGAAGCTCGACGACGACGACAACGTGCTGAGGCTCGTGGCACACCGGAGAACCGGAGGGAGGATCACTTCCGCGCTCGATCGCGATTATCGAGCACCAGCAGCACCAGCAGTAGCACCATTCGGTATGAGTGGGTACGTGTGTTTGTTTGCTGGTAGATATCTCTTCGGATTCTGGTTGTTTTTTCTTCGATTTCCTAAACTCATTCCTTCTGCCCAACGTGGAGTGGACTGGAGTGGAGTGTGCCGGAGAGGCGGCGTGAATCGAAATCGTGAGTTATGCTGGGACTCCCCCCTGGCGTGTGTGTGTGTGTGTGTTTGGTTACCGGGACGGCAGGCGGCGCTTCCTGATGCGCGGCACAAAGCGCGCGATTCGGTGGCGATTCTGCCCCCAGCGTTTGATGCCATAATCTTGGGCGCGAACTCGCAGCTGCGAACCTCCCGGGGACCACGGCACACACACACACACACACACGTACACAGTGCTGTTCTGCAACACCCCTTTTGGGGTGGTGGAGGAGACGAAGGGTCGATCGGTCGATCGGTTGGCCGCCGCCAGGAAGTAAAAGGTCAAGCGTTTGCAACTAGCCACCGTGTTGTTGTTGTGGCGAAGGGAATGAAAACGAGGGGAAATCGGGAAAGGGGAGAGGAAAGAGTATCACGAGCTGGAACAAGGCCCAAGGCCCTAGCCGCACGGCAGGAGGGCGCGCGATTAGAATTCGAGTTTAAAGATCGAGCACCAGCAACGCCGCCGCCGCCGCCGCCAGAGGGAGCGCGATCTTACCACCCACCCACCCAACTGCTTCTACTT
Source organism: Anopheles darlingi (assembly GCF_943734745.1). Lineage (NCBI taxonomy): Eukaryota > Metazoa > Arthropoda > Insecta > Diptera > Culicidae > Anopheles > Anopheles darlingi. The sequence goes on along the minus strand of NC_064874.1, from coordinate 73,246,706 downwards.
TGTGTACTGGTAGAGTGATCGCGATCGCGCCTGTTGTTTGTTAGAGATCGTCGTCGTCGTCGTCGTCGTCGTTGTACTCCAATAATGTCCTCCCGTTGTACACTGTTTCGATCGGACGCTCGGTTCCATGTTTCATTCCGGTTAACATCAACCCAAATCTTGGACCGTCTCTAGGGAGAGGAGGTCCCCCACCCCCACCCCCACCCATCCCGGGAGGACAGTGACAAACGATGGAATAATAAACTCACACCTAGAACCACACCGTCCGCCATATCGCGGTAATTAATCTTTATAAATTAACTGCTCCCGGACGGTGCTGGACCGTTGCTGGAGTGCCGCACGCGGCACGCGGCCCTTTGTTTGCTCCCGCGTCGCGTTGTTAGGCCGAATGTCCTCACCGTCGTCATCGTCGTCCGGGGTCGCAGTAGTAGCCGCATTTTTTCGGCCAAAGTGTTCGGCGCGACGCATAACAATATCCACTTACACGCTACTTAAACCCCCTGCGAGTGGCCGCGAGCTTTGTGCTCGGATCGGATGCCGGTCGGTCGGTCGGTCGGCTTTGGGTTTGGACCCAAAAAGGGCACCGGGAACGAATGGGTGATGAAGAAGTGAAGGCTTGGCTCCACGAACCGAGGCTGTAAATCCCCGAAAAGCGGAACGTCATCATCCTCGCCATCATCTTCGTCATCGTGTACGTACGATTTGCTACGAGTGACCTGCAGAAAGATCGATTGTGCTGGCTGGCCGAATTGCACGGATCGTCCGGAGCGGCCACCGATGGCACAACATCGCCGGACGGACGATTGTGTTGTGATGGCGAAGCCCTTGATAAGGTGGCGCCTTTGTGCGGCGATAATGATTCATACTTCATGCAACATGTTTTGGAAACGGTTTTGCAACTTCATGCATCCGAGTCAGTTTGGGTGTTTCAGCCATTTTGTCAGCCATCATATTTAATGTGTACAATTGTGTATTTTTCAAACAAATTAAATGGTCAAGCGGCATATTTATTTGATATTTTTGTGAAGCTCGAATTCCAACACATTCGATTTAACCCAAAACGCGTCAGAATAAATTGCATTTTGAAGATCTTGTTTGCACAATTTCACCGACTCGAGCTTGAGAGTGTGTTAAATAAGGACATAATGAATTGATTATCAAGATACACTTATTGGTGATGATCATGGCCTAATAGGAGCATCGACGCATTTAGCTTCAAACTTGCACAATCGGATCGACAATCTTGATCGATCGGCCGAGAATTAGTAGCCGATTTGAAATATCAACATCCCAAAAACAGTATTCCTTTATCAATGGAAGCGTAGAGTAACAAATGGTTTGTTGCCATCTTTTCTAAATAGTGAGGAAGAGCTTGCACCGGAGTGGAATGCAAGACAGAGGTTGAAGCTAGAAACCATATCGCGAATTCTGACAAATATTTTTTTACAAAAATCGATTGCATGGTCATGGACAATAGAATCTACTTTTTGTCAATTTTCGTTATGAAATGAACCTGGACATAAATTGACTGAATTCTAAACTTGTTATGGCTTCAGAAGAATTAAAAATTAATTGGAAGTTATGCTCCAAAACTATTTTGAAACCACTGTAAGAATTGTTAGATCAAAGTTTAGTATTTTCATTTTTTATTAAAATTGGAATATAAACCGCCTAAATATGACAACATACGATTAGAAGATGGAAACAGCTTTGAATCCAATAGAGCAATTCACAAATGCTCGTAAAACAACTTTATTTGTTCGCTTTCACTTCTGTTCCTTTCATAAAATTCTTTATAATTGCAGCAATGTTTTAGTCCCATGTTTAACGGTTAAAGGTTAATATCAACATACTTGGTAGCTATTCAGTTATTAAAAGAATGTAACTTCAACGACTATTTTGCAATACATGCATACGCAAATCGACGAGTACATAAACAGCAAAAGAAACACCAAAGAATGAAACACAAAGTAGGTATCTATACCATCAAGAACCCGTTCAAAAGTCCATAATTTTACGAATTCTTCAATCAAACAAAAGGACTATCAGCACCAGCCTGGGCACACTCCAGCTGCCCGCCAGCGGCTCAACGACTTCTTAAATAGCAATCAAACGGATTGAATATCAAATTATGTACGATTGTGTTCTCCATTCTCACCTCACGCTCACGCGCGTATCATTATCCCGCACACACAGCCACACAGTCATCGCCATTGCGATGTCGCTTGTTTGATCACCACACCGCACCGCATAATGCCCACGCTCACACCCCTCCCCCGAACCCCCCTCTCAAAGGTCCAATCGAGCGTCCTTTTAGCGCCGAACGCGCCACCCTCGCAAACGGCAACAATTTGACATTTGAAGCTTGTCATCTGAACCCGATAAATAATAACCTCCGCTGGCCTTTTCCACCTTCCCCCCACCCCCACCCCCTCGGAGGGGCACGTGCTGGAGTGTCTGTCCCGTCGTGCTGTCACCCTCCTTCCTCCCCTTAGTATTAGCAACACTTTCCCCCCCCCCCTCACCTCTGCCTCGGCCTCTCTCTCTCTCTCTCTCTCTCTCTCTCTCTCTCTCGCTCTCTGATAACCGCAGCGAATTATCTACGACAGCAACGCCCCTTCCCCCCTTGTGCCCCGGTGGACAGTGACATTTCGCGCCAAACGTATATCACTCTCTCAATTGTGTCCGTGTGCGTGCGCGTGTGTGTGTGTGTGTGTTGCACAGCTGGAGCTGGATACGTTGGCACGCAAGTGCGTAAGATGCATTGTCATCGGACGGAGCAGGCAGGCTGTCCCGCTGCGCTACCTATTGTGATCCACGCGATTGACGTCCACGAACCGAGTGAGTGATCCGCTCCACTATGCTCCACTATGCTCCACTATGCTCCACTATGCTCCACTATGCTCCGCTATGCTCGATCGAATCGATCGGTGATCTCGTGTGCGTTGATGGGCTAATAAGCAATGGTGCCGCTGGTCAAATGGTGGTCTGCTGAGCTTGGCAGCGAAGTGAGTTTGAGCTGATTAAATTATAATCATAACACTCCACACCATCACCACGCCATGGCTATAGTGATAGGGCTGCGGACTTGCTGGCCGTCTGTCTGTCTGGCGGTGGCGGTGGCGATGGCGTAACACCAAAAAAGGCCAACGCCATCGCCTGGTGCTGCTGCTGCGACTGAATGAAGGGGCCCAAAGGGGGTCACACACAGCAGATCGCCAGAACGTCGTCGTCGTCGTCGTTGGCGTCGAAGAGAAGTGCGTGGGGGTTATGCAACCGTCATGGGCATGGTCCACCATGGCGACCAGCACCATGGCGGTCTGTGAATGAATCAATTCCGTGCGTCGCAACGCGAGCCACGAAACCACGAGCCATCGTTCGTTAGATTCTGCGCTCCCAACATTGGCCGGACGGATGATTTGCGCTCGTCATGCGCGACACACACACACACACGGTCACCCGGTCACCGGTGGTCACCGCAGGGACCTCGCATTGGCGGTTTTTGGGATGGGCCGCTCGTTGAAAGCATCGCTGATTGAAATCTGACCGCAGAGATCTGCACCGCTGACTCCGCACGGCGTGGCCCCGGAGTTCTCTGTTCGGTGATCGCCAGCATCAGCAGCAGCAGCAGCAGCATCGTCGAGAGAGTTACGATCACCGGCCAGCTGGAAAATGGGTCAACGCTCTGGGTGTTAAAAGACCTTCGGTCGATCGATCGATCGAAGGTAGAACGACGAAAAGGAGAGTCCAAAACGACGAACTTTCACCTCCACGGGCAGCGCGAGCAACCTCAGCAGGAGGCAGGAAAGAGAATGTGCATCGAGAACTCCCGGCACTGTGCACTGGCACTAGCACCTGGAGGGCAACCGATCGAATCGAACGTCGAATCACAATCGCATCGCATCAGAAGGAGGAGGAAGACGATCGCGTTCAAGTGACATTTGGTTGCGGTTGCCTTCCATTTCTTCTGCCGATCCGTTGGCGATGCGTTTGCGGCTTCGATCGGTCGCGACCTTTCGGCTTCTGACCAGCGACCAGCCGGGAGCTACAGAGAGTCTGGTGATGACCCGGGTGGGAGGGCATAACGCGCGCGTTCTCGGCACCTTTTTCGATGCGCAACATTGCAGCTAACATCGTTGGCTGGCTAACCTTTTTAGGACTTTCAGAAGCGTTGGTCAACGGACGGGAAAAAGGTCGTACCGGATCGATTCGCGAGGTGTGCGGGATCGTGCTCGCCCGGGAGCAGCTAAACAATCGACACCAGACTGGCGCCTTAAATGCTGCAGTTTAAAGTCTGCAGAAGTGAGTGCATTCCTGGTCAAGATCAAGCCTCGACGCTTAATGCCTGATGAATGTTGATCTTCTTAGTGCGATCTTCGCGCAGCGATGCCGTCGTCGTTGTCGTTGTCATCGTCAACTGCTAGCCTCGTTATGCCATTCAAAGCTCCATTTGCCAACGGAACTGCTTAATAATCCCCCCTTTTGCCTAGCATCTTCATTCAGATCGGCGCGCTGCGATTATGCGCTGCTACTACTATCGCATCACTCTTCGTGCGGTACAACCAGCATCTCGTAGCACTCCAATCCACTCCACTCCACAGAGGGAGGGAGAGAGGGCGCAAGAAAAAGTGAAACTAGTTACGCGAGCGCAGAACCGCAAGAAAGGAGCCGTTAAGGAGGCACTTTATGGCAGCAAAACAGCAATAAAGGCCCGGGCGGCGGTTATAGTGGATCGAGTGCGATCCTTCGGCCAAAACCGGGTTACCGAGCCGAGGGGCCACAGCGGTCGATGCCACTGTCTAAACGGAGGATCATAAATTGCCACTACCACTAGCTGCCACCATCTGCCTGCCTCTTCTATCTGGCAGGTATGCTACCAGAGGTTGAACCTCTTGAGCGCAGCTGCAGCAGCAGCATCGTCGCAGCGTCGCAGCGATGGAGCAGCTTCCCGCCTAAACGAGCCTTTAATGTGACACCCAAGTACCGAGAAACAGAGGAGGGGAGGGGATGAGGGTGACTAACCATCGTCCGATAGTGTGCGCCCGCGCGGGCCGTTGATCGTGTGGTCTGGAATGGAGAAGCATAAACGCGAGTCGCGGCGGCAGCAGCATAACTTTATTATTCGCACGGAATCGCGCCCGGAATGGTTCTGTTCGTGTATGTGTGTGTGTGCTCGGAATTCGGTGGCCAGGCCAGTGCGGGGAGGCAAATAATGATATCCGAGCTGCTGCGAGCTCCGAGCATGGAGCATGTAACCTGAGATCATCTTCAGCGAGTCCGGGGCGAGACCTGCGAGAGCGATTTGGTGCCGGCGATAAGATCGCGTGCCGTTGCCGTTGCCGTAGTAGCTCCGCGGCGCAAATCCCCTTTTTGGCTCGGCCTGCAGCTGGTTATGACGCTAGAGGAGTGAAATATATGGAAGCGATTTGGAAGAATAATGCTCATCCAATTGAAATAGCAGCGGGAATGGAACGTTCGTCGAGCCGGGCCCGTGAAGCAAGCGACGCCTGATCGCTTCGCCAAATCTAATCGCGGTGGCCGCTCGTCGCTTCGCTATCGCCGAGATGCCTTTATGAGCTCGATCGTTACCCCGTGGGGGCACCCAGGGGTTTAGTGCACGAGTTTTTGAAGAGTCAATTGTGGTGGGCATTGCGCATCGAGCGCAGCTGCTTAAGCGACTTCATTTGGCATACAGGATACGATCCACGAATTCCCATGTGGAATTTGACTTCAACGCTATATTCTACGACGAAGGCGATTTTTAACACACTAAAGATGCATCTTTTAAAGGTTAAAAACTCAAATTCACTGTTCATACCCGTGATTGTTTGAAAGTTGATCGAAAATACACCAAAAAATGGGATCACATCTGTAGCGACACCTGATCAAATCAAGATAAATAGTTAAATCTATGCTAAAGCAATGAAAATTGGGTTTTGGCCACATTTCTGGCGAAATAAATAGCAAAATCAAAGGGCAACGGTTCTTTTTTACTGGCGTAGCCCGCCATATTTTATAGATTTCCTTGGCAGAGATTGACAGATCCGAAAAAAAACGCCAATTTTAAACTTTTTCCAAATCTCCTTGGAAACGCTGCCAGATTTTGATATGTTAATAAAAATATATGGAAGTGATACAGTATGAAAAAAAGTGTATCCACCCATGCGAGAATTTACGTTTTGGCTGTTTTCATTGCCACATCTAAGTCAAAAAAATATAAAAATCGTATATCAATAGATTAAATTTTTATTCTTCTTTGTTTTGCTTTTTACTTAAAAAAAAAAGACCCACTAGAAACAAGACATCACAAAAATAGTCAAAAATAGTGATGAGACAGAGAAACAGCTTAATAGTGTGTTATTATTATTTTTTCATTCAACGCAACATAACTTCAGTTTGAACTCAATTCGAACTCAAACTACTTCTAACTACTACACTGCAGGTTGCTTGTGTTGCTGCTCGTTCAAATCCTTCGATCGCGGGTTTCGGCACCGTGCACCGTGCATTGAAGTCGCGGCCGGACTGGGAAAGGGGAAGGGTGGAAAATAGAAGCGTTAGCCAACCCAGAGATCACCGAATGGGCCATTCAAAATCGATAAAAAAAATTATTAGTTTATGCTAATTTTGATGGTTACCGCAGACATCCGACGACGATCGCTCGATCGCTCGTTCGCTTGTTCGCTCAGTCGGCATCAGTTGGCATCGAAGCGGTGAAGCGGTGCGACGACGGTCATTTGTCCACCCACGACGTTGGTCTGGAGGGCTTTGCTCGCGCTCGGCTAGGCGGGTTGTCATTTGCTTTGAAATTAGCCTTTCCCTCAGCCCTCTCCCGCTCTGTTCGTAGCGATCATGTATGATCACCTCGATTATGATGCCGCCACAAGTATGATTGCACAGAGCCACACCACACTCCGTGCAATGCTGCCGGTACTGAAACCCTGGAGAGAGGGAAAGAGAACAACCGGATTATGATTTCCGCGTTGCGCGGCCACCGCGGCCAGGGTTTTAACATAATTTTCGGTGCGCACCATAGGGCCACCAGACACGGCACGGCATTGGCACTGGTGCAATCGAGATCAATGAAGAACGAGATAGTGTGCAGCGGCGTGCACTCCTTTCGGGAGGAATCGAGCAGCCCTATTTGTAGCGACTCCGAGAACACCAACCGCGAACACCAACCGCCGATCCAGCCTGCCACATCGCGATCGCACACGAGGCATTGTTCAGTTCCGCATGAAGATTTGCGTCGGGTTTGAGAAAGGGGCAGCGAGGAAGGGGTGCTATTGGCTAATCTTGGTTTATGATTTAATTTGCATTAAATGGCAACAGCGGATGGAGCGGCAAGCGGCGACCTCTGTGGTCGTCGTCGTCGTCGTCGTCGTCGCTGACGTCGTATGCTAAAACACTCGCCCGCCGCCTTGACTCGGAAATGGAGCATTGTGTGGCGCTTTTCTAGCGGATGTCGCTCCAGCCGTCGGTCGCTCAGTCACTGTCAGCACTGCTCTGTTTCGACCGACGACCGACCAGACGATAATAAGGAAGTTGCAAAAGCTGCAAATCGGCTGCTGGTGAAGGTCTCTTCGTTCGGCTTCGTTGATGGTAACGGAAAGGCAGGTCGGCCGGCACTGGATTAATGCCCATCAAAGGATAAAGAGGCGAGACGACAGGCACGCGGCTGAGCCCGGCCCGGAGTGTTTGATCCGGTCATTTGGCGATTGATAAGGATTTTGCTTAAAAGTATCATCACCATCATTCGAGTTGGATGTTCGATGTTCGAGCTCTTCATCAGCTCATCAGTTCAGCGGCTCGCTTTCGGGGCGGGTTTCGCGACGTCCCACGCACGCGAATTTCAATCAACCCTCGAGCCTCGAGACAAAACTCGTTATATTCGTTTTATTACCGATAGCATGACAAACGTTATGGTGCTTATGGGTTTTTGAGGCCGGGATTTTTGTGTGTTGTAGTGTAGATGGGTTTCAATTTGCTGGCCACAATTTTCGGAGGACCACACAGTGTGTCCATCAATATTCCATTATTCGCTTGCTTAATTTGGAACTGGATTCCTTTCGTCGGTGTTATCCATTCTCATTTCACACTTTGCGGTCGGTTATTGGAATCGAAATTGCTTTTCTTTCTAAAGTAATCCAGGATATGATTTTTTCCGCTACGGAGTGAATGCGATTTGATTATACACTTACACTTTTTTTATTTCTTAATTTGTCTATGTTTGTGTTTGTCTATTTTTCACATATTTATCAAATATTTTACACCTATTGCTTATTTAATTGTTCATCAAATGTGTGATAGGTTTGCAATGTACTATAATGGAGTTGTTTGTGCTTCTATTACTATTCACTAAACACAAAATCTTAACAAATTTGTCTTAAATTATATGTTCAGTAATGCTGCACATTTTTGCTAACACATTCATTATTCACTAAATTGTTGACTTCTTTGCTCCTAACAAAAAATTGTAGACTCCTTCATTGTTTTGTTTCCGTTAATCTATGTTCAATTTTAACTATTTCTAGCACGTAGAAGTCTTCTCTTTGCTTTAGAATACTATTACTTTTTATTTTTTATTTACATTCTCAACATCTTGATTCACACGCAGCTTAGCTAAAGAACGAGTTCTTTTGCCGGAAGTGGAATCCAACCAGTGAAGTGAGTGACAACAACAATGATGTCGCAACCGGTTGGCCATTTGCGCGATCGACATCTCAACACCAGAGGTCCACCACCTCATCGGTCTCCTGCCTTCCTTGACCAACCAGCTGGACCGGAGCTGGACGGACTGAAGGTGGACAGCTACAATGTCTTCCGCGCGCGTTGGTTCGGAAAAGGAAAAGATTTACCACCCGTTCCACCCCAAAAAAAGTAAATCTAATTAGCTCCCTCAATCCATCGCTAGTTGTCTACTTTGTAGCCTTTTTGGCATGCCAATCGGTGACTCAGTCGCTGTATCGTGCGTGGTGGAGGGACGTACGCAGCTTATCCTCCGCTCAGCCATAATCTGTAGCCAGATCCAACCAAAAAAAGCAAACACACACACACACACGCGTGAAAGATACGGCATTGATCTCGTTCGATCCCCCAAAACACATCCACCGATCAAGTGATCGATCAAGGGCAATCGACGTGTTGGAGGATTCCGGTCTCTGCTGCTGCTGCTACTCGAAACTCGAAACATCACCTAACACGCACATAAAAACCGGCATCAGGCGTCGAAGAAGAAGAAGAAGCAGAAGAAGAAGCCGGCACCACACACGTGGATTCCGTGGGCATCACGGACAACAACAACAACAGCAACGGCCAGGCCAACAGCAGCGGGCTGTGGTCGTCATTCGTGGCAGGAAAGAAACATTAATAATTAGGGAAAAATCCTTCACAAGTGGCACAACCGAAAGGAGGGCTTTAACAGTGGCGCTGGGGAGAGAGAGGGTTTTGATTGGTCCAATTGAATTATGCAAATTAGCAGAACACACACACACACGCCCTGGAGAGACACTACACGGGACGATCTTGTAAAACTCCTTCTCCCCCCCCCCCCCGGGCCACCCCAAAAACGGCCGCCTAATTATTATTGATGTCGTAAACTTATAAACATATGATTCCTGCATGTTGGGCGCGATCGCTCGAATACTGCTGCTCCCACCGATGCCTGCTGCTGTTCTCTGGCGCCGCAGCAACATTTTATGCTTTCCCCCCGGGGAGAGGAAGAAGAGAAGGTCGAAAGGTCGGCACGCACCACACCGCAACGATGGCGGTGGCGTCGACGACGTTGGGAAGAGCGACATGAAATTGCACAATTTCGTCCCCTTTTTTCGTTGTACTATTACGTTTTTGGTTTTATTGCGTTCCGTAACATCAGCGACATCAGGGGGACAGGGGACGGTGCCGAGGGCCGGACCTCCATCGAAGGTTCGATGTATGCGAAACCAACATACCACCAGCTCTACCGGAGGTTCGCTTCCGCTGTTCGTGTTGCGTTTTGCGTCCTTTTAGCAAAGAGTGGTAGAAGGGAACGGGGCAAGGGGTCCCACTAAGCGCCAAGTAAGCGAAACTATAATTTAAATGGTTTCTTGTGTCCATTAGAACGATCACTGATCACCACCACGCCAAAAGCTGGGTGCTCCAGCACCGGCCGGGGGCCGGGTCTAGCGATCTAGTTACCGTTAGGTACCTGGGGACCTCTCGTGGCCAGCATAACGCACCCGGCACTACCCGGCATGGGGCCACGAGAGGCCGCGATGTGGTGCAATATTCCTCCGGTGCGCCGGTTACGCGCGTGCTGCACTCCACAAATCGTAAATCGTACCCGTTCGGACCGACCGGACTGCACTGGAAGGGATCAGTGAAGAAATTAAAATTTTATTAACCACCTCCCCCCCTACCCCACCCTCTCACCGGGCTGCCACCGGCCTGCCAGGGCACCACCGGCCACGACCTCCACCACTTTGACGCTCGATTCGGCGTGAAATGAGCGGGTATTAGCATGATTTTTACACCGATTTTATGCGCACACGTAGCAGTACCACCGTGCACACCACTGTGTGTGCACTTGCATTTCCGTGCCCCGATGACGGTGATCGTTGGCTGCACTAGGAGTGCACTAGGAGGCGCACGTTGCTACTCGGGCTTAGGCCTTAATGTTCTTCCGTTTGCCGACCCCCCCCCCCCCCCCCCCCCGGTATGCCGCCGCGTTGTTGGAATGCAAGGGCTTTCGGCATTTGGTTTGCATTCGGAGTCGTGGATCGAAATGAAAAATGGGGAAATTACATGCACTTTCTGTCTTGTCTTGCCTACTTCACTGCGCCGTCGCCGCCACTGCCGCCTTTGGAAGCGTAATGTGGAACGAAAATTTGAAGATCTTTCTTACGAGATTATCGTACAGTTTACTCGATGGAGTTCGTTGTATGTTATACGTTGAATGAGCGGCGCTGAAAATACTTGTTGTAAAGAAAGACGTTATGGGATATCCGAATGATGGTGGTTTGGTTTCAGTACGTGGTAAGCCAATAAGATTTAGGCGCTTAGCGGGTTTTGATGAACTGTTATAAATGTTTAATTTGTGAAAATCCAATCTGGACATACGATTCATATGAATTTGTTTTTTTCATACCAATTTTAAGAAATGTTATACTTTGTTTTTCTAAAAATAGATCATGTACAAATACAGACTGCCTATCAACGCCAATTTCATTAGAAGCAGACACTTTTCTTGGGTTGGTTTATCCGGATAAGCTTGAATGCCTATTGTTTCTCAACACTGATGTTATTCTTTTTTAATAACAAAACTCTATCAGGACGAACTAAACTTCTTAAACTTCGTCCAGACGAGCAACAAAGTTATCGCGATAACTTTCTCGCCCTACTGTTTACATACGATTTGACAGCTCCAAAAGGGGTTCTCGCTCGTTCTCGCTTGCTCGCTCGCTACACGTGCATTTCACTTATCGCGATAACTTCTCGACGGATTTGTATGGGATGACGTTTAATTTAGAAGTTCTCGTCGAGAAGTTCTCCAACATTCGACATCGTCTGGACGGAGTTTTAGGATGAAGCAGCAAAGAGCAATTTTGACAAATATCGAAATTGTATTTCCGTAAAAGTAATAACTGCATTATTGAGATTTGAAATGCCCAAGCGCAAAAGAATGCTTCTTTTATTCATTGGGATTAAATGGGTTTGAAATTGGGGGGATTGGGTTAAAAAAAATCATGGCAAAGAATGATTAAGTATATACAATATCAAAAGGATAGAATAGCAAGGATAGCAATTTTTCGAAAAAATGATGTTTTATCTTTAAAGCTAAATATGAGATGGAAGGGATAGAAAGGATTGAGGAATGAAGACTTCTATTTGTCTGTTTTCTTGTAACATATACTTAGAACAAACATATATTTGAATGATATCTTAGGTGTTATCTACATACCTTCTTAATAAATTCTTAATAAATGCTTAATAGTTTATTTGAAAAAGCTTATTTTACAGTATACAGTCATTTTATTTGATATTACAGTTTATTTGAAAATGCTTAGTTTTTGATGTAACAGAAATGTTGGTTTTGTCTTCTCCAGTTTTCTTGTTAACAAAAAACGGAATTTGATCTTTTTCAACGGGCATCGCCTTATGTCTAAAGCTTAGAAACTGTTTCAATAAAAAGTCTATCCAGTTCGAATTTACATTAACAAACTTTTAACATTGCAGTTTCCCGGAAAATACTAGCTCTGGTCGCAGCTATCGAGAAACAGACAGAGAGATAGCAACGTGAACCGGCATCATCCTGCACGCCAAACCCCTAACCTAGCCCAACAAGATCACCGCGCGCTAATTTATGTACCTGTCGGTGGCGGTGCACCAAACACACACACGAACGACTTCCTTCTTAATCCGTTCTTAGCCTTAGACAACACTCCCCGGGCACAATCGCTCTCTTTCTCTCTGTGTCCGCGGCCTTAGTAAAATCTTGAAGAAGTAGCCACTGGACGCACTTCCTATTTCGGCTTCCACCACCACCACCACCACCACCATCAACGTTGCCGCCGCTGCCGTCGTCGAGCTAATAAATTTCAATTTTATTTATTCACGCCGATCGTACGGTCAGCGACTACCGGCTCACAGCGACTCGCCCTCACAACCACCCACCCACCGCCGGCATTTCGCGATCGCGTAACGCGTAGTCTCACGCGGAAGGTGCGGATTTGTAATTTGTGGCCGATCAGCCCAGGGATTTGCCGCAATCGCCGTGCACCGTGCGCGATGCAGTCCCCCGGAACAGCTTTCTCGACGACTCGCGACTCGGCGTTTCCGTCATTGTCGGTCGCGTGCTGCCGGCTGCCGGTTGCCAGCTGCCAGTTTGCGGTACTGGACACCGCGTAGTCGATTGTTTCTGTCGTCGAGTACCTCGTGCTCTTCGTCGACTTTCGCGGTTCGTGGTTTTGGATGGCTGACTTAATAAATTTCCCCCGAACTCACCGAACCGCGGGCACACTCGACCAACGATGGTTGCAGAAGAGTGACCAAGGCTGGGGTGCGTAATCGAAAGCGAAGAGGGGTGGGGTGGGAGGTAATTTGAATTAGAGATTATTTACAAAGGATTAACATGTGTAACTCAATAGACACGCTGCGGTGATCGCGAGTGCCCGAGGGGTGCGGAAGGAAGGGCCAGGGAATGGCTTTGATGTTGCAGAGTCAGCAGCAGCAGCAGTAGAGGGAGTAGCGGGAGTAGCAGCAGTCATTGGTGCTGCTGCTGCTGCTGCTGCCGCTAGTAATTGATTTACGATGCTCTGTCCGATGCCATTCGATTGGTGATCGTGTTGTGCGATCCAACCAAGACCACCAGAGGCCCTTTCAAATCGGCCAACCTACCCACCACCGAGATGAGAATGTGCGTGCGTGCGTGCGTGTGTTCGTGTTGTGTGAGCTCTGGACCACTGCGAGCCGTGTGGTGTCCACAACCGGCGCGCGAAGCGGATAGCGACACATCGACGACAGCTGAACATGTGTTCTAATTTTGCACCAAATGTCACGGCAAGAGACTTGGCCGAATGGCCGGGCGAAAGTACGTTTTCCCTTCGCGTATCTGAAGGGCTGCTCGACTCGACGCCATTTGGCCACCATTTGACCGGTCGGCCGACTGCCAGACTGCCAACCAGCCTCCAGCCAGAATCACGCCCTTACGGCTTAATTAATGCTATCGACGACACTGTCACGCACACATACACACACGCGTGCACACGCCACGAAGTGCTCGTAAATCATTCGAAACGAACCGAACGCAGTATGCTGCGCTTAGGATTCGCTCCGCGCCCAACTTACTTAGGGAAGGACTTGTTGTACTAATTAGAAGGAAAAGAAGAGAAATCGGGGACCATCGGTGGGGGGGACCACGTGGCTGCGTACTTTTACGATGTACTGCGAGGATGTTGAGATGCTGCCCCCGCCGAGAAATGGGACCGCGATGAGTGGCAGATGGTCATCCAGCACCAGATGGTGGGCTGGTGTTGGGGCCAGGAAAAGGTCATGGTCATGACCAGTGGCGCCTCATTGTGTGCCAGCGACGCCGGACAGGAGTTTGGCGGGATCGGGATGCGAGACGAGCAAAGGTTGTAATTAGGGGGGCCAAACCTTGAATGCCGTAACCGCATTTCGCCAACGCAACGCATGATCACCGGCAACCGTACGATTGACAATCGAATTGAAGCTCCCTTACGTCGTCAACGATGACAGCGCGTGGCACCGTAACGAGAAGCTGGCCTAACGAGACGACGACGTGTGATGGTGTTTCTACACTGGTAGAGAATTTAGAACTGGAAAGAAAAAAAACAGCTACTTTTTTAAACGGTGCGCAACAAATTTTGAGCAAAAGCTTATTTACAACTGTTTTCGAAACAGTGCAATGTTGTATGTTTGTGGAACATCTTCAAACAAGTTATTTTACGAAAATAATGTATGTTTTGTGTGATCAAAGTTATGGTTTTGTTCGTTTCATTGAAAAAAAAATGAGCAAAACTGAGCTATTTTCGTTTCGCAATGACAAATGTCTCTAAACATATTAAATTATTTTAGACGTTTCGTTTTTTTGGGATTTCCATATCACAATGAATGTTATATGCGTATGTAGAAACACCCTGCAACGTATGAGCAGAGGATCGCTAACCTCTGACACGGTTATGACACGGGAGTGAATGGCACGAGCCCCGGATTCGCTTCCATTCCGACTGACCGATCACCCAGCCGGGGCGCCATTGTCTATTGCGTGCCGGGGGTTTTGGGTTTCGTTTTCGTTTCGCATCGCGTCAACATAAACCTACCCCTACCCGCCCCGTCGGACGCCCACACGTCACGTCGTCGCTCGTCGTCGGAAGCAAAAGGTCATCAAATGGTAACCAGTAGCGCCGACGACGACGACGACGACCACGCCGACGTCGATGGTGACGCGTAAATTATGTTAACGATGGACGACGCACAGCAGCCGCCATCGCCACCACCATCACCGCCACCGCCACCACCCCAAAAACGGATCATCACGCAGCGAATCATCACTTGGGTTGGGCGTGAAGCCCGGACGGGGAGGGGGTGCAGGAGGTGATAAAGATGACAATTTTATTTGCTCCCCGCGTGTCTATATGGTAATCGGAATGGAGGGTGCAGCTGGATGGCTGGAGAAAGAGAGAGAAAGAGAGAGAGAGAAAGAGAAAGAGGAAGAAATAGTTAATGTTATGCCTGGGACTCGTCTAGTCGCACGACACGAGCTGCCGGCTGCCGTTTTACGATGCCGTGCGTCGAGCATGGGTGAGCATCAACACCTGGGCAGGGGACCGGCGGGCGGGAACGGAGGTCTGCAGCATATGATTTGCATTTGCATAATTCACACGCTGAAGACTCGCGTCGTGGCCGCTCGAAGCAGGTAGCAGGTTCATCTTCTGCTCGATCGTTCAAGTCTTTTCGACGATGCACGAGACTTTATTATCCATTTGTCACGCTGTAGCGCCGGCCGTTTGGCGCGTGACAAAGAAGCATCCAATTGACGCCTCGCCTAATCTGTCTATTAACGTGCGTTTTGGGACTACTTCCAACACTTCTAACACACCGATTAGAGTCCATAATGTTTCCATAATAAAATGCGGACTCTTTCTCTCTGCGGTCTCTACGTCTCTCGTGAAAACTTTTGTGTTATTCAACAACAACAACAACAGCAACAACAAAAAATCCCTTACCAAGGAGATCGTTTGTTTGAAGCCGATCGATTGCTAGACCGTCGGCAGACCTCTCATCGCCTCTTCACGCCGCAGATAAATTGGACGAGATCTCTGGCTGTTGAGACCGATCCATCCACGCGAGACGCGAGAGTCTCATCTCGACTCGCCACCGCGCGCGATCCCCGATCGAACGATGATGGTGATGATGATGATGATGATGATGATGATACTACTTTATTTTCCATTCCCAAACCATTTATTTCGATTTCATTACGATTGGCATCTCCTCGGCTACGGTGCTGGCCGCTGGTGCTGGACGATGCTTTGTTTCGGCCCCAATCGGCGGACGCGCACCACACTTCACATTCGTCCTGCTGCTGCTGCTACATTGCCGGTTTGATAGAGAGATCTTTTTAAAATTGGATTTACCCCCAAACCACTACCCGACGGAACGTCGATCGTCGAACAGCGTCGCGATCGCTCCAGTCGGATCGGTATCGAGATAGTGAGTTGGAGAAAAAAAAGGCTGAAAGAGGAGAAAGGGGAAGCAACGGGAAGGCTCCGCTGTTGGTGCTGTGCTGACGATTTGTTTTATGCTCCTAGCCCCCATCCTCCATTGATCCTTCCTTTCTCTTGCCGTCGTCGTCGTCGTCGTCGCCATCCTGCTTCGCGGTGACCTCGGTATGGTCCATCTTCGGCCACGAGGCGAGAGTTTCGTCTCCAAGATGCAGATGACCTACACGAGATCGATCGAGATTGTGAGACGGGCGGAGCGTGGTTTTTGGGTTGGGAGAGGAGTGTGGTTTGAAGACTCCCTCTACGCCGGACGATGACGCCGAGCGCGAAATCATCGTACCCATCCTCAGGCCAACCGGAGACCCCAACATGGCATTATGTTGGGTGTCAATAAAAATTTACGACTCATTCACGCATTTCACGGACTCCCCTCGCTACGGGGGCAGCCCTCTTCTCATCGCCGTCGTCGTCGCCGTCGTCGTCGTCGACGTCGTCATCGGAATTGAAATCGGATTGGAAGTGGCACCCAACGGCAGCATCGGCGGCAGTATGTTGAAAAATTGTTTTGGGAAATGAAAATGTTGGTCAGCAGATATAAATCAGGAGGACGGTACGGTGTAGAGAAGGACGGTTTAATTTTCGTCAGCCAGCCAGCCGGCCAGGGCCAGTACCGTGACCGCAACGTTCGTTTCGTCGTGGACTCCGTGCGAAGACGAAGGAGAGGGCAAGGGCAAGGGACGAGGGAAGCCTGGCCAGGGCCTGGCCAGCGCCGAACCGTAAATAGTGTCGAAAAGTGACCTCTGACTCCGGGGCTGGAATTCGTGGCTGTTGTTTTCGATTCGATTGTGTGCGTGCGTGTGTGTGTGTGTGTGTGTGTGTGTACGATCGGATGATGCGAAGCGATTTTCCAAACCCCTTTCCAACTCCTGTCTGGCGCGGGTGCTCGCTCGCCCTGTGGTCATTGTTTTCGCGTTCACCACCAGCGTGCCGCGAGTGCGTGAGTGTGAAGAGAATTTGGAATTCGTTGGCGTTGGTCACCTTTGGGGGAGTTTTGTTTTTTTTTTTGGGAATGCACCCGCAAAAGGTTGTACATTTTCGTTGCGTAAGCAGCAGTTATATGGTCGTGATGCTAACCGGGGAGCACGCCCTGCTGAAGATGCGTTTTTGGCGATCGCTAAATAAATACTTGTATCTTTTTAGAAGCCTTTTGTTGTTTTTAAACTCTTAATTCTGTCTAGCATTTAATTTAAATGCATTTTACTTGATTAAATTTTATCATAATAATTAGTTATCGCGAAGATCGAAGATCAGTTGTATCAGAAAATGCTATTACCGTGCATCCATAGAGTTTAGGGAAAAATGTATGTAAACCTAGAAAATGATTCTAGAATCAGAGTTATCACTTTTTCTAGCGGTTCTAATCGGTTCTAGATCGGTTCTATCGAACTGGTCGAACAATAATAAATGCGGAATCAGAATTACCCGCAGCTCAACGTTTTCCAGTGTTTTAAATCCGTGTTCAATGTGAGAATTATACGTTTACAGCAAACGATTTTTAATTTAAAAAATACACAAACACAACCAAAACAAACTGTTAATTTCTATACTTAGATTGTAGAGATTTTGGAAGTAAGATATAGAAAGAACCACTAGATTCTAGAACATTAGATTCAAGGAAATCTGCATACTCGATTATAAGACGACAAATTTGTCGTAAACGCAGCAAAATGTTAATAATGACGGCACAGAGCATCTCCATGGATCCATCACGACGCGAATGGCAAATGGAGGCACCATTTAGGCGCACATCAAAATGTCAGCCCCAGCAGCGACGCCAACAAACAAACAAACAAACAACGCATTAATCTCGCAATCCTTCCTCGTCCGGTAGCAATCAATACCTCCGGCGCTGTGTACGCTGATTGAAATGGTCCACGTACACACACGCAGCCACGCACACATGGCAGCCGATTCCTTCGGGGCAAGTGCGCGTGCCCACCCCGTGCACGGCATAATCGATTGCGATCGATCGATTCGCTCGGATTCGCGGCCGGGCCCTCCGGGAACCCGGGGAGGTAGGAGCGTATCTAATTAGACGTCGCTGCCTACCATGTTGCTGCTGCCGCGAAACGCAAGAAGGTCGCCAAAGGAGACGGAGCTCCGTGTGTGTGTGTGTGCGTCCGCATAACGCGGCTGCAAACTAATAATGAAGACAGCAAAACGGTGAAGGCCGCGAGCGAACGCCAGAGAGAGGGAGAGAGTAGAGAGCAGCAGCTTGGTTTGATTAAACGATTTGCCCTCCGGTTAGCGAGCGACTTGCCTTAATCAATGCTTGGTTGCCGCCAAATGCTGCATACCTGCGGTCACCCCACCGCTCACTCGATCTCGGTCTTAGTATGGCGATCTGGCGCTAAGTGGAAAAGGTCAAGAGAGCAACCAGAGAGAACAGAAAACATAATCGATAACGTTCACGTCGCTGGCGGTGCATCTCATCGTCGTCGTCGTCGTCGTCGTCGTCGTCTTCTGCGTCGTCGTAAAATATGAAAATATTGTCGCTCGGAGGTTTCCGCATTCTGTTTGATTTTGGTTTTTCAAATTAATGTCCGTTCCGGTCAGTGTAGTCCGGCCGGAGTAGCCGGAGTGGGGCACATGGCTGGCCGGCCAGACGGTGGTAAAGAAGAGAAAAAAAGCTGCGAAAAATCCACGAAACGCGCGCTCTACGCTACACCCGGCAGCGGAGAATGGAAATGACCGTTTAACGAGTCCGGTGAAGCTGCCACTTCGGATACACTTTTTTTTCTCTCTCTCCAGTGGTAGTCCCTCTGGCCCTGCTGGTATGCTGGTCAATAACAATCAAGCAAAATAAAAAAAATAAGAGAGAAAAAAAACGATCGAACAAAATCCCGAACTAAACTACGCTTTAATGAGCCCTTAACAGATGAAGCAATTTCTGCGTAGCGTAGCATTGCATCGATGGGGAAGGGAAGAGGGAAGGTGACTGAGGTCCAACAAGCGGTTGGAAGAGTTATGATGTGTGCTAAAAGGTGTATGCAAACATGCGACGCCGGCGAACGAGCGTCGCTCGTGCGCTCGCGGAACGATGAAAAGCACGCGTTAAATCGCCAACTTAACCTATTTATGCGTGCCCAGAAAGGGAGAAGGGAGAGGAGTGAGGTCTCCCGGCGGCTATTAGCTTCATTTCACCGTGCATCAGCCTCAAATCGCCAATGAAAAGGAAATGGCTCTTGTTAGAAGACCATTTTCGCTATACAGAGAGGTACAGAGAGAGAGAGAGAAAGAGAGATAGAGAGTGAGGAGGGTGGTGACCATTTCGTTATGCTCATCAGCAGCATGACCGCAACCATCGTTAAGAGCTGCTGAAAATATTGACTAAACTGGACCACGATGGTTAACAAGTGCCCTAATGTGTGTCACGCTGTGTATTCGCTGGATTTTACATTTAAAATTGATGATATTCGGAGTTTATGTTGCTATTATATCTACATTGGATACATCTGTTATTTCATGTATTATCTTTTTTTTCGTAAATTTGTGTAGAACATGGAGTTTTTTACTTTTACCTAACTCTTTCAATATGTCTACAAAGTATTTCTACATTCTTTGTCGTTGATTATCAACTCTTTGATGCTCTTTTAATAGCATAATGAAAAAAAATTATAATATTATTGAGATTTCTATGCTATAATAAGGGATAAAACGTGAAATGCGTTTAAATATCATAATCTAACAAACCTCCTGGACTGTTGTACAAAGGAGCACAAAAAATCGGTCCGCCATCGACCCCATCGAAATTATCCAATTCGCAGCAACCAACACCGAGGCACCAAAGTGCCGATAAACGACCGCGCCAAATGGATAACGAGACGCGATCCGTATGTGTGTGTGTGTGTCTCTCGGGTGCTAAAAAGGTATCGAAGCCCCCCCTAAGGCCAAAAGCACTTGGTCGTAGTCCAACTCACCTCAACTCGTACCGCATCAGCATAAACGAATGAGCCACCGTGCTCACCGAGGGGCAGGGGTCCTAGACCGACTGGCCAGCTACCGGTACACCAAGAACGGTCAAACTGCGGGGCACGAACGGCCCAAACTGCGCCCATAAATCCAGGTGTCAAAATGGGAATGATAAATAATTTATCAATAATAATGAATTCGTTTGCCAGAGAGCGAAGCGAGCGAGAAAGAAAGAGAAGGAGAGAGAGAGACGATGCCGCCGGTCCAGGTCCAGGTGAAGGTGGTAATTCGGCGGCGTTGGCCCGGAATCCTCACGGTCTGTGGCCTCCTAAGTAGCTGGACAGCAGCAGCAGCAGCAGCAGCAGCAAGCAGTGAATGGACAACACCCTCCACCAGCGAAGTGAAAAGCGAATTTCCTACCCGGTGCAAAAGGATTCCCTTTTCACGCTCCCCGGACGCTCAGGCGGACTAGGTCCATTCCGTGGACGGGGTCCACTCGTGGCCACTCGGTGTCAACTGGCGTGGCCATGGTGCAAACCCTTTTCTGGGGTTTTTTTTCTCTTCTCTTCCCCCGTTTCTTTCATTCTTTTATCAAATTATGCTCAACATAGACACACGGGGTTCCTTCGCTCCGTACGTGTACTCGGCACGGGTACAACATGGTGCGCGCGCGCGCGAGTCCGCAATTGACTTTAGACCGGGCCCTAGGCTGGTCCGGGAGTCAGAGGAATGGGATCCGCACAAATAAGTGGGTATCGCGTCGGGCCCCTAAAGGAGAAGCTCGTTAGAGGGACTCACGGCCCGGCCCAAACCAGACGCAAGGAGCTATCCACAAAATGGAGTAGAAACAAAAAAAACGCGGACGAAAAAAAAAAAGAAAAGGCCGCAACTATGCGCCCCTAACCGGTGGAGGGAGGAAGGAAGGGTGGTGGTCCCATCACCACCGCTTTGCTACCTAATGATCGGGTGCGACATGACCGAGGGGACGCGTCGTCATGCGTCGTCGTAGTCGTCGTCGTCGCGGGATGATCCGGCGGCCACTGCGAACCGATGACCATTATCGTTAGCCATTCATCACTCGAAACCGCCAGACACAGAGCGGTCAGACCGATCGCCCTGTTCCGCCACCGTGTAGCGATTGTGTTACAATTGTGTGCATGGATCCATGGTCCACGGTCCAGACCTGGTTGGCTGGTTGGCTGGCTGGTCGGATAATCGAAATAAATATCGAGCTAACGATACGCTTTACGTCGCGGATTGGCTGTTTTTTTTTTTTTGGGTGGAAAGGCAACATTGGTCCAGGACGATTCGAAATGTGCCGGACGATCGGACCGATCTATGGCGTTCATGTTGGCGTTCTCCCCCCGTTTGGGGGTTTGTGTTTTTTGCTCGGATTGGCCAAGGGTCTAACCGAAGATTGAACATTGATTTGCGGTACACGGGCGTGATCGTCAGTATGACCGCTCCGGGTATCTGGGACAAGGAAGAGAGAGAGAGAGAGAGAGAGTGTGTGTGCTAGCGGTTTGGTGATGTGATAGATGTGCTCCGGTGATGTGGTGATGCTTAGATTAACATATCAATGCCTGGAACAAGATTGTTGCAGGGGGTCTCGAACATGTAACAAATGCGCATGGCGGCCATCGATGTGTGTCGATCGATCGATGCGAGGACCGATCGAGCAGGGGGGTTTCTTGGTGTTTGCAGTTCCGTGAGTGTTTTTACGAGAAGGGAAATGCGCAAGTTTCAACATAAACTCATATGAATTAAAACATTACAGGACAGGACCTATTAAAATGTTGAATAACTCCATCATATTTCAGCGGATTTTGGAAAATGAACCTAATTTATTTAGGCTATATATTGCCAGCACTCAGAATATAACATCGATCGAATGACCGCCTCGATTCAACACACAAAAAGCTGCCTTTTTTGGGCATTGCGCATATTACTTAGCAACATTTCGGGATTAATATCAGTAATCTCTGCTGTGATCAGCTCTTCAGCTGCTTTACAGCCTTTGGTTTGTTAACGTATACTTTGCTCTTCAAATAGCCCCACAGGACCCGCAGGATAGGTAAGAGAACCATATAAGCACGCTAAACTTAAAACTATGATAGGTCAAGAACTATTTTCAATGTACTTCGCTAATTTTTCATTCCGCTTTTTGACGAGAATCGTTTCATGCCAGAAAATGGCATAGACTGACGATTCAGAAACTGGTTTACTTCCAAATAGTCGGGAAAATGACGAAGTTATACAGCATTTAAATAATTCCTACCATGACGCCCCATCCTGTGTAAATGTGAATAGATTATTTATTCATCGAATTATTATTGCATTTCGATAGTACTGGATCGAGTTCTTTAAACTGATCGAGAAAATGAAAGTAACATAAATTTACAGCCAATACGAAAGTCCCGAATCAATTAAACACATTTCAAATGCACAAACCAAACATCATTACTGGCTAAAAGAAATAAAAATAAAAAAAATCATGTTATTTCTATTCATTAAACCATTCAAATCGCAATCGGCCAAACCATCGGACGGTTCCAATCAACTGGCTGCTGGAACGGAGCCGTCGGGCCATCGGGGAGAAGGTTTGCCGCGCAATTCGATGCAGATTTTTCCATCGACACACCGATTCCGGATTTGCAAGCTTCAGTTGCTCCCCTATTTTACTCCAATCACACACACAGCACAGCCCAACACACCCGGTGCCTGGCCGTCTGGTGGCCAAAAGAGGTCCCGCGGGCGGCGCACCTTGTCCTAAATCACAGCAGCAGCAGCAGCAGCAAAAAACAGACGACGAAGTTAATATTATTATTCCCCTTTAATGCGATTTTATGATCGAGGGGCCGGTGAGCGAACTAACGAACGAGTGCGAGCGCGAGAGATTATGTAAAATAAGAGATCGAGCTGGTTCTGGATTGGTTGGCTGTTGTTGCTTTTTGTGCATCAACCCGCCCGCAATTACCTTGCTTGCTCAGTGTCCACTACCACGAACACATTTGGAGATTTATTTATCTTCAAGCCCTGCAGCCGGATCGTGGTGCTCGTATCGCGCTCGGTGTTAGGTGTTTGTTATGTTTTATGTCTCACACCCGCAACCAGCTGTGGCTGTGCGTGTGTGTAGATGGTGGAAATCAGGAAATCGATATCGCTGAACATGCGCACGCCAGTCGCCCAGTCCCTTGGATCTCTGGCAACATGAATGTTAAGCTGAGCGGTGCGGAGAGAATATTAAAATTAAGACAAAATGGCTGGCAATACTGGCGAGTGCGAACCCCGGGGATGTTGATCACACTCGATCTTCGGGCTTTCGAGAATGTTGTCGAGCGATGTTAAGATAGGCACAGAGCATGGCAGATCTCTTGAGGAAGTGTGAAAAGTGTTCGCTAGAAACCACTCCACTGCTGCCAGACTACTAGATACTACGAAGCAGGGCAACGGTTGCTGCGAACCTCGCGGTCCACAAAAGTTCCCTCCATCTAGTCAACCACCACGGTTGGTCAACGGTGGACTGAACCGGACACCGTGCTTGTTGTTGCTGGCACATCGCATCGCTGACCGTTTTCCCATTTTTAATCGAATCGCGCTCGCCACCGCAACACAACCGACCGTCTATTAGTTCTAAGTGGTCTACGGCTAGCGTCTTCACCGGCATACCCATCATTATCAAAATGCATGCATCGCCCTCCCTGAGGCCCCCCGGGGGAAGCTCGCTTCGATTTTCTTGGTCCACGAATCCTCTCTGCCTACTCTCTGCTCTGCTGGGGCGCAGATAGCCGGTGGTGACCTGGTTTCACTGCCTGGACCTCGGCCGCAGACGGTTTGGTTTGACCACAAAAGGCCACCTCGTCGTCGTCGTCGTCGTCGTCGTCGTCGCCGCCCCGGCCCCTTATGTCTTATGTTGAATGCTACATGAAAGCTGGCCTCCATGCTCCATGCTTCGGCTGCTGCTATTTGCGTGTGCATCCCCTAATCTAAGGGTTAGTCTAAAGGGGTGGCCCAGGCCAGCCAGCTGTTGTTGTTGCAGTTCATCTAATGACTCGCGTCTTCCCTTCCCCCATTCCTTACCAACGCCCTGCGAAGAAGTAAAAGGCCCATTGGAGCGAGCATAGGACGGAGAGACTCTCGCAAAGCGTATCACATCCATCATTTGAATAAAATATGTGTTTCATCTCTCTGTCCTCCCTCTGCCGGATCCTCCCTTCAAATCAACCCCTCTCCACGTCCAGCGACCAGGGTCTGGACGGTCCGGAATGGTGCCGTCATGTTGCCCTCTCTCCTCTCTCGCTTTCGGAGGAATGTGTCCTCCACCGCAGTGTGTGTGTGTGTGTGTGTGTGTGTCTGCCCGTTGCTTCGTTGCTTCGGCGAAACGGTTAAATTGCTTCCTGGTTCCAATTTCACGTTCGATTCTCCCTTCAATTGTTTCACTCCCTGGCGTGCTGGCGAGCGAGCGATCGTCGATCGGTCGTTCGTTCGTTGCACTCACGCACACCGGTGCTCGGCGGTGCTCGGCGGGCTCGTGCCATCCATCCCCATACGTGGCGCGATGATATGCTCTTGTCGATATGTTTTGCCTTTCCAACCATCACAGCAACATCGATCCGTTGGTCCGTCTTCGAGCGCGCAATCAGCTGCACCATCCGCGGAACCGAACGGAACGGAGCGAAACTGGAGCATTAGCCTCCCTTCCCCATGGCCAACGTATGCATATGAGCATAGCTGGAGCATAGGGATGGAGAATGCAAATGCAATGTATACTCGTCGTCGTCGTCGTCGTCTTCGTTTGCTTCAGCTCCGGGCTTATGCCGGCGGAATGGTGTGGAGTATCCTCGCACACGCAACCATGCATCTAGCTCCGGCTCCAGGAAAGGACAGGAAGGGACAGGATGAAAGTACTTTCCCCGCTCATCATCCCCGAGACTCAAACGGATGGTCTTCGGTTCTTCGTTCGCTTGATTGGTTGCTCTCCGTTTTGTCTTTTACGCATCGTTGTCGTCGTCGTCGCGATCGTCGCGATCGTCGCGATCATCATCGTGGTCCTCAAAAAGGGGGGAGGTTAGTGGAATCGAGGACGCGCCACGGATAGAGTTGGAGCGATTTTTGGTTTGATTACAATTGACATGCATAATTTATTAACTCCCTCCTCGATTCGCTCGAAGCCCTCGTCGTGATGGTGGTGGTGGTGGTGGTGGTTGTGGTGCAGCACCATCAAAAGCTGACATCGTGCGTCAAGCAAATGGATCGGAATGACATCAGCAAGATCACATTTCACTGCCTCTCTTCTCTCTCTAACGATCGCATGCATATCGGATCGCTCTCATCTCAGGAGTGTTGTGCGGGCACGGGACACGCGCACACCCAATATAGAGACATCACAATGCAACCTGGAGCGTACATACACAGGCCGGAATGTGCGGTCCGAAAAGGAGGGACTATATTCCGTTGGCTAGACCCCTCTGGGACCGGTCGCTCTCGGTCTCGCAATAGAGTGATAGATGCTAATGTTTTCATTTCTAGAGCAACGACTACCAGAGGGACTAGACCGGGCACCGGGAGTCTGTGTGTGTCAGTAGAGCCCAAAAGGGATCATCCTCTTGGGAGGATGATCGGAATTCGATGTAACGGATCGAAACGGTTTTATTTAAATGAATCCCTTCCTCCGGCCACACTAACAAGAAGCTGAAGTCCGGCTGTCCGCCAGAATTCATTCGCTTGTTCGTTCGAAAACACGTTTGATCGTCGATTGTTTTACAGTTCGAAGCCACGAAATGGAAGAGAAAATGGTGTTCGCTTCACTTCAGGCTGGGAGTTGGATGAAATTTCGACGAACAAAAAAAAAACAATAGACAAACACACACTAACATATACACACAGGCACGCACGCACACACTGGTCAATCCAATCGTCCAATAAGGTGCGAGCGATCGTCGGTGAGATCGACGATTGGTCGGCCCGATGGCGAAACAATCGAAACAATCGAGGCTCGAGCCGCTCCAAAGCCGCTTCGCTCTAAGGTTGATAATGAGTAGCGTTGTGTGCTGGTTGTGATGCGCCTACGAGGTGCACCACGATCGCGATCGTCACAACCAACCAGCGAAGAACCACGAAAATCGACCGAAACCGACGACGATCGCCTTCGAAGTCGAAGTCGAATGAAAACATCAAACATCTTGCTCCGATGGCCGGCCTATCCGAATACCCGGGTATCCGGGCACCCAAAAAAAAGTGTCTAATTTATGTATGTGTGCTTTACGCACTCCCCGCCTGTGGATGGTCGTTTCGAGCATTCGAATTTTCCATTTTCATCGCTGTCGACTGTTTTTCTCTCTCTCTCCTTCTCGGCTTGTTGGTTCGATGCGCTGTGGCATGCCATGCGGTACCACAACAACAACAACAACAACAACAACGGTACATCACACACAGCCAGTGGCCACAGTCGGTGGGGTGTGCAGTGCTACCACACATCACATCACACCGATGAGCACCGAAGGTTCGTTTCTCCGCCTTCTGAGCTCATCACCCGGGACCGGCACCGGCACCGGACCGGAGAGGGATCCGGCGCTTATTAATTCATCGGCCGGTCTCGGCATCGGTCAGCATCGGTGGAGGGCTAATTTGAAATTCAACAGGTGCACTAGCAGCGGCTGGAGGGGGTTCGTTGGTTCGGCCCATTTGATGATGGTGCTCACTCGTTCGCTCGTTCGTTCGCTCGCTCGCTAGGAGGATCCGTATGGTTCCGTTGGATCGTTGGATCGCTGGCTTCAGCTGGTCGTTTGTTGATTCAATCTGCGTCTCTTTTTTTCTCGCTGTGGTTCTGACCCTCTCTCTCTCTCTCTCTCTCTCTCTCTCTCTCTCTCTCTGTCTCTCTTTCTGTTGCACACATATGTAGACACTATCAGGGGGGGGTTTTTGATTTTACGCTTGAGTTCGAAGCGATCTTCAAAATGGTGGCCATCATCATCATCATCATCATCATGAGCATTATCGTGACTAGTAGCTGGCGTCACAACCGCAGGTATACTCCGACCTAGCGATAGAGGGAGAGAGCGTGCGCGACGCAAATGCATCGTAAAGTGTTGTTAGACGAAGGAAACGTTCGTTGCAATAGTGAAATTATCATATCGTAACGAAACGTTCATGCATAAGAAAATGTGTTGTTTGTAGGGACACTTGTCATAGCGAAACGGAAATAGCTCAGTTTAGCTCAATTCTTTACAGTGAAACGTACACAACATAGCTTAAAGTACTAAAAACATATATTATTTCCGCAAAATAACTTGCTCGATGTTATTCCACAAACAGATATTACTGAAAACAACTTTTCTTTCGTTCGAACTGCTCAAATCAGACGTGGCTGTCGTACAAAAAAAGGGGCTCCCTTTTTTTCGTTGCGATAACGAAAATGTTCTGCTAATGTAACACATCGTTCAATAAATCCCGGGAATTATTTGGAGATGAAAAAAACCAACAAAAAAATTGAAAATCGTGGAAAGAAAATGAAGGAAATCGTGAAAAATTCTCGGCACTTATGGCACTGTTAGAAACAACCAAAGGATGAAGAGGTTGAAAGATTTCCTCTGCTAATGATCTTCGATTAATCGATTCATTGGGAGCTTAAGATCAATTTCTACAAAAGTGCAACATGACCTTGACACCCTTGACAAAGGGCCAAGTCCAGCGGTGCCCTCAAAAAATGGTGTTGGCCGAGCGTATAATCAAATCAAATGCACGGTTCGTTCATCATCAAGCATAAGCAGCATAAGCATAAGCAGCAGCAGCAGCAGCAGCAGCATTGTATAATCCGCCTCCCGCGGGCTGCCTTTGCATTCCATTCACTTATGGCGATCATGATCACGCCCCGGGGAGCATAAAGGCTGAGCATAAAACGCCCGTGCACCCACGGGCCGTGCGATCAATCCGATCGAGGCCCCCGGGCGTGATGATCCTCAATCGAGTGGGCATGAAATCGGGGTGGCACCGATCATCCACCAACCGACCGATCGACCGATCGACCATCACTCAGGCCCCCTTACGACCCTTTTGGCCTCGGTGAGGCGGGCAGGCGAGTGACCCACCCATCTGGAACAACCCCACTGGTCTGCTGTCTTCATAAGTGAGCCATGATCGCATTGTCGATCGCGTACGCGCAACATAAACCTTTAAAGGGAGACTCCGATTCGGTCATACCCCTCAATCGTCGATCCTCAATAGTGGCGCCACTCCCCCATCTAGATGTAGTATCCTCCTGCCCCTGGTGCCCCAAAATGGCGGGAATACTTGACGGATCTTCCTTTTGCAGGAAGGAATGATCGTGGTTTGTGATTGTTTGGAGGGAGGTTTCTGCGGTCCACCAGCACCAGAAATTGCAACCGTAATCGGATCGGTATTTGATCGCGTCCCAAAAAAAACCCCGTGTCAACACACACACACTAGATGAGCGAGCCAATTGCCCATTGTCTGCAATTGAACAGCCAAACGCGTGCGCGCGCTTTTCAAATGCGGTCGATAATCGATTCGAACGGGCGGGCGGGCGAGCGAGCGTGACCCGTAAAGGGGCACCCGAATAAACACCAAACACTAAACCAGGGATGGATCGTGCGGTCCCAAGTGGTTCCTCTCCCCCAAGTCAATCAAACAACGTCCCTCTATGACGGAACGAGCACGAACAGGGTTGTGCTGTTGATGCTTCTTCAGTGAAGCGTTCAGGACGTCAAAACATTGAACTCGATGATCAAGATGATCAAGATGATCAAGGCGGGGGACTTGAGCGGTGATCACTTATGGGTTGCGATCGATTATGAAATGAAGATCGCGGGGAATAGACGTTACTGACCGCGGCAGCGGTACGTTTGGTGCTTACGAACCATTTGAAATCAAATCGAAAAACCAGGAACCGATCGTTCGCATCGCCCATCTCCCAGCCCCCCCGGCTGACGACTGGCTAACGATGTCGATTGCTCCAGTATTATACGCCGAAGCGCAACAGCTGCTGCATCGCAAAAAAAAAACCAAACCAAACCAATCGTCGCACATTACTCAACGCGCGGAACGCCCACGCCCCGTGATCGCGCGCTCGCGACACTCGATCGAGAAACACTTACGGCGTGCTAGCTCACCCTGGCCTGGCAAGGATGGGGTGCTACGGCGATCGTGGAATAACTTAATAATTTCACCGTGATCGCACATTTCCGTGGCGCGCGCTCGAGCGGCGAGGGCGACGCGCGTAAAATGGCGACGCAAAATTACGATCAATTATCTGCGGACGGACTTCCGCCATTCGCGGGGACCAGATCGTTCGGTCCGTTCGTATTCGCCGCGTCGCGTCGCTCGTCTGTGGCGCTCGTCTCGGTGCGATTTGTCATTCGTCGGAAACACGGCAGTTGATGATGCCGTGAAAGGTGAAAGAGAAAGGGGTTCGCGCGGAAGGTTGCTCTAATTTTTTCTGTTCCTCACTTGCTCGGTCGCGCAATTCACTGTCGCAGCAGATGGAGGCACAGGAGACGCGGAGAGTGATTCCGAAATCTGCCGGGATTGATGGATTAATTGGCTATCCTGAATTGAGCGGATTTGCTTAACCAACTCGCAAAAAAAGTGGAAACGCAAATTGCATCAAAGGACATCGAAAGCGATTGGGATGATCAATTCAACCGGCTCCAACCGGTTGCTTCTCTCTCTCGCACGGTCCTCTAAGTGAACCGACATCTTCCTGGGGGGCTGATGAAGCTGTAAGTGATTTGTTAATTAAATCAAATATCACGTAACTACTCCCCTACGACCAAAAGTATCATCCGCAGCCGATCTCTCGCGACTCGCGATCGGCTCAATGTGAACGAAACGAATTCCTAAGCCAACCCTCCTGCTGCTACGCGACCGATCACCTGATGATCATCGTACCGTCGTAGTAATCGTTTGAAACATCCCCTTCCTTTCTTGCAAAAAAAAACCGAACACTCGACTACTGGTCAGGATTGGCCAGCTAATAGCGCATAGCAGGTGCACCATAGTAGGCGGTCTAGTGTGCTGTGTGTGTGTGCGATCCGCTCAACTGATGCTGGTAGAGGATGCTAATTATCAGCATATTTCATTTCAATTTACCCTCACGACGACGACGACGATGAGTGATACTTGGCGTCCGTTGTATCGTTGGCGTCCGCAACCGGCATCACGATTATTGGCATCTTCACACGCCCTTCTCCTTCTCCTTCGCCATCGGTGAGCCGCGGTGCGCGCGCGATTGCTAGTAGTAGTAGTAGCTGCTGCCTCGTGATCGACCGGCCGACCATGATCGAGAAGCTGCAACCAACCATCCACTTGTCGTCGAATGACGAATCGTTACCGGGCTACCGCGACACGAACGCGAACGCGATCCGCCAGTCCCGTCCATCAATTGCGCGCTCAGCGTGTGTGTGTGTGTGTGTGTGTGTGTGTGCCTTTCGCGTCCTTCTGGCTGCGAGGGAGGTGTTCCAACGTCGCTGGCGTCGTCGATGGAACAGGTTGTGG
This sequence comes from Anopheles darlingi, assembly GCF_943734745.1. Lineage (NCBI taxonomy): Eukaryota > Metazoa > Arthropoda > Insecta > Diptera > Culicidae > Anopheles > Anopheles darlingi. The sequence continues at coordinate 73,216,002 of NC_064874.1, read as the reverse complement.
CGCGCAGTCGAGAGCAAGGTGCTCATCGCATACATCATCGTTTTTGCGCTAATTGATGCCTTTCGCGGTACGCCCTGCCGCGCCGCGCGGTGTGCATGTGTGTGACATTGAGGATGATAAAACACTTTTAAATGATGCTTGATGAGAATCGAGCCGAGCCCCGGGCCGAGGTGCGGGCAGGGAGTGGAGTAAACCAAAGTGCCGTGGCGTGCGCGATCGCTCCCTTTTTTTTGCTAACGACGACGACGACGATCGTTCGCGGTCGCAGTCGCATCGGTTGGGCGTCGCTTCGTTTACGTCAGTCACCGTTTTTTTTTTGCCTTACCACTTCTCCATCAGCAACTCCTCGTCGTCCTCCGTGGCCCTCCGATCGGCACCGATCCGTACGCTGGGCGGCTTCAAGTGTATGTTGTGCTCCTTTGCGAGTGAGGCATTGAGTGGTGGTTTTAGGGGAAAACAAACACGTTTTGCGATGACTTATCTTGCGGTCTTCTTGGGCTTTGCGGTGCTGCAAGAGCATGCATTCGCAGGCGGACCACCGCCCGCCGGAATCGAACCTCTACATTGTGTGATCGTCGAAGGCGCGCGAGGATTGAATTTGTTTTATTTGATAAAAAAAAAGAGGGAGAGAGAGAGAAAGAGAGAGAGAAGCCGGTTTAGAGCAGCAAAATCCATTAGTCCGGTAGATTAGGCGTTGGAACAAAGAAACCGATGGACGAAAGACTGCAACGCGTGTAAATGTAAGCGACGAACCTCGGGAACGTACGGAGTGGAATTGCGCAATTCTTGCAGTTGCTTCGATCAGAAGGAGTTCAAAGAAATCCGAGAAAAGCAATCTAACATCCTCTGTGTGGTATACATTCTTTGCTTTAAAAAGATGTCCCACTTAATTTTAGCCACCTCTCCGATTAGGAATAAGAAGCGAACATTTGCAATGTTTCTCGCAATCTGCTCCACTAAATATAAACCTTCAAAAGTGCATTTTCCCCTGTGATCCCTTGGATTGTGGACCGAATCTACACGCATGCAGCAGATTAGAAGCACTAGTGCGTTACTCCACCATTTCTACCACCGGCCTTTCGCCTTCACTCGTTGCCAGGATGTCAAACGGAGCGCCAGAGAAGGAAGCAAGCACAAGACGACCGCACAAGTGACAAAGTTAAACTCGTTTTAACCCCCCTTCCCCCTTCCTTTCACTTCTACTGGATCCCCCCCTCAAGGGGAGAGATCTCTCATCTCGAAGACCACCGCCCCAGCGTCGTCGTCGTCGTCATCGTCGTCGTCGTCGTTGACCATGTCACTGGGTGGTTGGTCGTTACGTAATCGCCATCCCTTTCAGCGAGCGCCTTCGCCATTTCATCTCGCTGCTCGTGCTCTTATTATTGGTCGCCGCTTCTTCGCACACCAACAGCGCGCACCCCCCCTCCCTCTGCACAACTTCACGCGAAACGACACCATCGTCGACGTCGTCGTCCTTCTGGCCGTCCTTTATGCAATCCGTTTGCAGCGGATGGAGGGGAAGGAGGCGGTGAGGCACGGGAATTAGTTCAACTGAGGACTGAGGCCCCCAAGCAGGCCCCAAGCCCCGTGGTCTGAGAAGGTTTACGTGCGCGACATAAAGAGCGATAATGATGTTTATGAAAATAGATGGCCACGGGATGGGGCGCCGCCGCTGTCGCCGCTTCGCCGGCGTCCAGGAAATGGACCGAGTCCGGAGCTCACCATCACCAGCACCACCACCACCAACACCAGCGGCAGCTCCTCCACTGGTCAGCCAATTGGAAAAACTGCGAAACGTAAATGGATATGTGTCAGTCGACCGGTCCACTGCTGCAGCGACTTCGACCGCGATGTCCCGCGTTGCGGCACGATAGGTGAAGGCTGCCAGAAGGGACTGCCCACCACTACCCACCGCTGGGCTGGGACACTGGCAGCCGAGGCCACGCGCGAGCATCATTTTTCGCTTTTATCGTGCACGTCACGTCACGACGCGTCGCGTCTCTCTTCTACTTAGCAAATGGAAATCGAAAGCTGACAAGTCATCGCGCCAGTCCGAGTCCGAGTGCTCTCGGAGTTCTGGCAGACTCCGACTTACTCCCTGGGTAAGGCTGGAGTATGGCCGGTCAGCTGTTCAGCGAGCGAAAACATTGTTTCCATTGCTCGAAATCAGTGCTATCAGTGGCGGTCGGTAATGTTGGGCTATGCTCTTGTGGCACCCTTTCCGTCATCGAATACCAAAGTCCATTTTCATCACCAAGAAGCACCAAGCACCACACCAGTGAGTCCAAAGATCCAGTTAGTCACAACGAAGAGAGGAAGGAGAAGAAGAAGGAGGAGGAGAGGACAACCTTCAAGTGACAACTTTGTTAGGTGCGCGAGCAACAGGGCCTTTTTTTATCGCTTTCCCAACGCACCGGTGGCGGCACAACTTGTATCTAATTATGTTTCACTTATATAGATCGAGATTAAAAAGCAAAGCAAAAAAAACACGCGCGTGGTGCGCGGGGTGAATGGATGGGGTGGCACAGCATGCAGCAGCGCACGGAGTTATGTTGGCCGGCGCGCGGTGCGTGTTCACGATGCGCCATGATGCCACATTTTGTTGCTGCTTCTGTTGCTGCTGCTGTTGGATTTGATGGACTGAACGCAAGGTGCAAGGGGGCGGGGGGTCGCCAGCTCATGCTCATTAAGTGATTTTTACATAAAAGGGCCCTTCCCCGGCGTTTGATCTTCAAGCATCCTGCACCAGCATGAGAGATCGTCGATCGAAATGTCAAACGAGACATCGTCAAAAGACAACATTGGGTTGCAACCAAGCCCGGGCTTGGGTTGGGTTGGGTCTCCACCATAATTGGGGAACCCCCGACGGACGGACGGACGGAGTAGGCTTTGGATGGGATGAGGCACCCCGCGCCAGTCGTCAGTCACCACAGTAGGCGGTGGTGGAATAAAGATTTGAATCGAGTTGTCCAATCCGGTGGTGGCGCTGCAAGGTCGCGGTGCAATTGCTCTCCAGTGGTGACAACATGATTTGGAGGTTAACATGGCATCCGTGTGCCGGAAGTATAAAATGTCAAATAATGACCCCCCCGCCCCGAAGCTCAAGGTCTTGTTACAAAAAGAGAGAGAGAGAGGGAGAAGGGATTAAGGAGAGCAACATAATTACGGTTTCATTCAACGGGTGTGGCGTGTGTGTGTTTGAATGGAAAATGTTGTACCACGAACTGGGAATGACTTGCTCGAGGTGCTTATGGTAGGTAATTAGACAATTCACACACTTCAGGGGCCGTTAAGCTGGTGCTTCATTTCAGCTCCAGATAGTATGCTGCTTGCTGGGAAGCCGCCATCGGTTTCTTAAGGTGGAGATCATAAAGCTACGCAAGTTGCTGCAGAGCTTCGTGGCCCCCTTTATCACCACGTGTTGGAACCAACATTTCCCCATGCCATTACCATGGCCATTACCCTGGGCTTGGCTTCGTTGATAAGCGTGCTGGTGCTGCGTGGTGAGAAATATTAATTAGCCGCAACACACATTTAAAAACTGACCAGCGAAATTCGATCCACTCAACCTCAGCCTCAAGTGGTTGTGTGGTGATGCTGGTGTGGTTAATGTGGTGGTTTTTGCGCTGGAAGAAATTAAGCAAAATCCGAGATCCCATAATATCCCGTGTCACGTGTTTGTCGCTTTGCATCAACACTTATGATGAACGCTCCGCAAGAAAATTTGCAGCAAGGAGTCGTCGTCGTCGTCGTCGTAATCTGAACCACCACACACGCTGTTCCACTCCACTACAGCTGACGATGACATGCGAACACGGCCATGCGCAGGGCCGCACGGTCCCATCAAGTCCCATCCGTTAAGGTCAGTTCTGTTTGTTCGTTTGTTCATTACGTTGTGTTCCTCGTCCCCGTTGGCCACTTGCCATGGGATCGAAGGACGAAAACAAACAAAACAAGCGAACGGAACGGACGGGACCGGCATCGAGGATCGAGGAAGACACCCAGGCCACAGGCCTGCAGTGAAGTGAAGTGAACTGGAAAGGCGAGAAATCACATAAATATGAGAAATTATTGATGATGTTTCGTTGCCGCTCCCCGGACCATTTCCAACCCCGCGGTTTTTTTTTGCGTCAGGACTGCTGTCTCATCGAGGACATGCCATCGAGGGCTGGTCGGTCGGTCAGTCGGTCTGGCTTCATGCAAATAATGGGCGCGAGAAAAGAGCTGTTTTCTCGAGGCGTGAAAGCGAACGAGGGGGGGGGGGGGGAGAGGGAAGCGACTTGGAGCGTGGTTGCGTGTGCGGTTTTTGGGGCAATTTTTGGTTTGCGGTGCCACGGTGGACGCGGAGGACCGCGCTCCGGAGACAGGATACATTACCCAAAAATCGTAATTATCCGTAATCAATAATAACAGCTGTCGTTCCAGCGGTCAGAGGGGGGGGGGTGGCACGGCGGGAGGCGCGAGGCGTGCGATGGCGAAAGGATTCACCCGCCCGATGGATCCCGAGGGGACGAACCACTGTGAGTTTATTTTTATGTTTTTGGACCACTTTTCAGACCCACAATTGGGATGGAACGGGATGGGCGGCCTCGAGCGCCGCTTCACGGCAGACGCAGAATTGGAGAAGGTGTCGGGACGATTGTCACGGATGCGGTTTTTTTTTTGTTTTCGGTGGATTCGTGGCACCGGTTTATCTCTCTTTCTCTCCGGCGGCCTGGAATCCGTTAGTCCACTTCTCCTCCTTCCCTTCAGAGAAAACAGAGGATCATCGCAGACAGACAGACAGACAGACAGAAAGAGACAGACAGAGAGGAGAGAGAGAGCGAGAAATCACGAAGGAAAGGTGCTTCCACCAGGTGCACCATCGGCCAGCGGCCACCACCGGTAGCCTTTCTCACGCAATGTCAATCGAACATGCATCTTGACGAATCTCAAAAAAACGGTTC